>NC_137973.1:23911035-24392224 GCF_963924665.1 Micromys minutus
GTATTCAAAAATCATTATGTCTAATCTATAAACACCAAGAAAACTTTGACTATTTCCATGTTACGATTTGTTTTACATGTACTTTAGGCTTATGATAACTAGTAAGATTTCAATGCATACTATCAAACCTTTAAAAAATTAAGTACTGACAAAAATACGTTCATATAGTTTTATGCCAAAATGCTTTTTTAAAAATCTGTACATGTAATCTCTCTCTTTTTAAAATAATTGTAAGAAAAAAAGGGGAGAACACTATTCACTGCTGGTGGCAGTACAAACTTGCACAGCCCCTGTGGAAATAAACCGTGGTGGTTTCTCAGGAAGCTGGAATATCCTCAAGATCTTCCAATACCACACACTCCTGGCCGTTTAACCAACGGACTCTACCCCCTACTACAGAGACGCCTGTTCATCCGTAGTCTTGGCTGGTCTACTTACAATAGATAGAAATCGTTGACAGCCTAGATGTCAATCACCAGAAAAGTGAATAAATGAAAGTGTGGTGTATGTAACAAAGGGACATTATCATGCTCATTAAAAACAAACAGACAAACAAACAAACAAAAAATTTGCAGGTAAATGCATGGAGCTTAAGAAAAAAAAAACATCCAGAGTGAGATAACCCAGACCCAAAAATACGATATGTATTGATGTAGTTGTTGCCTGGTAAGCTGCTGCTAGACAAGCCACACTCCATATAAATGTTGGGTTCAGGTGGAAGCTGAGAATGGCTCACCTCAGAAACAGAAGCTTAAATTGAAAGCTTTATTGTCTGAGTGAGCACGGAGGTGGTCAGTTTGGGATCTGAACCTCATGCCCGAGGGGAATCTTACTCATGGAAATAGGTGGTGGGTTTGTCCAAAATCACACCATTGAACAAGTCTCCTGTGGGGAGTTTAAGAGGAAGTGGTGTAGAGACTGCATGTGGCTGGAAGGAATAGCTGAAGGGGTGGGGGAGGGAAGATGCTTTTTATCAAGGCTGTGGCTCATGTGACAGGAGCCTCTGGGAATATAATGATGTGTGTTCTCACAGGGTCCCTGGAGCAGGTTATGAAGATGCCCGATTGTCAACATTGCCCGTGGAGTCTCTTTTGCTGCCTGTGGATGTGTCTGGTATCTAACATCTGGTATCTAACACATTTTTCTTTTATTTTTTCCAATTTTATTGGATATTCTCTGTATTTACATTTCAAATGTTATACCCTTCTCCCCCACTCCGCTCCTTCCCCTCAACTTGCTTCCATGACGGTGCTCCCTCTCCCAATCACCCACTCCACCTCAGTGCCTTGGCTGGGTTATGATGTTGTTCTTCCCATGGGGTTGCAAATTTTTCAGCTATTTTAGTTCTTTCTCTAGCTCTTACATTGGGGTCCCCGTGTTCAATCTGATGGTTAGCTGCAAGCATCCTCATCTGTATCTATATGACTCTAGGTGAGGCTCTAAGGAGACATCCATGTCTGGTACCTGTCAGAAAACACTTCTTGGCATCAGCAATAGTGCTTGGGTTTGGTCACTGTATATGGAACAGTTCTCCAGGTGAGACAGCCTCTGTAGATCTTTTCTTCAATCCCTGCTCTTCTATTTGACCTTGTATTTCCTCCCCTCTTTTGTTATCCTTTCTAGGAATGACTAAGGTGTCTACATTCTGGTCTTCCTTCTTTTTGAGCTTCATAAGTTCTGGGGATGGTTTCTTGGGTATTCTGAGATTTTTTTAGGGGGGGAGAGGGTGGCTAGTATTCACTTATAAGTGAGTACATACCATGAGTGCCATTTTTGATTGGGTTACATCACTGTGGATGACAGCTTCAAGTTCCATTTGCATAGGAACTTCATTAACTCGTTTTTGATAGCTGAGTAGTACCCCATTGTTTATATATACCATACTTTCTGTATTCATTCCTCTGTTGAAGGACACCTGAGTTCCTTTGAGCTTCTGGTTAGTATAAATAAGGCTGCTATGAACATGGTGAAACATGTGTCCTTGTTAGACATTGGAGCTATTTTGGGTCTATGCCCAGGAGTGGTATAGCTAGCTGGTTCCTCAGGTAATGCTATGTCCAATTTTCTGAGGAACCGCCAGACTGATTTCCAGAGTGGTTGTACCAGTTTACAACCCCACCAACAGTGGAGGAGACGCAAAATTTTTCAAACATGGGAGACAGGGTGGGCATTGATACAAGGGGTTAAACAAGAAAGGTAGTATTCATGACTCAACCTTATCCCAGTCATCTGGTTTCAGGGTCCTTGAATCAGCTTTTGCTGTCAGGTCCTCTCCTGGACTCAGACTTGGTATTTAGAGTGATATAAGAACAAAGGATAGGTAAGCTTCATGTGGTCAATTAAACCAAGACAGGCAGCACATTTATGACCTGTGTGCCTTAGATAACGGGATAACAGCATCTCCCTTCTTCACTTCCTTTCTGGTTAACAGACAAACATGAAACTTCCGAAGAAGCAGGCTAGCAGATGGATTCAGGAACTGAGAACATGAACTCAGTTTTGATCCTGCCAGCAAGGTGGAACTCATTTCTGAGATGGCTAAACTTGGTAAAATGCCTCCTAACAATAACCACAGAGGTAAGATACAGAGAAAGGGACTAGGAAGAAGGGAGGATCTCACAAGGAAGGGTAAATAGAATACTTAATTATAAAATGTCTTAGTTAGGGTTTCCATTTCTGTGCAGAGACTCCATGACCAAGGTGACTCTTATAAGGACAACATTTAATTGGGGCTGGTTTATAGGTTCCGAGGTTCAGTCCGTTATCATCAAGGTAGAAAACATGGCAGATTAAAGGAGGGTCCCAAAGCCCACCACCACAGTGACACACTTTCCTCAACCACACCTACTTTTATAAGGCTATAGGTCATAGTACTGAAAGGTAATTACAAATATCACCCAGCTACAAATCTTGCTACCTCCAATGGTTACCTACCTGTAAAATTCACTAGTGTAATAGTCTCACAGATGTTGTTGGAGTTACCAACCATTATAGAACTCATACTTGACACTACTATAGTTTCCAAGAATCTGTCACTAGATAGATTCATGGACCTAGAGGGTGGGACTTAGTACTATTATTGTGCTAAAGGAGCACAGTAATGAACTAGCTTGTAATGACAAACGGCAATATAGCAGTGTCATGCTCACCTATCATCAGAGAAGCTTCTTCCTGCGGTATAGGGAGATTAGCACAGCAACCCACAGGTGAATAATGTGAAGAGCCTGAGATATTGGAGCACCCAGTCCTAAGTGGGATGTAATCCTTAACTCCCTCCTCTCAGTCCTCAGGAAGATATCAGAAGAGGAGGGAGAAAAATCGTAAGAGCCAGAGTTGATGGATGACAGCAAAGGAATGCTTTCTCCCATTCACAGTAGAACTGATGCTCACCTGAACTCCCTGAGCCTGTGGCAAGACACATAAGATTCAATATTGATGGAATAACGCTGAGAAGAGGAAGTGGACTCAGACTGCCAACCCTGTCCCGGAAGACATCTGCAGTTGACTCCACACTACCAGGAATCACTGGCTAACACAAAACAGTATCAATGGTGGCTTTGTGGGTTTTCTGTCTTATTTATCCTTTGTCTTACTGATCTTTTGCCTTTTTTGGTTTTCCTTTTTGTGGTTTTTTTTTTTTATTATTTTTGTTGTTGTTTCTTCATTTAGTTTTTGTTTCTTGGTTTTTTTGTTCGTTTGTTTTTGGTTTTTCTTTTGAGAGAGAGAGCACATAAATTCAGGTGGCAGGGAGATGGAGCCATCAGTTAGGGGAGGGTGGGGTGAAAAGATGATTAAAATATATACTGTATAAAAATAATTAATGAAAAGGAAATTATGTGCTTCAATGCCTGATGTTGCTTTGTTCTGAGATTCCTGATTGACAGGGAGCATTTGTACTTCAGAATGGAGAAAAGGAAAAAGGCTTAAATCACCTGTGCAATACTGAAGAATTGGAGATGTATAGACAGCGTTTAACAAATTTGTTACAAAGAACCAGTAAATCATTGCACTGACTAATGACATTAGTATTGGTGCGAATGTTACCAGAAGATATTTTTATCTCTGTTGGAATTGTATAGTAAAAGACAATTTAATTTTTATGAATTCTTTCATAGGAATGTTTAGATTGAGCCTGTATGTTGCTGAGGAAATTACTACAAATACATACATATCTTAAGTTAATTTCTATTTCTATGATAAAATACCATGAACAAAAGATACTCAGAAATAAAAAGGTGTATTTTGATTAGAAATCATATCACAGTTCATCAACAGTGAGGGCAGGAATTCAAACTGTAAAGGAACCTGAAGGCAGAAGCAAATTTAGAGCTTAAGGAGACCATGGAGGAATATCTACTGGCTTGTTCCTCATGACTTATTCATCTTTTTTTCTAGAGAACCCAACAATACCAGCCAAGGGGTGGAACCACCTACAATGGTTTTCCCACACCAATCACTAATTAAAAACATGTTGCATAGGGTTTTTCTCATTTCAACTAAAGTTTTCCTTCCCCAAATGCCTTGACATAAAACAAGGTAGCACAATAGAAGCTTCCAATTCTCAGAGATTTGGCTGTGTGATGAAATTCTCAGATATTTGGCTGTGTGATGTGTGTTGGAAGAGACTTTTTATTTTATATAAAACCACAATTAACTGACTACAGAAAAGATAAAGTTTAATTTTGCTATGTGTCCATTTCCTCATCTGTAAGCTGGGAATATTAATGTCTATTTTATATGGAGTTAGATAAGGTTTAAGAGGTCAAGTAAATAAAATGCTTGGTGTGGTGGTAGGTCCAAACTAAGTGTCAGTAAATGTTAACTGTTTCTGCCTTTTTATTTTTAATATTCATATATCTATTATTTATGCAGAGTTCTGCCTGCACATATATGCCAGATATCAATATAAATGGCTGTGAGCTGCCCCATTGTTGCTGGAAACTGAACTCAGGACCTTTGAAAGAGTAGTCAGTGCTCTCAACCTCTGAGCCATCTTTCCAGCCCCTGGTAGTTTCTGTCTTGTGTATCATGGCCAAATAAAGTCTTTGTCTCTGTCTTGTCTGGGAGTTCCTAAAGTACTTGGGGTTTTCTGCCTGTCAAAGATGATGTAAAGTGATGTAAAAAGACACTATGACTCTTCGTGGGCTCCTGGATAGACTCAGAGGGAGAGTGAGTCACTAGAAAGACCAACCATGGTTTGAGGCTTGGTGATTTCAGCTCTGTGATACTAAGAGAGGAACTGCAGATGAACTTGATTCCAAATAGCAAATGCCTCAGTCTTTCCAGACAAGCCTATAAAAAATAAGTTCTTTTTAAAAAATCATGTTTATTATAAAAATGATGGTATATTTTTAATGAAAACAGTTGACTGCAATATATTTTTATCATGTTTATTCCTTCCCCAGTTCCTCTCAGATCTTTCTGACCTTCTTACCAACCCAATTTTACAGTCCTCTCTCCTTGAGAAATCTTCTCATCACCCTGAGTTGCTTCTTAGGTAACTAACTGGTGTGGTTATTCAGATTGTAGCTCACATTCTGATGTTGTAAAGCTGCCTTCAACATGAAAATGAAAATATTCAATCTCTGCATTTTGGGGTCTAGTTACCTCACTCACGAGGATTTTTTTTAAGCTTCTTCTATTTGCTTGTGAATTTTATTTTATTTTTCTTAACAACTAAATAATATTCCATTCTGTAAATATACCACATTTTCATTATCCATCAATTGATGTACATCTAAGCTGTTTCCAATTTCTGGCTATTATCAAGAGACAAACAAGTCTTCAGTAACAACAAAAATGACAGAAAGCCCACATACACAAGAAACTGAACAATGTTCTACTCAGTGACAACTTGTTCAAGGAAGGAATGAAAAAAAAAAGACTTTTTAGAATTTAATAAAATTAAGGGCACAGCACTCCCAAATTTGTGGACACAATGAAAGCAGTGTTAATATTTGGTATAATAAAAAACCCAGAATAGCAGAAACCATTCCCAACAATAACAAAACTTCCAGGGAAATCACCATCACGGACCTCAAGCTGTATTACAGATCAATTATGATAACAACTGCCTTGTATCAGAGACAGTCAGGTAGATCAATGGAATAGAATCGAAGACCCAGAAATAAACCGACACACCTATGGTCACTTGATCTTTGATAAAAAAGCTAAAAACATTCAATGGAAGAAGGACAGCTTCTTCAACTTTGGGGCTGGTTCTACTGGCAGTCAGTATGCAGAAGAATGTAAATCGATCCTTTCCTATCCCTTTTTACAAAGCTCAAGTCCAAGTAGATCAAAGACCTCTACATAAAACCAGGTACACTGAAGCTAATAGAAGAGAAAGTGGGGAAGATCTTAGAACACATAGGCACAGGGAAAATTTCCTGAAAGGAACACCAATGGCGTATGTTCTAAGATCAAGAATCAAGAAATTAGAAATTAGAAAGCTTCTGTAAGGCAAAGGATATTGTCAATAGGACAAAATGACAAGCAACAATTGAGAAAAAGATCTTTAGCAATTCTTCATCTGATAGAGGGCAAGTATCCAATATATACAAAGAGCTCAAGAAGTTTGACTTTAGAGAATCAAATGATTCTATTTAAAAATGAGGTACAGAGCTAAACAAACAATTCTCAAATGAGGAATATCGAATGGCTGAGAAGCACCTAAAGAAATGCTCAACATCCCTAGTCATCAGGTAAATGCAAATCAAAACAACACTGAGATTTCACCTCACATCAGTTAGAATGGCTAAGATCAAAAACTAGATGACATCAGATGCTGAGGAGGATGTGGAGAAAGAGAAACACTTTTCCACTGCTAGTGGGACTGTAAACTGGTATAACCCCTCTGGAAATCAGTCTGGCAGTTCCTCAGAAAATTAAACATAGCACTATCTGAGGACCCAGATATACCACTCTTGGGCATATAGTCAAAGGAAGTTCCAACATCTAACAAGTCCACGTGTCCCACAATGTTCATAGCTGCCCTTTTTATAATAGCCAGAAGCTGGAAAAAACCCAAATGTTCTTCAAAAGAGGAAAGGATACAGAAATTGTGGTACATATACATAACGGAGTACTACTCAGGTATCAAAAACAATGATGTCATGAAATTTCTAGGCAAATGGATGGAACTTGAAGCTATCATCCTGAATGAAGTAACCCAGTCATAAAAGAAGAATTTTATAGTATGTACTCACTTATATGTGGATACTAGCCCAACAAGCTTAGAATACCCAAGGAAACATCCACAGAAGTTATAAAGCTCAAAGAGAAAGAAGGCAAGAAAGCTGATGCCTCAGTCTTTCTTTAAAAAAAAAAGTCCATAGGAGGAAATAAAGGGATAAATAAAGAAGCAAAGGGATAAATTCGAGAAAAGATCATCCAGAGACTGCCACACATGAGGATACACCACATAAGTGCCGAGCAGTATTGCTGTTGCCAAGTAGTGTTTACTGGCAGGAACCTGATATGGATGTCTCCTCAGAGACTCTGCCAGAACCATACTGATACAGAGGTGGATGCTTACAGCTAACCATCAGACTGAACACAAGGGCCCCAATGAAGGAGCTATAGAAAGGACTGAAGGAGCTGAAAGGGTCTGCAACCCAATGGGAAGAACAAAATTATCAACTATCCAAACCCATCACAGCTCCCAGGAACTAAAACACCAACCAGTGAATTCCTATGGAAAGACCCATGGCTCCAGGTACATATGTAGCAGAGGATAGCATTTTCTGACATCAATGGGAGGAGAGGCTTTGGTCCAGTGAAGGCTTGTTTTCTCAGAGTAGGGAATGCCAAGGAGGTGAGGTGGGAGAGAGTGGTTGGGAGAGGGAGCACCTTCATGGAGGCAATGGGAGGGGGAGGGGGATGGAATTGTGAGAAAGGGGTAACATCTGAAATGTAAATGCAGAAATTTTTCAATAAAAAAATTTGGGGGGGAAAAAGGCAGTGCTAAGAGGGAAACTCATAGCTCTGAGTGTCTCCAAAATGAAACTGGAGGGAACATACACTAGCAGCTTGACAACTCACTTAAGGTCTCTAGAACAAAAAGAAGAAAATGCACTCAATAGAAGTAGACAGCAGGAAATAATCAAAATCAGGGATGAAATCAACCAAGTAGAAAGAAAAAGAATTATACTAAGTATCAACAAAACCAAAAGCTGGTTCTTTGAGAAAATCAACATGATAGATAAATCATTAGCCATACTAATCAGAGGGTAGAGTCAATATCCAAATTAACAAAATCAGAAATGAAAAGGGAGGCATAACCACAGAAAACAAGGAAATTAAAAAAAAAACTCATTAGATCCTACTACAAAAGCCCATACCCAATAAAACTGGAAAATCTGGATGAAATGAACAATCTTCTAGACAGATACCAGGTACAGTTAAGTCAGGATCAGATAAACCATCTAAACAGCCCCATATCCCTTAAAGAAATACAAGCAGTCATCAAAAGTCCAAAAAAAAAAAAAAAAAAAAAAAAAAAAAACCTTCTGACTAACTTCCCTTGTGAATAGTGATACAAAAGTACTCAATAAAAATCTTGCAAACCAAATTCAAGACCACATCAAAATGATCATCTATCATGATTAATTAGGCTTCATCCAGAGATTCAGGGATTGTTTGATATACAAGAATCCATCAATGTAATCCACTATATAGACAAACTGAGAAAACAAAAAACAAAAAAACCCACATGATCATCTTACTAGATGTTGAGAAAGCACTTGACAAAATTCAACACCGCTTCATGTTAAAAGTCTTGGAAAGATCAGGAATTCAAGGCTCATACCTAAACACAGTAAAAGCAATATACATCAAACCACCAGCCAACATCAAACTAAATGGTGAGAAACTTGAAGCAATCCCACTAAAATCAGGGACTTAACAAGGCTGCCCACTCTCTCCCTACCTATTGAATACAGTACTAGAAGTTCTAGCCAGAGCAATTAGACAACAAAAGGAGGTCAAAGGGGTACAAATTGCAAATATCACTATTTGCAGATAACGTGTTAGTATACTTAAGTGACTCCCAAAAATTCCACCAGAGAACTTCTAGAGCTGACAGACAACTTCAGCAAAGTGGTTGGATATAAAATTAACTCAAACAAACCAGTAGCCTTCCTCTACTCAAATGATAAATAGGCTGAGAAAGAAATTTTAAAAATGACACCCTTCCCAATAGTCCCAAATAATATAAAATACCTTGGAGTAACTCTTATCAAGCAAGTTAAAGATCTGTGTGACAAGAACTTCAGGTCTCTGGAAAAAAAATCAAAAATATCAGAAGATGGAAAGATCTTCTATGCTCATGGGTTGGCAGGATTAACATAGTAAAAATGGCTCTTTCCCCAGGAAACACAGTTTGTGTTGCTCAGCTGCCTCCACACCAAGACCTGCTCTGGTGTGTAGTCAACCAACAGGGGTCACACCATTAAATAAAAGAACCCGACTCTTCCGTTCCTAGTGGGCAACAAATTCTAATAGTGCCTCAGCTACGGGTGGGATTCCATATCCAGAGTTCCAGCCTCTATTTTGGGATTCTGGCTGGCTGGAGTTGGCAACAGGGCTCATACTTGCTGCTAGTTTATGTGTGCATCTGTCTTGTTGTTTGGAGAATACTGTTTTCTTGATGTTATCCCCACTTCTGGCTCTCATAATCTTTCTGCTCCCTCTTCTGCAGAGACCCCTGAGCCTTGGCATGAGCTCCGGATGTCTAATTTGGGGCTGAGAATTCTTTTGTTCTCTGTATGCTGGCCAGTTACCAGTCTCTGGGGTAATAACCATCTACTGCAAAAGAAGCTTGTCAATGAGAGGTTTGAGGCGCTCTGACAAAGGGGCACACCAGCAAGTCATTTTAATATCATGACTCAGGGAACGATGGTATTGGGTTCTTAGAGTCTTGTCACGTTGCTGAAACTGTTGATCATTTCCAGATGTTCTCTGGTGGCGTTTTGGGAATTTCTTCTTATAATTATCAAAGGGATAATTTGATCTCTCTTGCAATTTGTAGCCCTTCACTATTTTTCCTTGTCTTGACTTATTACTCTAGCCATTGCATTGCAACTATATTGAAGAAGGTGTGTGGATAACAGACATCCGTCTGTCTTAATTTTAATGGCATTGCTCAGGACGATGTTGGCTGTGGTTTTGTCCTATGAACACTATTATGTTGACACATATTCCCTCCAGACTTACTCTCTCTAGAACTTTTATTAGGGAGGTATGCTGGATCTTGTCAAGGGTGTTTCCCGAATTTATTGAGGTGATCATGTGACCTTTTATATTTAAACACATTTATAGGATTTATTATATTTATTGACTTCCATATATTGAAACATCCATGAATGTCCAGGACAAAGTTCAGTTGATCATGGTGGATGATGGGATTGGCATGTGTTTGGATTCAATTTGTAAGTATTTGTTGGAGTTTTTTATTTTAAAAATGATTTTATTACTCACTAACGTATGTGTAGAATGCTTTGTTTGCATGTGTGTGTATGTACTACACACATACCTGTGGAGGTCAGAAGAGGCCCCAGGACTGGAATTTCTGCTATAAGTGCCCACTCCCCCCTTCTTTTCTTTTTTTTTACATTTTAAAAATATTTTTGCTTGAGTGTTCTGCTTCTCTTTCTCTATCTTCAAGTCCTGACGTCATATCTTTGACTCGACCCATTGTATTTAAGAGTTGTTCCCCTGTGTTTTCTAATCGGGATGTTGAGTTTTTCAATTCCATTTTTGGTTTCAAAATGATGTTGAGTTCTCTTTAGTGTTTTTTTTCTAAGAGGAAGTTTTATTTTATTTTATTTTTTATTTTTTATTTTATTTTTCATTGCAGCTCTATTTTTTTCTTGAAAAACTTTATTTTAAAAAACAAAGATAAATGTACAAATTTTAAGCATTTTTGCATAAAAGTATACGAATACATTTTCAAGGTTGTAATTAAGTATTTGTGGGTACATATACATACACATATGTATACATGTAACATTTACATATGGAAAAGAGGCTATTAATTTATTTTTGGTTTTTTAACTTTATTTAAAAAAAACAAAGATAAAAGAACAAATTTTAAGCATGTTTGCATAAATGTATACAAATACATTTTTGTCAGTGCTTGGTTTTTTTTTTTAAGGTTTGATATTCTGCATTAAAATTTTACTAGTTACAATGAGCAAAAAGTACATTAAAACAGGATGTAACCTGGAATTAGTCAAAGTTTTCTTGGTGTGTAAGGATTGAGTATAATCTTTTTTTTTTTTCTTAAACTTCACACAGTCTATGAGTTGTTTCTGGGGTTAGTATCCCATTATCAGTGACTGCATATTATATCTGTTCTTTTGTGACTGGGTTATCTCACTCAGGATGATATTCTCTAGATGCAACCATTTTCTTAAGAATTTGGTTAAGTCATTGTTTCTGATAGCTGAGTAGTACTCCATTGTGTAAATGCACCACAACTTCTGTATCCATTCATCTACTGAAGGACATCTGGGTTCTCTCCAGTTTCTGGCTATTATAAATAGAGCTGCTATGAACATTGTGGTGCATGCATCTTTGTTGTATATTTTATATGCCCAGAAGTGGAATAGTTGGATCTTCAGGTAGTACTATGTCTAATTTTCTGAGGAATCGCCAGACTGATTTCCAGAGTGGTTGTATCAGTTTACAACCCCACCAGCAGTGGAGAAGTGTTCCTCTTTTTCCACAGCCTCGCCAGCATCTGCTGTCATCTGAGTTTTGGATCTTGGCCAATCTGACTGGTGTGAGGTGGAATCTCAGGGTTGTTTTGATTTGCGGTTCCCTGATGGCTAAGGATGTCGAGCACTTCCTTAGATGTTTCTCAATTGAGAACGTTTTGTTTAGCTCTGTACCCCATTTTTTAATAGGGTTGTTTGATTCTCTAGTGTCTAGCTTTTTGAGTTCTTTGTATAACTTAGATATTAGGCCTCTATCTGATGTGGAGTTGGTAACGATCTTTTTCCCATTCTGTTGGCTGCCATTTCTTGACAGTGTCCTTAGCCTTACAGAAACTTTGCAATCTCATTAAGTCCCATTTGTTAATCTTTGACCTTAGAGCACGAACCATTGGTGTTTTGTTCAGGAAATTTTTTCCTGTGCCTATGTGTTCTAAGGTTTTCCCTACTTTCTCATCTAATAGTTTCAGTGCACCCGGTTTAATGTGGAGATCTTTGATCCACTTACACTTGAGCTTTGTACAAAGAAATAAGAAAGGGTCTATTTTCATTCTTCTGCATGCTGAGGTCCAGTTGGACCAACACCAATTGTTGAATAGGCTGTCCTTTTTCCATTGAATGTTTACAGCTCCTTTGTCAAAAATCAGGTGACCATATAAGTGGGGGCTCATTTCTGGGTCTTCTATTCTATTCCATTGATCCACGTGCCTATTTCTGTACCAGTACCATGCAGTTTTCAGCACAATTGCCTTGTAATATAGCTTGAGGTCAGAGATAGTGATTCCCGCAGATATTTTCTTGTTGTTGAGGATGGATTTCGCTATTCTAGGTCTTTTGTTATTCCAGATGAAATTGCACATTGCTCTTTTCAACTCAATGAAGAACTGGGTTGGAATTTTGATGGGGATTGCATTGAATCTGTAGATTGCTTTTGGTAAGATGGCCATTTTTAGAATGTTGATCCTTTCAATCCATGAGCATTTTCTGAGATCTTCTAAGAGGAAGTTTTAAAATGATACTCTTTTGTCTACCTTTTAAAAAATTGACCATTTAAAAAAAAACTGAGTTAGTTTTCTGGGAGGAAAAAACAAAACAAAGCAACTTTTAACTTCAAGCCCATGGTAGTCTCATTGTTAACTATTTGCATTCTGTATCTGTGAAAAACACCATGTTCAAAAGTGACTTACAAAGGAAGGAGGGAGGAAGGGAGGAAGGGAGGAAGGGAGGGAGGGGGGAAGGAGGGAAGGAAGAAGGAAGGAAGGAGGGAAGGAAAAAGGAAGGAAAGGGTTCGTCTGGCTAATGGGGTCCAGTCCGTCATTGAAAGAAGCTAAGGCAGGAAGAGACAGGCGCTTGCCGCAGAACTCCAGCGGAGTGCTATTTGCTAGCTCGCTCTGCTCCCTCCCTTATACAGCCCAGTCTCACAGGCCAACACCCATAACATTGCCCTCAGTAATCTAGGCTTGCCTACATCCGTTAGCGATCAATAGAACATGCCCACAGGCCAATTTGATGAAGGGAGTCCCTCAACTGAGATCGCCTCTTCCCAGGTACGTGTGGATTAGAACAAACCCGCACCTTAACCCGTCCTTCCAAATGCGTCATATCACGTCCCTTTACCGCCACGTTCATACACACGTCGCCCCAGACATTTCCAACCACGAGCTCTTCCCTTAAAAGCCGTCTACTTTTGCGTGTGCTTTCAGGGCTGTGTTCAGCCCTCTTGGGAATACAGGTGCCTTGTGGGTTCTGGGTGGGTTTCAGATGCGCTCTCTGCGTCTGAGACTTAAAGTCGTTCTTTGACTTCCACTTGGCCCCTTGGGACAGAGAGAGTGATGTTGCTCCTTCCCACCAGGGGGAGATCACTTTAGTCAGGTCTCCTGCCAACTTCCTCCAGGATTGTTGACAGTGATGGCTTTTATAGGTGAACAGATGGAACTGAAAAATTCTTATGGCCGATGGAGAAGATAAACATTCACCACTGGCAAGATACGACCCCGTCAGCATTCCTCTAGCGTTGACCCCCCCCCCCAGGCTAGCTTTCCTACCGCTGAAGGAGGGGAGATAAGAACCACGTACACTAGTGGGTGTGGTTTCTAGACATCATTCCACCGTAAGTCTGTGCAGACCTCAGCACTCCTCTCTCCCCCTACACTGTTCCTTTTGACCTACAGATGCTCTTTATTTGTGGAATATAGAGAAGGGTCTGTGTCTTGTTAGTTAGGGTTTTAATTACTGTGAAGAGGCGCCATGACCAAGACAACTATTATAAAGGAAAACATTTAATTAGGGCCGCCTTACAGTTTCAGAGGTTCAGTCCTTTGTCATCATGGCAGGAAGCGCAACAGCGTCCAGGCAGGCGTGGTGCTGGAGAAAGAGCTGAGAGTTCTGCATCTTGATCCAAAGGCAGCAGAAAGAGACTGTGTCTCACCCTGGGTGGAGCCTGAGCATGGGAGACCTCAAAGCCCACTTACACAGTGACGCCCTTCCTCCAACAAGGCTACACCTAGTCCAATCAATAATAGTGCCACCACTTCCCATGGGCCAAGCATTTAAACACCAGAGTCTATGGGGGCTCTACGTATTCAAACCACTACAGGGTAGATAGAAGGACCCTAAGATGTAGAAGGATCAAAGGAGGAAGTAATGCCCTCGCGGAGAGATACAGGATAAGTGGATGTGAAGCAGATGAGGTGTGGGTGGGGAAACAGGAAGCAACACTGCAGAAAAGTGAAAGCAGCTCTGCCGCCCAGAAAGTGGCCGCGACAACAGCAAGGGCTGGGAAACCCCCGTGGGCACTGACAAGCAGAGGAAGAGCAGCACAGATCTCTGAAGTGCTTCGGGAATCCCTTCATTTGTTAAGGATGTGAATGCCTTAAGGCTCCAGACTTGGTAGTTCCATAATTCCCAGGAACAATAAGCCATAAACCCCCCCCCCCCATACAGTTTAGCCACTGTCTTCTATCCTCCCGGCAACCCCCTCATTGCTTTTACACCTCATATTCTCCTCAATGTCTATCAATCATTTGGAGCTAATGACGTGCCAGGCAGGCTGCATTGTGTGCGTATGGACACCAGGTGGCAGCAAAGGCCAATTAGTATAGTCCTTGTAGCAGCCAGTAGTCAACGGCTCCAACGCTTTGGACTCCACAAAGGTGTAATCAAGTTGTCCGTGTATGGTTGGTCTCCTATGCCCCTCTGCTACATAACATTCTGGAATTTAAAAAATATTACACATCAGTTCTGTGCTGGCTTTTGAGTGTGGTCTCGACTCTAACAATTGCCAGTATACAGCTAAAGCTGAGGCCTTAGAGCATTGGAGAGTTCAGCCACATACTCAAACGCTTCAAACAAAGCCCAGCATACGTTCCTCTGCCACGCTGCATCGGTCTTTCTTTCTTCTTTCTTCTTTCTTTCTTTCTTTCTTCCTTCCTTCCTTCCTTCCTTCTTTCCTTCCTTCCTTCCTTTCTTTCTTTTAAATCAAGCTATTGCTTTTTTTTTTTACTCTCAAAAGTGCATACAGTGCTCTCTATCAGGGACTTCCTGACCACATGTTCTGCATCTGTCTCTGTGTCTTCTGTTTTATTCACTGTTGGTGAAGTGTAAGCTAGGATTGCCACTATGGAAATCAGTGTCTCAAAAATCAAAAATAGATCCGTCAGATGGTCCACTGGGCATCGAGCTGAGAGACTGGGTGTGAGAATCCAGTTTAGGGAGGTTTGGACTCGAATTTTTAGATAGGTGAGTTGAGTTGGAGTAAGTGTCAGTAGAAGTCAGACAGCAGAAAGGGTCCGTGAGAAGATAGGTCCTAAGAAGAGAGACAGGAAAACTCATGGAATTATGAAAATAGAAGCCTAGCAAGATGGCTTACTTGGTGAAGGCACTTGCCACTAAGGCTGACAACTGGAGTTCAATTCCCAGGACCCACATGGTGGGGGGACAGGACCAACTCTGGCACATGCCAAGTGGGAGGTGCATGTGGACACTCACGCACACACACACACACATGCACAAACACTAATACTAATAACACTATTAAAATTTTAAGAAAGAACAAGAGGGAATGCTAGAGGAAGCTATAGACTGTCCGTGTTACCTGGAAAGTCATGCCCACTGGTGTAATCATGTGTGAAGGTAATCAACTGTTTCCTGATTGGATCTGAGGTCCCCTACAGGGAAGGAGCCTGTCACCATTCAAAAGCATATGGTTTAGCTGGGCATGATAGCACATCTCTTTGATCCTAGCAGTGAACGCAGAGGCACTCCAGATCTCTATGAGTTCAAGGCCATAGTGATACCCTGCCAACAAACCAAACCAAACCAAAAAACCTGGAAGACATATTCCCTGTGTGGGAATCCACTAGTAATGCTTTGCCAAACGGATGTCTCATTAAATCCTCTTTTAAGTATATGCATGTGTCCTGAGAATACACTGGTATAAAGTATACACTAGCGCAGCTCTCAGCCTTCAACAGAGAGGCCCATCTGTCAGCACACGATGCTCAAAGCAGGAGCTCATAGCTGGTACAGAAACTGAGAGTAATAACTGTTGATTGTTTGGTCCTTTCAGAGCACCTAGGTCTCCCTCTCTCTCAGAGGGCCAAGGCTCATCTTGGAAGAGACGTGGGAAAGGACTGAGGAACTGAGGAACAAGGAAAAGTGTGGTGAGTACCATCTTCTGTGACTGACGAAGAGCCTACAATTATTGAGAGACAGAGGTGGGGAGGGAAGAGGAAGAGCTAGTTGGGAAGAAAGGGGTCAGCAGGAAGGAGGGGCATGAAAAGGGTGGATATTGTCAGTGTATTGTATTGTCAAAATGTGTGTGTGTGTGTGTGTGTGTGTGTGTGTGCATGTGCCTCTGTGTGTGCATAAAGAGTGCTGAATGTGCTTTGTGATTCCGGGGCTGGGGCAGGGTCTAACCCATTCAGTGAGTTACAAATGGGTGAGAGACTCTTGTCTCTAAGGAGGTAGATGGAATTCCCAGGATGACACTGAACTCCTATGTTCTACTCGTGTATGCATGCACATTTGCACGCACACTCACACACTCATACATATAAAATCAAATCTGAAAAAAAAATAGTTTAACACTTTCTAAAATTTCCCAGTTCTTCCTATTTCTGTGACTTTCACCCATTCCGTGCTGTCCACTTGGAACTGCATATTTGTAAGTTTTTCTTTCTGTTCAACAGCGCTTTACACGCATGTGCAGGAAGTAAGAGTTTAGACGTGTGACGTGTACAGAAGTCCGTCTTTGGAATTCTGTCAGAGAGCATGGGAAAGGGGGCCTTGGCTCACTTCCGGTCTCTCTGCTCTAGCTGCTGTCTGGTTTTCGTGTGTGTGTGCGCGTGTGTGTGTGTGTGTGTGTGTGTGTGTGCGTGCAAAAGGATGCAGAGTAGAAGAGACTGTGCACTGGTTTTTCTCCATCTGAGTGTAGGGCTGTGTTTCTCCAAAACACTGACGCTCAAAAGCTGTGGGCTTGGGTGAGAGCGGACCAGCTGTAAAAATGCTTGCCATGCAAATGCAAGGACCTTTAATATGATCCCATGTTAAAAGCAGCTCAATAACCTATAATCTCAGCACAGGACAGGTAGAAATCAGCAAATCCCTGACATTCGGTGGCAAGCCAGCATCCTGGCTCTGCTGCCCCAAGCTGTGCCCACAGGAATATTACCTAAGCTGCCACTCGGGCATCCTCTAGGACCCTTGTATGGGACCCATCCATCTCCAAGCTTGGAAATGTGTCCATAAAAATACTAAGAAGTTACTTCCTACTTACATGCTTATGATTCCAGGGTATGGAAAGGTTTTTAAGATACGGTATAATGTGTCTTAATACAAATAGGGGTCTGGAGAGATGGCTCAGCAGTTAAGAGCATCAGCTGCTCTCCAAGAGGTCCTGAATTCAATTCCTAGCAACCACACATATAGATGGCTCACAACCATCTATAGGGGGATCTGAAGCCCTCTTCAGGCAGATGGACGTATATGCAGCAGAGCACTCATACATAAAATAAATAAAATTTTAAAAAGAAATACAAATGGAGAAACCCTGTCTAAATGTGTTGTTTATAACACACAAATTTCTTGTTTTCATATTCACATGTATCAATAACACTTTTAAACGTGCAGTAGGCTTTTTAAAGATGTGGTGACCATGGATAAAAATAACACACATCAATACAAACTCTGTAAGATCTTCCGGTATTTCTGGATTGCAAAGAGATCCTGAAGGTGAAAACTTGGCAAAACGCTGATCCAAACTCCTCGCGCCTCAGTTTCCTCTGCCATAAACAAAAACAAACATTTTTCAGTGGACAGTTTATGGCTTAAGAAAACACCTCAAATCAAATGTTTGCTTGAGGTTTCACAGTAAGCTACTGCCTGCCTACGATCTGACATTTTGGTTTTGGTCTCTGCCTTTTGTTGTTTGGAGTTTTGTTTGTTGTTTTGTTTTTTTGAGGTTGGTTATTACAATGTAGCGCTGGTTGGCTTGGACTGGCCTGGGACACGCTGTGTAAACCGAGCTGGCCCCACACTTAGGGTCATTCTTCTGCTTCTTGAATCGTGGATGACTGACGGTTTTTCCTGGGGTGCAGAGAGCTGTGTCTGAATCCTGGGGAGTGTTGGAGAGCACAGAGAAGCCTTCCTGCTGGAGGCCAAGTCCTGGGTGCAGGCACTGCTGTAGTTTGTGTCTCCAGCCACCAGAGGGCAGAAATAGCCCAACATTAGAACAGTAGGGGGAAAACACTGCGTGTTCTAGAATTGGGAAAATCTCTTGAGGAAATACTTCCCTCAGGCCATGACATTTCTCAACTATGAAAAAGGGTAGTTGTCTTGACAACAGGATGGTGACTCCCTGTCCAAGAGGAGGAAATCTCCCCAAAGCGGCCCCCACAATTAGCTTCTGTTTAAACAGGAAGGATTTCAGTATGGCACGGACTTTCCTGTCCTTTGTCACGGTTGCTGTTTCCCTGAATAACTCCATTTTAACTTTAAGGCAATGGGAGGGTCAGAAGATGCACTTATTGACCCTAGTTCCGTGCGTTAGTGAGCCTCAGCTTTCTCATGTGTGGAGTGGAGAGGAAAAGTACATGCCGACCTTATAGTACTGAGAAGACATAGTAGGTTCGTGTGAGGGTATGCTTACTGTGTCCTGCCCGGGGCGCCACCTCGGGGAGGCACAACAAAGACTGGAACGGAGGTGTTCAGTCAGTGTTTGCCTTCACTGGACTCGAAAAGAAAACATAATGCTGTGGTTCATTGTCTCCTCTCTGGGTTCCTGGGCAATGGGTCAGAAACTGGGGTGAGGGCTGGGGAGTATGGTGTGGTGTGTTGTGGTGTGGTAGGTGTAGTGTGGTGGGTGTGGTGTGGTGTGGTGTGGTATGGTGGGTGTGGTGTGGTGTGTTGTGTTGTGGTGAGTGTATTGTGTTGTGGTGGGTGTGGTGTGGTGGGTGTGGTGTGGTAGGTGTGGTGTGGTGGGTGTGGTGTGGTGTGGTGTGGTATGGTGGGTGTGGTGTGGTGTGTTGTGTTGTGGTGAGTGTGTTGTGTTGTGGTGTGGTGGGTGTGGTGTGTTGTGGTGTGGTGGGTGTGGTGTGTTGTGGTGGGTGTGGTGTGGTGTGTTGGGTGTGGTGTGTTGTGTTGTGGTGGGTGTGGTGTGTTGTGGTGGGTGTGGTGTGGTGTAGTGTGGTGTGGTGGGTGTGGTGTAGTGTACTGTGTGTGGTGGGTGTGGTGTGTTGTGGTGGGTGTGGTGTGTTGGGTTGTGGTGGGTGTGGTGTGGTGGGTGTGGTGGGTGTGGTGTGGTGTGTTGGGTGTGGTGTGTTGTGTTGTGGTGGGTGTGGTGTGTTGTGGTGGGTGTGGTGTGTTGTGGTGGGTGTGGTGTAGTGTACTGTGTGTGGTGGGTGTGGTGTGTTGTGGTGGGTGTGGTGTACTGTGTTGTGGTGGGTGTGGTGTGGTGTAGTGTGGTGTGGTGGGTGTGGTGTGTTATGGTGGGTGTGGTGTGGTGTAGTGTGGTGTGGTGGGTGTGGGGTACTGTGTTGTGGTGGGTGTGGTGTGGTGTAGTGTGGTGTGGTGGGTGTGGTGTGGGGTACTGTGTTGTGGTGGGTGTGGTGTGGTGTACTGTGGTGTGGTGGGTGTGGTGTGGTGTAGTGTGGTGTGGTGGGGGTGAAAGGGTGGGGTCTTTGGGTCTACTTTTCCCCCAGGGCTTGAGAAGCTGGGATGATTGGAACCTGGTCCGATTGGGAGTGAGGGTCTGGTGCACCAGAGGAGCTGAGGAGAGAAAGCCCTCCACGCTTCCTTGGGAGTCATAGGCTCAGGTGTTTAGCTGAAGGCCTTTCCCAATGTGTTCCTTTAGGAAGCAGCTCCCTAAGATGACCCTTGCATGTTCATATTGCTTTGTTTTTATGGTGGATGTGAATATATACGTTTTATTTGAGGAAAACCAGGGATTAAATACCTTTTGTGGGAAGGAATATCCAGAGAGAGAGAGAGAGAGAGAGAGAGAGAGAGAGAGAGAGAGGGAGAGAGAAGTTCATTGGCTGAAGTCTTAAGGCTATTTTGATATCTCATTAGCATGGAGACAACTCAAGGTGTTAACATTACTTGACTGTACCTATCTGTGTACCTGCTCAGGAACACTAACCACCACACCCCACTGAGAGGACTGAGAAGCTCTGGAAGGGACTCTTGGCCTGACTGGTGACACCCAAGGAAGCTTCTGGTAAGGAGAGCTACATACCAAACCTCTCGCACCAACCTCTTTCAGACGGCAAGGGAACTGACCTACAGATGGACTCTCCCATCCCCCAAGCTCCCCCTATAAAACCCGAAGACCCCACCCGACCACCGCCTGTGTGTAACCTCACATCTCCAGACTGCAGCCCTTCAGCTGTGAAGGAACGATTCTGCTTCTGTCTGCTTTCTTTTATTCCCATCAGCCCCTGTCTAACAGGAATCATCAGCCGCAGATTGGGGAGGCGTGGCTTGAGACGGAGAGGGTCAGCTAACCTGCTTTACACTCTCAGTAACGGACACGTTAAAGCGTAGCCGAGGAGGAGATGACGGGACGTGGCCCTCACACCCGCACAGGGAGAAGAGCTGTCGGGAAATCTGTGTTCTCAGTACTTGACCGAAGCCGATGCAGAAAACAGCTTAAGAAGACACCAGCTGAGTCAGCGGTCTGGTGGGCCGAGGCTCTCTCTGAACCCTACGTTAGGAAACTCAGAGTAGACACTGGAGAGGTGGCTCAGCTGGTAAGAGAGCTTTCTGTTCCTTTAGGAAATTCAAATTCTCAGTGTGTTTGATGAATAGCCTGCAACCATCTGAACTCTGCCCCCCTCTCCAGGGTACGTGTGTGTGTGTGTGTGTGTGTGTGTGTGTGTGTGTGTGTGTGTGTGTGTGGAATGTCCTCTTCTGGTCTCTATGAACATCCATACAAGAGAGGCATTCATTCACACAAACCCTGTACATACACACAAACAAAACGGATTTTTCAAAATGTTTAAACCACAGAGTGAGTGTCACAGGACTATAGGCTGAGACGTGGCCAGGTGAATACCTCTGGATTACAGAGAGAAATCTTGAATCAGAAGCACACAGTATTTGGTGGTGTGGAAACGTTCAAAATCAGATCTACAAAGGACAGAGATGCAATCTGAGCAACGTCAAGACCAATGGCACAGAGATGGACCAGTCCAGCCCGGCTTTGCCAAGGCTGGCCTGAGGCAGGACTAGCATTCGCAGAAAGACCCCTGGAGAACCAATCAGGTATGACCGACTTCTGTGCCAGGAACTGTGAAGAACCACCTAAGGGCAAGAGCACCATCTCCTATGGGAACTCTCCCAGAAGTGAGAACAGCATTTGAAATTAAACCCGAGTGATGTCTCAGAGGTGTGCTCACCGTCCAAGGCCCAACCTTGTAAAGGATGCTGAGGGAAGCTAGGAAGCAGAGATGGGTATCTAGGATCTCAGAAAGAAATTCTTAGGGGCTCGGTATAGGCAAGAATAGGCAGAGCAGAGCATTCACACTCGGTATACCTCCCTTTTCCTCTTCACGCCCATTCCTCTGTTACTTAATCCACATTACCCATTGAGCAGGCCAATTCTATTTTGATCTATGTCTTCCCGATCTTCCCTTCCTCCTTATTTATTTATTTATTTATTTATTTATTTACTTATTTATTTAATGCCCCTTTAAAGGAACTTCCCCAAAGCATAGGCTGGTCTAGCTTGTGAGGGATGCATCTCAGCTTCCTAAGAGCCAGTACTATTTTAAATGGCCTAATTACATTTCTTTCTTTCTTTTTAAAATTATTTATTTATTTATTTATTTATGTGAGGCGCTGCCTGCACATTCTCCATTACAAGATGGCGCTGACATCCGGCTGGAGTTAGCAGTAAACAAGTCATGTGCGCATGCGCTGGGTAACTTTCCACTCCTTGAGCTCTGCCTCTCCTGTGGAGTCATAGGGCCTGATGAGTTTCAACCAATCAGGGGGCTCCATGTCCAAGGCGAGGACTGATCCCTTTATAAGGGGATGGGCTAGATAGTTCGGGGTCTTCGTCTTCACGTGTTGCAAGCTTATGCTCTGCCTCTAGAGAGCATTAAAGCTTTACCGCAGAAGAATCCTATTCGTGTGCCACGTTGTTCTTGCTGGAGAGACAGTTGCATGGGACATCTGGTGCCTGAACCCGGAAACTCAGACCACTCCATCATCAGCACCAGCAAAGACCCCCTGTCTCCGGGCAGGGAGGATCCAAAACTGCGGGGAGATAAGTTCGGCAAGGTATGTCTGACCCTGGATCTTTCTTTAAATTTGGTTAAATCTTCCACAGCTGTGGGAAGGGTTCGTAGAGGTTCTGGTCTGTGTCAGTGCAGTTTTTATTCTCTTCCTCTTAATTTCCTATTGTGTCCATAGGGGCTGGTGTTAGTTTTGTGCTTACTCACCTTTCAGTTTTACTTTGTGCCTCAACGTAAATAAGCCTCGGGCATTACATCGCTGTTTATGGGCTCTTCACACTGGACCGTTACAGCCCTACAGTCAATTCTTAAGCAGAAAGATCTAAAATTACCCACCCGAGTCTTACAGCGTTTCATAAAAGAGGTATAGCGTGCTGCCCCTTGGTTTGCGGTCTCTGGGTCTCTCTCACCAGCCTCATGGAAAAAATTGGGTAGAGATTTAGGCTGTGTGCAGACTGCTAGAGACCTCGGGCCTGGGACCATGGCCATTTGGACGATGGTACAAAATTGTTTAAAAGATGATTGAGTGAGGTCCGGGATAGACTATCAGAAGCCGAACAGAGCAAGAGGATGGGCGCGCGCAAAAAAAGGAACCCCCCCCCAAGGAAAACGGACCTCCAGGTACGCTGCACAGCGGGAGAGTTGTTACCCACAAACCTTCAGATTTTCATTCCCTTATGCCCTCTAATATTAAGAAACGGGGAGTCAGCTTGTACCCTGTAGAGGACCTTGAGGCTCTTAACATTGATAGCCCCGAGACTTCAGATGATGATGAGCGAGAAGGCTTGGACCCAAAGAAAGGCAGGGTCTGGGCTTTTCCTAAGCGCCATTGAGGCAGTATGGCCCATACCATGGAAAACGGAGGATCCGGTATGGGTTCTTCAATGGCCCCTTACCTCCGAAAATTTAGAAGCTGTTACCCAATTAGTTAGAGAACTACAATTGGGTCATGTAGAACCCTCTACTTCACCTTGGAATACCCCCATTTTTGTGATTAAAAGGAAATCAGGAAAATGGCGATTGTTGCATGACTTGAGAGCCATCAATGAACAAATGCATTTCCTTGGCCCTATACAAGGTGGCCTACCGGTTCTCATGGCGCTCCCAAAACATTGGCCTTTAATGATAATAGATATTAAAGATTGTTTCTTTTCCATACCTTTACATTCTCAAGATAGGCCTAGGTTTGCCTTTACCCTTCCTTCTATTAATCATGCAGAACCTGACAAAAGGTTCCAATGGAAGGTCCTGCCTCAGGGCATGGCTAATAGCCTGACTAAGCTGCAATATGTACATGTATCCATTGACACCTGTTCGGGTGTAATTGCAGCCACTCCTTTATCTGGAGAGAAGGCCTCACACACCATCCAACATTGCCTAGAGGCCTAGAGTGCCTGGGGTAAATCAAAGTTCTTAAAAACAGATAATGGTCCTGCTTATACCTCACAAAAATTCCAACAATTTTGTAGCCACATGGCCGTGACACATCTCACAGGTTTTGCCTTACAACCCACAAGGGCAAGACATCATCGAACGTGCTCACCGCACCCTCAAATCCTATTTAATAAAACAAAAAGGGGGAATTATGCAAGCTCTACCCCCTGTGCCTAGAACTGCAACTTCCATGGCACTGTTCACCTTAAATTTTTTAAATCTTGATGACCATGGCCATACAGCGGCTGAAAGGCATTGCCTACCCATGGACAAACCAAGAAAGATGGTGAAATGGAAAGATGTCATAACTAATAAATGAAAAGGACCGGATCTTGTGTTGATCAGATCCAGGGGAGCTGTTTGTGTTTTCCCTCAGGATGAAAATAATCCCTTCTGGGTCCCCGAGAGGCTCACTTGAAAAATGGTGGAGACTCCTGATGACAGCCCTGCTCCTGATGCTTTGGAACCAGAGAGTCAGAGGAGAGGCGAGATGGGCGATTCTGTCGGCATTCCCGAAACCAATTCCAGTGGAACATGATGCTACAGTCTTCCCTAAGTTTTTCACCACCGATATCAACTTGGGTGGGGGTGAGACTCTTTGGAACAATCCTTTGCTGCAGACTTGTGTTGCTTCTCTGGCTGGTTTGTAAGCTCAAGGCCCAAACAAAAAGAGAGACAAGGTGGTTATTGCCCAAGCGCTTGTCGCTCTAGAACATGGAGCATCAGCCGATATCTGGTTGTCTATGCTTAAGCAGTAGGTCGCCGGCCAGACAGCTCTTGCACTCCTAGAACTTCAGTTCATTGCACAGGATTAAAGTGTCTGGCTTGAGCAGCCCATGAGGGATGCCGAGCTAAGCATCGCACTGAGAGCCCCTTGCCACGGGGTATCTCTGGGAGATATGTCATCTGGCATGAGGGTTGCCTGCCCCAGTGTCCCTCCCTCAGAAAAAACGGCAGAGTGACAGGTCAGGAGTACTACGGGCTACAAAAAGCCTAGCGGTTACTCCTGTACATGGTCTTTATACACCTTAATGAGTATTTGACTTCTATCTCCATCCTCCTAATATGGGTGTCCTACTTTGCTTAAAGAATAAAAGAAAGGGGGAGATGTGGGGCGCTGCCTGCACATTCTCCATTACAAGATGGCGCTGACATCCGGCTGGAGTTAGCAGTAAACAAGTCATGTGCGCATGCGCTGGGTAACTTTCCACTCCTTGAGCTCTGCCTCTCCTGTGGCGTCATAGGGCCTGATGAGTTTCAACCAATCAGGGGGCTCCACGTCCAAGGGGAGGACTGATCCCTTTATAAGGGGATGGGCTAGATAGTTCGGGGTCTTCGTCTTCACGTGTTGCAAGCTTATGATCTGCCTCTAGAGAGCATTAAAGCTTTACCGCAGAAGAATCCTATTCCTGTGCCGTGTTGTTCTTGCTGGCGAGACGGTTGCGCGGGACATATTTATTCATTTATTTGTTTGTTTAATGTATAATAATACATTGTCACTCTCTTCAGACACACCAGAAGAGGGCATCAGATCTCATTACAGATGGTTGTGAGCTACTGTGTGGTTGCTGGGAATAGAACATGGGTCCTCTGGAAAACAGCTCTTAACCCCTGAGCCATGTCTCCAACCCCCTAATTATATTTTATCTTGGTCCCAAACCTCCACAACTCAGCCCCATATCCACCATCACCACATCCATTTGTTTCCTTACTCTCCTTTTACCTGCCACCCAATATTAATTACTGGTCTTACTCACAGTAGTTAACATATTAGTACACACATTATTGTCAGTACCCATTTACTTTCTAAATGCTTGATACCAAAGAGGTAGATTTTTTTTTAATCTGACAGTGAGTCTAATCTCTTCTAGTGATTGCAGTCTACCTAACGGAGGAATCCAGAGGATCCCCTGATCATTATTTCAGCAGAAGAAAACAGTAGGCTGACCCTACTACAGGTTAGCTCACCTTCTCCATTGTAGACATTTCCAATGAGAAGATAAATGTGACAGATAGTTCTTGCTGTTAGGAGTCCCACAAGATGAGCAACCCACACAAGCATTGCATGTATACATTGAGGCTTCCTGATTGATGATTCAGTCTCCATGAGCTCCAGAGCCCAGGTTAGCTGATTCTGTGGGGTTTCTTGTGGCATCCTTGACCCTTCTCCCACAGGATTTCCCAATTGCCACCTGATGATTGGCTGTGGGTCTCTGTATCTGCTCCCATAATGTGCTAGATGTGACCTCTAATGACAGCTTGGTTCTGGCCTAGAGTATAGCCGAGTATCATTAGGAATCACTTCATTGACTTTTTTTTTTCAGTCATATTTGGTACTATCTTATATCTCTGGGCTATCCAGCCTCTGGTTCCAGGTCCTCCAGGCAGTGTCATGGTGGGCTGCCTCTCACAGCATGGGTCTTAAGTCATGGTGGGCTCCCTCTCATAGCATGGTCTTAAGGTTGACCAGTCATCAGTTGGTCACTCCCACAATTTCTGTGCCACCTTTAACCCAGCATATCTTGTAGGCAGGACAAACTGTAGGTTGGGGTTTTTGTAGCTTGGTTGAAGTCTCATTCTCTCCACTAGAAGCCTAGACTTGTTATAGAAAATGGCTGGTTCAGGCTCTGTATCCCCAATTACTAGGAGTCTTAGTCAGGGTCACCCTTGTAGA
The DNA here is from genome assembly GCF_963924665.1 of Micromys minutus. NCBI lineage: Eukaryota > Metazoa > Chordata > Mammalia > Rodentia > Muridae > Micromys > Micromys minutus. The sequence continues at coordinate 23,937,597 of NC_137973.1, forward strand.
TTCCTGGGAACTACCATTGTGTTAGGTTTCTACCTTACCCCCAAGGTGCTTCCCAATTCTAGTTGTCTCCCCCAGTACTCTCTCTCTCTCCATCTTTCCCCCCACCCCCCATTCCCTGGTTCCTGTCCCCACCTGATCTCAATCCACCAGCAATATTTATTGTATTTCCCTGTCCCAAGGGAGATTCATGAATCCCATCTTGAGCCCTCATTGTTGCTCAGCCTCTCTGGGTCTGTGAATTGCAGTGTGATTATGATTTACTTTACACCAATATCCACTTCTAAGTGAATACATACAATTTTGTCTTTCTAGGTTACCTTACTCAGGATGATTTTTTTTCTAGTTCCAGCCATTTGCCTGCAAAGTTTATGATGTTATTTTTTTTAAGCTGAGTAATACTTCATTGTGTAAATGTACCACGTTTTCTTTACCCCTTTCCCTCTTACTGAGTTGCTTCATCCTGCTTTAATATGGAGGGATATGCCTGGTCTTATTGCAACTTGATGTGGCATGTTTGGTTGATAGCCCTGGGAGGCCTGCCCTTTTCTGAAAGGAAATGGAGGTGTGGTTCTGGGTGGGTGGGGGGAGTAGGAGAGAGAAGGAAGGGAAACTGCAGTCAGGATAGAATTATGAGAGAAGCACAAATAAATTTAAAAATAAAAGAAAGAATTAGTGTGACTGTTAAAGCTTTGAACAAGATGATCTAACCCCTAATGTTAATGTAAAAACCTAGCAAATGTGGAAAACAACAGCAGTGTGACTCCTCCAAAATAACTATCTAACATTAGTGATTTCCAGTGAAAATAAACTAGATGAGGCCATAGAAAAGAGATTTTAAAAAAGTGATTACAGGAATGTTCTAAGCAAAGAACTATGAATGAATTAGAAGAGAATTCGAACAACAAAATGCCATGGAAACAATGAAATGTACACTATAAAAATGAGATTCAATAAAGAAATAGAAATGCCAAAGAAAGAACAACTGGAACCCTGGAAATGAAATCTTCAATAAGCCAAATAAAAAGCTCCGTGAAAAGCCTCTAATAAAGTGGATCAACCATCTTCCCTGCCCACTGAGACCTCTGGGGCACCCACAGCTGCCCTGAGCAGCCTGCTGTGCCCTGCAAACCTCCATTTTCCCACCACCCCTCAGCCCAGCTTCATTAGATCTGCTAACTGAAAGCATGCAGATCTGACTCCCTTCCCACACTCATCTTCCCTGCCCACTGAGACCTCTGGGGCACCCCAGCCACTCTGAGCTGCCTACTGTCCCTGATGGGCCCTCCTGTTCCTGCCATCTCTCAGCCCACCTTCATTCATACAGCTCAATTCAGAGGCCTGCCACACTAGGATCATTGAGGTTATGCCCCCTCCCAATAACTACTGCAACAAGAATATTCAGGGACCAAAGCCATTTAGATAGCTAAGGCCCTTGAAAGAACACAATAAACAAAAGTCAGGGCTTTGTGACACCTTCAGAACATAGCTACCCCATGACAGCAAGCCCTGGGTATCCTAACGCAACAGAAACACAAGAAAATGACCTTAAATTTAATCTTATAAAGATAATAGAGGCCTTTAAAGAGGAAATAAATAAACCTAGGAAAAAGAACAGGAACAACAGATGCAAGCATCTCCAACAGAATACAAGAGACAGAAGAGAGAATCTCAGGTGTAGAAGATACAATAGAAGAAATTGATACATCAGTTAAAGAAAATGATAAATCTAAAAAAAATTCCTGACATAAAACATACAGGAAATCTGGATACCATGGCTTAGTCAGGTTTTCTATTCCTGCACAAAACATCATGATGAAAAAGCAAGTTGTGGAGGAAAGGGTTTATTCAGCTTACACTTCCATATCACTGTCCATCACCAAAGGAGGTCAGGACTGGAACCCAAGCAGGTCAGGAAGCAGGCGCTGATGTAGAGGCCATGGAGGGATGTTACTTACTGGCTTGCTTCCCTGGCTTGCTCAGTCTGCTTTCTTATAGAACCCAGGTCTACCAGCCCAGGGATGGCACCACCCACAATGGGCTGGGCCCTCCCACCTTGATCACTAGTTGAGAAAATGTCTTACAGCTGAATCTCATGGAGGCATTTCCTCAACTGAGGCTCCTTTCTCTGTGATAACTCCAGCTTGTGTCAAGTTGACACAAAACCAGCCAGTACACCATGTAAAGACCTAACCTAAGAATAATAGGAATAGAAGGTGAAGAGTCCCAGCTCCAAGAAAATATTTCCAACAAAATCTTAGAATAAAACTTTCCCAACCTAAAGAAAGAGTTGCCTATAAACATACAAGACACTTATAGAACACCAATTAGACTACATCAGAAAAGAAAATCCTCCTGTCTCGTAATAATCAAAGCACAAAATCTGCTGAACAAAGAAAGAATAGTAAAAGGGTTAAGGGAAAAGACCGAGTAACATACAGAGGCAGACCTGTCAGAATTATACCTGACTTCTCAACAGAGTCTCTAAAAGCTAGAAGGGCTCTAGATAAGATGATAATCGGAGGAGAGAACAAGCAGGTTCTGGTTACTGTGAGCCACAAAGTCTTCCAGAGTATTGTAGCTGCTGTGGAGAGAGCAAACATTGGTCAAAGAACTGCTGGCCTAAGAGAGACATAGAAGGTAACCTCTTACCCTCAGGAAATGAACCCAGGCGCTTGTCAGCTCTAGGCCTAGCAGTAAAAGAAGCAAAAAAATTATCTGCCCCCCACCTGTGTAGAAACAATCCAGCATCCCACCCTGCCTTGGCCTAAGAGACTTCCTTGAGTAAACAATTCTCAGGAGAATTGTGCTGACTGAAAGCCACCTGACCCTCTAGAGAGTCCAAGTTAGGGTCCTGATGTATATGCTCAGTAACCAATAGGTTTAAAGGTCAGTATGCTTAGCCAATAAATTTAAATTATAATGTTGCTGATGTAACCTATACCCCTAAAAAGTATAAAAACTGTTTGTAACAGTCTTTCGGGGTCACCTCTCCTCTGGATGTAGGACACCCCAGTGCACTGGACAAATAAACCTCTTGATTCTGCATCAATTCCCAATTTCTTGTCTCATTCATGGGAGTCTCAAATAGATAAGACTCAATTTGGGTCTTACAGCAGCAAACATACGAGGTGTTTTTCTTTAGTCAGTCAGGAGGTACAAAGCAGGCAAGAAAAGTAGGTATTTCTTAGTTTATATATGCTAAAAAAGAAAGTGCAGCTTTGGATCTAGCCACTGATATTGTTGGGATTCTGTAAACTCCAACCCTCAGTTACCTAGCAACAGTATACCCCAACCCTCAGTTACCTGGCAGTAGCCAGGTATACTCCCACCCCAGTGACCTGACACTATAAAAGGGGCTGTTTGCCCCCTCCTCTTTCTCTTGTTCTGTTGCTCTCTTGTTCTTCCCCCCTTACCCCTCCTCTTCCCCTTCCCTGCCCCTTTCTCTCTCCACATGCTCATGGCCAGCATCTACTACTCTATTCCTCTTTTCTCTCTCTCTCTCTCTCTCTCTCTCTCTCTCTCTCTCTCTCTCTCTCTCTCTCTCCTCTCTCTCTATTTTTCTCTCTTTCTCTACTACCCTCTTAACTCCCCCATGACTTGAATAAACTCTATTCCATAATATACCATCATGTTGCTGGTCCCTCAGGGGGAAGTGATTCCCAACATGGGCCCCTCAGAGGCATTCCCCCCACCCCACCTCCAGTCCTCACCACACCTCCATGGACCATATCCCCTCCCATCCTTTTCCTAACATTGGTGCTAAAACCTGGGACCTCATCTTTTAACAACATTGGTGCCCCATGTGAGGAGATTAGATTTCCTCACAACCAGCTATCTCTTTTAGCTTTCAGATAACCCTTTTACATTATCCCCAAAAGTTGAATGTTATAAGTTAACCACTGGTGTATAGGGTCTTGTGCCTTCTGGGACAGTGGGAACAAATCTTGGGAAGAAGTGGATTAACTTCACCAGGATCTGTTGTCTATCCAGGTGTAGTAGATGGGAATAGCAAGGAAGAAATAAAAATCATGACAAATGTGAAAAAAGGAGATGCAAATTGAATCAGGGGATAGAATTGCTTAATTGTTATTTTCTTGCATCTAGGGTAATGTTTCCACTGAATAAGCAAGAGCTTTTGTGACCAAACCCAGCTTGGTCACACAACAGGTTCCCCAGGGCAGGAGTGAGGATTGAAAGAAAACAGACAATTAGACAAAACTATAACATGACTCCATTCAGTTCTGAGGCTGAAGGGAAATTGGTATATTTCAGTCCTCTTTTAAATCACTTTAATTACATGCAGAAAGATAAGATCAGTTCTGAGTCAAGGAACAAGTAAGCCAAAAATCAAAAATCCTGTAAACATCTTCCTGGGAGCTAGGTGGGAAGGCCAAGACAAAAGGGACTTCCAAGAGACAAAGGGACTGCCACACCTACATCAGCAGAGCCTGCTCAGAGCTTCAAAAGTAAATGTTCTTAATTCGGGCCAGTTTCCTGAGCCCAGGGCCAGAGTCAGGTTCCTGCCTTGAGTTTACTTCTTTTGTCCTGGTGCTGTCAAAATTCCCACCACCAACTGTCCGCTGGCGCCAAAATACTCTTCACACTTTTGGGAGCACTGAATGTTGGTTTGGTTTGTTCCACCTAGTTCTTCTTTGCTGAAAATATGCATGTGTTGGTCCTCCTCACATATCGTTGTTGAGCTCAACTTATGGTAACATTACCACCACCATTGAGAGAAACTTGCCCAAAAAGTGCTAGTGAGATTTCTGCCTGGTCTGCTTGCTGCAGCTTGGCCTCACCTCAGAATTCTGGTTGATGAATTTTGTGGTTCCTTCAGGATTGAACGACAGCTGCTGGTCTGTGCCTGATGTCTGCTTGCTGAGAGGACCGAACTGAAGATGCCGGTTAGTGTCTGGTATTTGCCTGCTAAAAGAATCGGACTAAAGCTTCTGAGTTATATTTGGTGTTTTCTAAGAGACTGAACCACTGATAAAGATCAAGCTAGCCCCTCCCCCCGAAAAACCTATTGCTGAACAGGCCCACTTCCCTCAAATTTTAGTAACTTTCTCTTCCACTACCTCTGCTGGATGGTGGGCTAGAGGAAAGGTTGAACACTTATAAAAGTAGGTTGCAAAAATATATGCCTACAAAGGGCCTGCAAAGATATCTTGCAACCTCTAAAAAACCACAGGTGCCAACCCAGACTAATATACCCAGCAAAACTCTCAATCACCATAGATGGAGAAAACAAGATATTTCAAGACAAATTCAAATTTAAACAGTATCTATCCATAAGTCTAGCCCTATAGAAAATACTAGAAGAAAAACTTCAACCTAAGGAGGCTAACTACATTCAAGAAATAAGTAATCAATATCAGTTAAAAACAAGAGACGCACACAGGCACACACACTAACACCACCAACACCAGAATAACAGAGTAACAATCACTTGTCATCTATATCTCTCAACATCAAGGGACGTAATTTCCTTAATAAAAAGATGTAGGCTAACAGAATGGATGCAAAACTGGATCCATCCTTCTGCTGCATGCAATGAACACACCTCAGCAAAAAAGACAAACACTACCTTAGAGTAAAAGGCTGGAAAAACGTTTTTCAAGCTAATGGACCCAAGAAGCAAACTAGAATGGTCATTCTAACATCTAATAAAAGAGACTTTCAAACAAAATTAATCAAAAGAGACAGGGGAAGACACTTCATATTCATCAAAGAAAAAAGAAAAATACCTACCAAAATGATATCTCAATAGAGAACCATTTATGCCCCCAAACACAAGATTACTCAGATTTGTAAAAGAAACATTGCTAAATCTTAAATCATAATTAAACCCCACACATTAATAGTTTCAACACCTCACTCTTACCAACTGACAGTCATTCAGACAAAAACTAAACACAGAAATAGTGAAATTAACAGGCATTATGAATCAAATGGACCTAACAAACATCTATAGAATATTTCACCCAAATACAAAATAATATACCTTCTTCTCAGCACCTTATGGATTCTTCTCCAAAACTGACCATATAGCTGGTCACAAAACAAGCCTCAACAGATACAAGAAAACTGAAATAGTGCCTTGTATCTCATCAGACCACATGGATTAAAGCTGGATTTCAATAACAACAGAAATACCAGAAAGCCTACATTCTCTTTCCTTTTCTCTGTCACTCTGATACCCGTCTTACTGTGGATTTTTCTTCTTCATTTCACTAATATCCACTATAACTAATGTATCAGCAAACACACTACTATCCATCCCCTTTTACCCCAGACATAAAAATTGCTTAAGGAATAATTGTTTTAGAGTTGACCCTAGCTCAAACTTTAGACTCATAATATACCTATCCATGATAAACCTATGGTTACAGACAGTAATTCTACTGACAGAAATGGACCATAGGTTTAATCTGGTGCTCTGAATACCGGTCTAAAAGAGGAAAATGACACCTCAAACAGACTATAACTTAGTCTATTTCCACAGAAGGAAGGAAGGAGACCTAAATAATAATAACAATAACAATAAAACTTTCAACCAATGATCTAACTCCTAACATACCTCTAATATACAAATGCCAAGGCAAGATAAAAGAAGCTTGAAAAACCAAGACAACACACCCCCTCACCAAGCTACTAATCCCAATGTAGTGTCTACTAATGAGAATTACATAAACAAATTCTAAACAAAAATTTAAAAAAATATTTATAAAAAGCTTCAAAGAGGACACAGTGGTTATTGAATAAGAATGATCCCTATAGACTCAGAATTTAAATGCTTAGTGTTTAAAGAGTTGTATTACCTGCATGTTGTCATGCTTTCCACCATGATGATAATGGACTAAACCTCTAAAACCATAAGCCAGCCCCAATTAAATGCTTTTTTTTAAAATAAGAGTTGCTATGGCATGGTGTCTCTTCACAATAGAATATTGGCTAAGACAGATACAAACTCAAAAATAAATTTAAAAAATACATGAATAAAATAAGTAATTAAAAATAGATAAATAAAATAAAAATATGAAAATAGAATACAGTAAAAAGAGACCAAAATACTGAAGATGAACAAAACTGAAAACTTGGAAATGAAAATCTAAGTAAGACAAACAAAAACCACAGTGAAATGATCAAAGAGGAGACATCACAGGAAAATAGAATATTAGGAACTGAAGACAAAATAAAAGAATTGGTACGTTCATCCAAGGAAAATTGATTTTTAAAAGTAATGGAATGCAGAAGTTACTTGAGATACCTGGAAAAGACCAAACTTATGAATCCAGTGCATAGAAGAACAAAGCTATGCAAAAGGTACTGTAGTAGTTTGAATGGAAAATGTCTTCCATAGGCTTATATTTTTAAACACTTGGATTTTTAGTTAGTGTTACTATTTGTGAATATTATGAAACTTTAAAAGTGTGGAGCTTTGCTGGGGGAAAAATATATCACTGGAGAAATGCTTTGGGCTTTTGTATTTTCACTCCCCTTCTCTCTGATTTCGGCATGTAGTTGATCTATGTGCTGCCTGTATGACCAGTTGCTACGTGTCTGCTATATGAGTTCTCACTTATGGAGCCATAAGCCAGAGCAAACACTTTTTTCTGCAGGTTGCCCTTGGTCGCTGTGTTTTTATCAAAGCAACAGAAAAGTAACTGAAACAGGCACAGGTAAGATTTCAGTACAATCAAAGGAGAAAATTTCTCAAATCCAAGGAAAGGGAAGTTCACCTAAACACTAGAAGCATATCACATAGAACTGGAAAAGAGACTCTTTGCATCATATTATGGTTAAAATACTAACTATGCAGAGCAAAAGAAATAAGTTGAGAACTGCAAGAACTATATGCCAAGTCACATAGAAAGGCAGGCTGTAAGAATAACAGCTATATTATAAATAGAAACTCTAAAAATGAAAAGGCTTGGAAGGATGTATTTCAAATTCTGAAAAAAAAAAAAAAAAACAGCCTGTAGCTCAGAAAAACTATCTGCAATAATTAATAGAAAATACATAACATTCCATAGTAAAAATAGGCTAAAGTCATAGTAAACACACTAAAAGCATTTATGATCACCAGTGGAGTGCTACACAGACTAGAAAGGATTATAGTTTGTTGTCATTGGTTTTTTACTATGTGGTTCAGGCTAGTTTTGAGCTCACAGAAATCTACTTGTCTCTGCCTTAGAAAATAATTTTTATACTGAAAAAATAATGAACACATTCAAGAGATTAAAAGAAAAATTGTAAACAATGCTAGAAAAGTAGCTAAGAAATAGTTATAAGTATATAGGATCAACAAATGACAGAAATTAACACATACCTTTTGATAATAATTCTAAACAGTAACAATCTCCTGATCAAATCATACAGACCTCCAGTGACATAGATCAGCAAGTCAAATGCTTGTTGCATAAGTCTAATGATCTGAGTTTGATTCTTGGGATGCATACTAAGGTAAAAAAGGAGAACCAACTCTACATAATTGTTCTTTAGCTCCCACACATATGCCTTGGTGAACACACACTCATACACATACATACCCAGTACATACAGATCATATATACATACACAAACACACACTCCTACACACCACACATACATACAAACACATATCCCATACACACACTACACACACACACCCCATACACACACTACACACACAGAAACACACACTACATGCACACCATACAAACGCAGACACACTGACACACATACAGAGAAGCACACACTATACACACACCATATAAACATGCACACACCATACATACCATAAACATACACATACAAGCATATATACATCATATACACACAGTAATGATAATAAATAAATTTTAGAAGAATTATTTAAAGACATAGACTAGTATAGTGGATCAAAACCTGGAATCCATCTATTTGTTATCTCCAAGAAACACATCTCATCATCAAAGCAAGACACCACTTGTTGCAAAGACTGTAAAAGACCAGTCCAGACAAAGGAACTAGGAAAAAAATTTCAGGTCTTACCATACTAAAATCTGACAAAATAGACTTCAAATCAAAAATAGTCAGAAAAAATAAATGATGTCACTTTGTTCTGATTAAAGGACAGATTGTCTTCAAGAAGACAGTCCAATTTTAAACATATACATATGAAACACAAATGAAACCAATTATAAAAGAAATACCCCTAAATGTATAGTCTGATTAAACCCATCTGAATAGAAGAATATCTCATATCAACTAGACATAATGGATTTCTACAGAAAATTCAATCTAAACACTACAGAACACATGTTTCCCCCAGCAGCTCATGGAACTTCATCTGAGATAAGGTTCTACAATATGACACAAAGCTAGTTTGAAATAATTTATTTCATCATATCATAATATAATGAAATAAACCTACAAATCAACAAGCTAATCTGTAGAAAATTCACAATTCATGAAAGATAAATGATATACTTTTGAATGGACCATGAAAGAAACTAAGAAAAAAATCTTTAAAACTCCTATAGTTGAAGCAAAATGAAGGGGCTGGAGAGATGGCTCGGCAGTTAAAAACACTGGCTGCTCTTCCAAAGGACCCAGGTTCAATTCCTAGTACTCACGTGGCAGCTCACAAGTGTTTGTAAGTCCAGTTCCAGGGGATCTGACACCCCCACAGAGACATATATGTAAGCAGAAAACCAATGTACATAAAATAAAAATAAATAGATTATATAAAAAAAATTTAAAGAAAATGAAGATATATCATGTCAAGACTTGTGGGATACAATTAAAGCAGTCCTGAGAGGGAAGTTCAAAAGAGAGTAAGGCCCAAATCAATCACTCCATGATATACCTTACAGCCTGAAACAAGTAAGAGAATGAAAAAACAGAAGTCCCAAATAACTAACATCAGAGCAGAATTCAATAAAATAGAAAAATAAAATTAGCGAACATGGAGTGGGGTGTATATATATATATGTGTGTGTGTGTGTGTGTGTGTGTGTATTCTAAAGGAACAGGACTGATAGAATTATACATACATATATTCTAAATATATATAAATATATATATATATATATATATACTTGTAAGTATACACACACACATAATGTGTGTGTGTGTGTGTGTGTGTGTGTGTGTGTGTATACAGTCATGTTCCTTTAGAGTACCCCAACTAATACAGCTAAGGAAGGCTTAGATCCTAGGAAATAACTTACTACATTGCTTCACTAAACTGAAATGGCACAAAACTACCTTCCATATATTATGCTTATAATCACAGGCAAATGCTACTATCAGTCTTGGCCCGAGAAGATTCTCTTTGAAACAAATGGCATTGAATGCAGAGACTCACAGCTGTTCAAGTCCTAAAACCAAACAACACTTGAGTGCTCAGTCCAACAGGACATTTATACCTCCCCTCAGCAAACATTGCAGAGGAAGGGGTGGAGAGAACGTAAGACCTGGGAGATAGGGAGAAGGACATGAAACACCTCATGGAGACAATAATCCCATAGTGTCTATGGCAATCTGCACAAGACTGGACCTGTCAGTGGTCAACTATCTACTGGGGGCATGTCTCAAGGGGTCCCCTTTGGTGAGTTATTAGCTGCTGATAGATTCAGAAGACACGGAAATCGTTGTCATCAATGGTGTGACCCTGGTGAGCCCACTAGATTCCACTGGGTACTACAAAACAAGGTGACATACACCTCCAATTACACGATGAAGTAAAAATATCTGTGAGTGCAAGGTATTTAAGTGATATCTGGTAAAACACCAAAATATCAACAAAACGATATAAAGTTATACAAATTTTCAATTATAACTGAGTATTAATGGTCTCAATTTCCCAATAAAAATTAGTATTGTTGTTGCTGCCAAGAATCAATTACAGGGTAAAAGGACGGGAAGTAAAATTCTAAGCAAAGGGGATTAAGAAGCAGGGGTAGCTATTTTAATTTCTGACAAATTAAAATGTAAAACAGAACTACTTAGAAGAGATAAGGTAGGAGGAAATACAAGGTCAAATAGAGGATCAGGGATTGAAGAAAAGATCATTCAGAGGCTGCCTCACCTGGGGATCCACCCCATATGCAGCCACCAAACCCAAGCACTATTGCTAATGCCAAGAAGTGCTTACTGGCAAGAACCAGATAGAGATGCCTCATCAGGGGCTCTGCCAGAGTCACATAGATACAGCTGAGTGTGTTTGCAGTTAACCATCGGACTGAACACAGGGACCCCAATGAAGGTGCCAAAGAAAGGACTGAAGGAGTTGAAAGGGGTTGCAACCTCATGGGAAGAACAACATTATCAACCAACCAAACCCTCCAAAACTCCCATGGACTAAAACACCAACAAGTGAGCACACATTGAAAGACCTATGGCTTCGGTTGCATATGTAGCTGAAGATAGCTGTGTCTGGCATCAATGTGAAAAGAGACCTCTGGTCCAAGGAGGGCACATTTCCCCAGTGTAGAGGAATGCCAAGGCAATTGGGTGGAGAGGGTGATTAGGAGGGAGTGCACCTTCATGAAGACAAGTGGAGAGGGAGGGAGGATGGGAGGGGGTTTAGGGAAGAGGATAACATCTTAAATGTAAATGCAGAGTACCTAATAAAAAATTGGGAAAAAAGAGATAAGAAAACATGTGCACTCCCCCACTTCAAAATCTGCCAGTCTTCTAGAAATGTTCTCCAATGAGGATTCCTGTTATGAATGTGGGCAAGGGGCTTGTAGGGAGGCGGGAAGGTTGTTGGGCATGGCATATAAATAAAGGAGGATGAGGTAAGAGAAACCAATGGGCATCATCTACATGTATGAAAGTTTTAAGCACCAAACTTAGTAGGTTTTTTTTTTTTTTTTTAAAAGTTCTAGTTAGGCCAGGCACGGCTGCACAGGCCTTTACTTCTAGCCGACATTAACCTTGGCTGACACAGACTGGTGTGTATCTATGTGCAAACACAAATGTGGACTTGATGAAATAAAAAAGGTAATCCAGGATTTGGAAGTCGAACTGTATGCAGAGTCTGACTAAGAACACAAACAGAATGAAATAAAATAAAATAAAATGACTCAATCAACACACGCCTTTCAAATAAAAAAAATTAAAATGTTTTAATGGCCTCATTTTTTCAATCAAAAGACACAGGCTACCTTAATGGTTTAAGAAACAAAATCCATATTTCTGTTTATAACAAAGAACTTCATCTTGGCATTGAAGATAGGCACAATCTTAAGGTAAAGGAACAGGGGTAGGGAAAGAAAGAACTCCAATCAAAGGAGACAGAGCAGACAGACTCTGCTGATGTGATGTCTGACAAATAGACTTCAAACTAAAATACATCAGAAGAGATAAAGGATGCTTCATTCTAATCAAGGGAATAATCGGCCAAGACATTACAACTCTAAATATATATGCACCAAACACTGATGTAGTCAGAAGCATGATAATAAAATTAAAGATACATATTAACATCCAACCCATGAACACTGGGCTATTTCAACATCCCACTGTCTCCAAAACAAAAAAATACAGAGAGAAACATCAGAACTAAGAGACATCTCACATCAAATAGGCTTCCACACAAATAACAAAGAATATACATTCTGCTCAGCAGCCCATGAAAGCATCTCTAAAAAGGATCATATTCTATGACACAAAACAAATCTTAACAAATTCAGAAAAACTGAGCAGCACTGTATACTATCTGATCATAATGCAGAAAAACTTAAAAAAAAAAAAAAAAACCTTTATAAACAAGCTCATTGAGACTAAAGAAGTAATGAATGGAAAAGAAATCAAGAAAGAAATAGAGTTCCTGGAACTAAATGAAAATGAAAACACAACACGAAACCTCTGAAACACATTAAAAGCTGCTCTATCGGGGCATTTATAGCCTAATAAAAATATCAGAAAGAGAACAAGCAAGAAAGTATTGTTTCTGTTAAATTAGTTTTGGCCAAAATTTTGATTAGCTCCCCTTGTCTACAATGTTTTCATGTGCTGCACGTGCATGTACACATGCACACACACACATGCACATGCACACACATGCACACACACATGCACATGCACACACACACATGCACACACACATACACATGCACACACACATGCACACACACATGCACACACACATGCACATACACATGCACACACACATGCACATACACATGCACACACACATGCACATGCACACACACATGCATATGCACACACACATGCACATGCACACACACACATGCACACGCACACACACACACACTTAGTGGAGACTGTTTAGTGTTATTTGATGTATACATTGGTCTTTAGGGCTAACCACTTGGTATGTGATAGTTTGATAAGACCCCCTCTCCTTGTAGTTGTTAATTACTGGTAGCTCTTCTAGGGGTGGGGTCAGAGATTTTCCTTTCCATGTTAGCATTTCTGATGGTGTCACCATTCTTAGGGCATTGCTTTGGCAGCACCATTGTTGTGTAGTGTGTGTGGCTGTCATTACAGGAGCCCTCACTGCAGACTTCCTAATCCTCTGGCTCTAACAAACTTTTCACCTCTTTCATAATGTTTCCTCGGCCTGTACTGCTTGAAGTTTTATTGACAGCTATAAAAAAAGTTTAGCAGACAAAGAAGATTAAAAAGTAGAAAAGGAAAAATGTCAAAATATCTTTATTTAAAGATATGATTTTATACATAAAAAACCTTAAAAACAGCAACCAGAAACTCCTATAGCTAATAAACACATTCAGCAATGTAACAGGATTCAAAATTAACACTCGAGAATCAGTGACCTGTATACAAAAGAAAAACATGCTGAGAAAGAAATCAGAGAAACAATACCGTTCGTAACAGTCTCAAAATATCTTTGAATAAATCTAACCAAGGGAGTGAAAGACGTGCAAAATAAAAACTTTAGGACATTGAAGGAAGAATTCAAGAGAGATATAAGAATATGGAAAAACTTCTCTCATTCACTGATTATAGGATCATAAAGTGTAAAAATGGGTAATCTAACAAAGGCAATCTGTTTATTTAACACCATCCCCACCCAAAAAAAAAAAATCCTAAATTCCATATGGAAACATGAAATCCACAGGATAGCCCAAACAATTCTGATCAACAACAAATCCATAGATTTCACCAAAGTCTCAGATTTCAAGTTACAGTGCAGAGTTATAATGATGAAAAATACCACAGAATTGAGACGATAACAGATTCTTTGGCCCATGAAATACAATTGAGGACTCACATATGAGCCCACGTTCTTACTGTCACCTGAAAAAGAAGGTGACAGTGCACATTGGAGCAAAGACAGCATCTTCAACAAATGGTTCTGGTCAACATTTAATTAGGGCTGGCTTCCGGGTTTAGAGGTTCAGTCCAGTATCATCAAGGCAGGAACATTGCAGCATTTAGGCAGGCATGGTGCAGGAGGAGCTGAGAGTTGTACATCTTTATCCAAAGGAAGCCAGGAACAGACTGTGCATCCTCAGCCAGCTAGGAGGAGTGTCTCCAAGTGCAGCCCAAGAGTGACACACATCCTCCAACAAAGCCATATCTTCTAATAGTGTCACTCCCTGAGCCGAGCATATGTAAACCATCACCTGGACCAAGGACATCGGTATAAGTTCTACACCATGAATCTAATCGGACTATCACCAAAGAACGATCCGACACTATTTAAGCCCATAAGAAGAGGGAAGATGCTCTGGAGTGCCAGCTTTCAGGAATGACATGGTTGGTGAGCTTTTGAACTCACAGCCAAGGTGATTACTTTATAGATCCGTATGGGAACGGATGTTCAACAGCCTGTATGAAAAGTGTGAGGGCCAATTGGGTCTTACCCTTCCTGGGGATTTAGATGCAGCTAATGTTTGATAAAAGGAGAGACTTTTATTTCCCCTCTTAGTGTGACACTGGTTAAGTACAGCTACTTCTAGAAACGAACCCTTGTCCATCCTCCTTTATGTGACCCTAATAAAAGTTTATTGATTTGTATTTTAAAATATAAAAGGCATGAAAGTAGGGGAGGGCTAGGTGGGAAGGGAAGTGTTGGTGCACAAATGTAGGGAAGAGAGCCTAACACAGATGCATATGAACTACACACTCTGCATAGGTATGAGAGGTCATGATGAAAGCCATCATTGTGTATAATTAACACATAATCAGGAAAAAACAACGATAAACAAATGAGGAATACAAAAGCACAAACGCTACAAAAAGTTTTAAAAGCCCGAAATTAATACTTTTCCTAAACTCCTAAAAATTATTGTTCTCAATCAGCAGTTTCCCAATCAAAAGACATAGACTGAAGGGAAAGAAGGAAGGGAATGGGGGGGGGGGAGATCGTGGGACTGACTCAGCTCAGAGCTTAAGGGTTTTGTTCCGGATGCTAGTGGTGTGTGTGTGTGTGTGTGTGTGTGTGTGTGTGTGTGTGTGTGTGTGGTTTTGTTGGGAGCAGCAATGGCTGAAGGAGCCAGAGATCGAGTCATTAACCATGCTATCCTGAGTAATAACTGCCCCTCCCCCCACCCGTTCTCACCGTCAGGGCAAGCTGCATCATTCTACACCAGCAACATAAGACAAACTGAGGGTTTCTTAGCAGCAGTAAAGGGTTGTGAACTGATCCCCTAAGAAGACAGGCAGTCCATCCCCAGAGCTGTCATTTGTTGACACACTTATTTTGGGTCCAATGCACATGGACTCACAGATTCATGGGATTCCCCTAGGTTCTTAGCTGACTGCTTTGCCCTTTGATTCAGAATTGCAAAGTTTGACAAAGAATGATCTTTGTAGATAGGCACAAAGTCCCAGATCAAGAACCACCGCTCCCACCCCCAACCCCCCCGAAACCCCCTTCCCCTTAGCAGAGACTACAGGGTGGGAATAACTATTCTCCACCTTTGGAAACTAGTCAAGGCCTTTGGATTCAGTGACGTACATTATGACCCCCTATTGCAGGATAGAGTAGAGAGGTTCTTGGGTGTGTGGGAGGGACTTACAGTATCATAGAGACAGCATCTGCTTTGCCCTGAAGTCTGAAGGAGCATTACTACATCAATGACTTCACTGTCAAGCAGATAAGGGAAGAAGTATTCCTCCGAACAAGGTGGCCTGGTGGATGAGAAGGTCTAACTCAAAGAGTGAAGAATACCCAGGGCAGCTCTTAATGCTCATGAATCTGAGCCCTTTAGCTTCACCAAATCTCATCTGCATACTGCATATGGCCTGGTACAGTAAACAAGCCTCTCTAGGCATGAGGGAGCAGCAGTCACTGAGATTCATGGAGCAATTGCAGGTCACATCCCAGAAAGCTTACCAAACTGTGTTAACAAAAAACTCTTGGTTTCTTCAGCTCCTTGACTGGTGATAGACCAGCAAGCAGTTCACCTCAAGCTCATCTGGTGCCACATACATCTGACTTCCTGCTGTCAGGGATGCCAGTGACTCACAGCTTTCTCGGAGTAACACACCCTTCCCCAGCTCCCTCCCAACCAGCCCACAGAGCTCAACAGCAACCCCAAGCAGCGGTAGCAAAGAATGCTGGAAAGTAATCATTCATATAAACTTAGGATCAAGAGACAGTGGAAAATGGATGAGCTCAAAAATTCCTCCATAAAGAAATGTCCCTCCCATCTGAGCTGCACACTAAGATGTCAAATTAGTTGTGAGTTCAGTAAAACCTTCTGATGATGCAGGGCAAAAAGAAGAAAAACCCAAAGTATTAAGTTTCATACACTGTTCGAAATACATTTTCTCAACTTCGGATCCTCAGCTGTTTTATTGAGTGGATTAGAACGACCCAGGAAGAACAATGTTGCATGTTTTTCCTTATATCACAGGAAACACTTTTTATGGTAACTTGTCAGATCATCTGTGAACAAGCACACCTTTCTTTGACATTGATAAATTGTTTTCTTCATCTGATATTTTATATGAGAGCACACTTCGGATGTGTTGTCGATGTGACTGATTCTCAGTAAATTCTATTAGCTTTTCGTCGGCTGGTTACATATTCTATTCTTAGACTTTGGTGAATCACTGCCTTTGTTTAAAAAGGTGGCCTATTCCAAGCTCCTATGGAGGTATGTTCTTGTTTTTGTGACAAAAGAAAAACTTTAAACTGCACCAAACAGAAAACCAATGGCTTTCAGAGGTATGTTCTGTTCTAGTGTGCTACCATTGCCATATTTGTTTATTGTAAAGGTGAACATTTAGCACTTAGTGCAGTTGTAAATCAAAAGTATCTAAGATTTCTGTTAAGAAGAGACACCCTCATGCCAGCAATGTTCTTAGATCAGTCAGGGGCAGAGAAGATGGCAGTCTTTTGTTCATCCTAGCCTGATGCCTGACTCAGAATTGGCCCACCCCAAAATCTATATCATCTGCAAACAGTTGGGAAGTATGAAAGGGGCATAAAAGGTCCAGTCCTCAGGATCTTCTTGGCAGGACAAATGGGAGGAGTCCTGAGGATCCAACACAGACTGTGTCACAGAAGCCAGAGATCTCAAACCAGACCGATGGCTCATTACATTGAATGTTTGCAAGTGAAGATGTGTGGACAGAGGGATATACCATGGGACACACTGTGACATGTTACAGCTTCCATGATGAAATGATGAAATGTTTTCTATGCTTGCTGTTGTTTGTTTGCTTGCGTGTAGGGGAGTAAGGGGAGATGAGTGGGACCCAGGTGCATAATGAGAGACTCACAAAGCATCAATAAAAATTTTTTAAAAGAGGCACCTTCTGGCAAAGTAAATAATAATAATAATAATAATAATAATAATAATAATAATAATAAAAGACTTCCATTAGTTGTTGCTAAGGAATGCACCTCACCATCAAAGGCAGATATCACCCTTAGTGTGAGAAAATAAACATATTTCAAGGGAGCAAGGAGTTGTCATTGCCCCAATATTTGACAAAATAGGCTTCAAACCAAAACTTGTCAGAAAAGCTAAAGTCATTTCAAGCTGATTAAGAAAACAATGCATCAAGAAAACATCAAAATGTTAAACATACAGAACCTGTTGAATGGCTCAGGGGTAGAAATGCTGCATTACAGGCCTTATGACCTGAGCTCTATTATTTGATCCCACAAGGTGTCAGGAATGAACCAAACCTAAGACATGTCTCTGACCTCCACTTAGGCTGTGGCATACACAGACAAATAATAAACAAATAAGCAAACATGTTAAACATATATGTGCTAATATTGGTGTACTTTGTCTCATAAAACTAATACTAAACATAAAACTATATATTAACCCAAAAGAAGAATATTGGCTGACCTCATCAGTAAAGATGTTGTCATAGTCTACTTACTGTTGCTGTGATAAATAGTGTAATTAAAGGACACCTTGGGAAGGAAAGGATTATTTGGATTACAGGTCCATCGTTGAGAGAAGCCAAGGGAGGAACCTGGAGGCAGAAACTAAAGTAGAGACCACGGAGTAATGAATTAATACTACTTTCTGGTTTGTTCTCCACAGCTTGTTCATCTGTCTGTCTGTCTATCTATCTATCTATCTATCTATCTATCTATCTATCTATCTATCTATCATCTATCTTTTTATCATATTCATTCCTCCAGCTCTTCCCAGATTTTTCCTTACCTCCTTACTTTCTACCCACTCCAAATCATAGTTTCTCTCCTCCTCCCCACCCCCGTAACTTTGAAAATAATTGAATCCAGTTTGTGTTAGTCGACTACTCCTGGGACTTGCCCTGGAGTGTGGTCAATATATCAGTTGTCACACCATTGAAGAAAACTGGCTCTCCCGCTCCCAGCAGCCATCAAATGCAATAGTATAGTACCTTAGCAAGGGGTGGGACTTCATGACTACTGTCCCTTCTCTATCAGGTCTTGTGCACACTGCCACACTCTCTGTGAGTTCATATGTGCATCTGCCTTGTTGTGAAAGGAAAACTGTTTCCTTGAGGTTATCTACACTTTCCACCCTTCTTCTGCAAATACCTTTGAGCCTTGAAGGGAAAGGTGCGATACAAGCTTCCCATTCAGGGCTGAGAACTCTGAATTTTCTTTTTCTTTGTATGGTGCTGACCATCTGTGGGTCACTGTGTTAATTGCCATGTTCTGGAAAAAAAGGATTATCTGATGTAGGTGGAAGGGATCTACAAATTTCACAATTTCAGGTTTGGTTGTTTCGTTTTGTTTTAACAACTGAATGTTCCATTGCGTGAATACGAATAATTTTCATTATCTATTTATCAGTTTATGGAAATCTAGGCTGTTTCCATCCTCTGGTGACTGGGGACATGGCAGCAATGAACAGAGATAAGCAAGTATCTCTGTAGTAAGATATAGTGTCTCAGGGGATAAGCTTAGATTGATTTTCACCCTTCTGAGGAACTTTCAAACTGATTTCCATAATGAGTGCAACATCTGCATACCCACTGTGCCAGCATCTTGGCCATTATGACCGGGATATCAGCTTCCTTTCTTATAGAACCCAGAGCACCTGCCTAAGGGTAGAACCACCTTCAATGGGCTGGGCCCTCCCACATCAGTCATTAATCAAGAAAATGCCCCAGACATGCCAGCAGTCCAATGTGATGGAAGCAATATGCCAACAGTCCACTCTGGAGGCAATTCCTCAACTGAGGTTTCTTCTTCCCATTCAACTCTAATTTTACTAAGTTGACAAAAAAAACTAACCAATACAAATGTCATTCTAACAAAAAAATAGAAGCTTAAATGATGCCATAGAACAAATAGATCTAACAGATACCCACATAGCAGTCTATCTGCAGAACATATAGTCTCCTGGAAACCCATAGAATTTCTTTAAAATGCAAAGCAAAAAAAATATATATAGAAAAATTGAAATTATTCTTATAGTCTATATAATAACATAATAATAGAAATCAGCAGCAAGAGAAACTACAGAACATACAGGAACTCAGAGATCAAGCAATGCAGTATTGAGTGATGAATGGCTTACTGAAGAAATTAAAAAGGGAATTAAAACATTTCTAGAATAAAATCAAGACACAATATCAAAGCTATGTAATATAATAAATGCAGTCCTCAGTAGAAAAATCTGTAACTACAAGTGCCTACATTAAAATATCAGAGAAAGCCCAAATAAATTTCTTAAAGATGCAACCTGGGGCCTTTCAAAACAAGAATGATCTGAATTCAAAATCAGTAGGCCAATTAAATTAAGATCAAATAAGAAATTAATAAAATGGAAATGAAAAAAAGATATCAATAAAACAAGCAATTGATTTTTTAACAAATTTTTAGCCAAACTAAGCAAAATAAATAAATAAATAACCAGACAGGAAAAGTAAATATTAAAATAGATACAAATGAAATTCATGGAATCGTTAGGAAATATCTTAACATGTTTGTATTACTAAATTGATTAGTCTCCAAAAAAACTGGATAAAGTTCCAAACTCAAACCAAAATGAGTTAAACAAATTGAATAGATCTATAACAAAGAACGAGACCACAGCGAAAGCAAAAACAAAAAATAAAAATTAAAACAACAAAAGTTTACGACAAAAGAAAAGTCTAAGTCCATATCGATTATTGGTAGAATTCTAACAGGTTTTTAGAGAAATGTCAATACCAATGTTCTCAAACTATTAACAAATTAATGAAATAGAACAGAAGGGAGTATTGCTAAGCTATTGTTATGAAGCCAGCAACATCCTGATACCCAAACCAGATGAGGATGTACATGCACACAGATAAAACCATCACTATAGAATCCTTGTGAGTTGAATTTAAGAAAACATGTAAAGATCATAACCATGTTCAAGGTGACTTAAGTCCAAAGATGCAAAAATAATCCAATATATAAATAAGTGTGTGTGTGTGTGTGTGTGTGTGTGTGTGTGGGTGTGTATACACATTGTGATGGTTTGGATATTCTTGGCCCAGGGAGTGGCACTGTTAGAAGGTGTGGCCTTCATGGAGTAGGTGTGGCCTTATTGGAGTAGGTGTGGCCTTGTTGGAGTAGGTGTGGCCTTGTTGGAGTAGGTGTGGCCTTGTTGGAGTAGGTGTGGCCTTTATGGAGTAGGTGTGGCCTTGGGCTTTAAGACTCATCCTAAAATTCCTGAACAGAACACCAATGGCTTATGCTCAAAGACCAAGGATGGACAAATGGGACCTCATGAAATTGCAAAGCTTCTGTAAGGCCAAGGACACTGTTGAGAAGACAAAACGGCAGCCTATAGATTGGGAAAGGATCTTTACCAATTCTACATCTGATAGAGGGCTAGTATTTGATATATACAAAGAACTCGGGAAGCTAGACTATAGAGAATCAAATAATCCTGTTTAAAAAATGGAGTACAGAGTTAAACAAAGAATTCTCAGATGAGGAACATTGAATGGCTAAGAAGCACCTAAAGAAATGCTCAACATCCCTAGTTATCAGGGAAATGCAAATCAAAACAACCCTGAGATTCCACCTCACACAAGTTAGAAGGGCTAAGATCAAAAACTCAGGTGACAGCTGATGCTGGCGAGGATGTGGAGAAAGAGGAACACTATCCCACTGTTGGTGAGGTTGTAAGCTGGTACAACCATTCTGGAAATTAGTCTGGCAGTTTCTCAGAAAATTATACATAGTACTACCTGAAAACCCAGCTATTCCACTCCTGGGCATATACCCCAAAGATGCTCCAACATCTAACAAGGACACATGCTCCACCATGTTTATAGCAGCCTTATTTATAATAGCCAGAAGCTGGAAAGAACCCAGATATTCATCAACAGATGAATAGATATAGAAAGTGTGGTACATTTACACAATGGAGTACTACTCAGCTATTAGAAACAATGGTTTCATCAAATTTGTAGGCAAATGAATGGAACTATAGACTATCATCCTGAGTGAGGTAACCCAGTCACAAAAGAACACACATGATATGCACTCACTGATAAGTGGATACTAGCCCCAGAAATCTCTGAATACCCAATACTCAAGAAACAATTCACAAACATGAAGCTCAAAAAGAAGAAAGGCCAAAAATGGGGATGCCTCAGTTCTTCTTAGAAAAGAGAACAAAACTCTCATGAGAAAAAATGCAAGGTCAAATAGAGAAACAGGGATTGAAGAAAAAGTCACCTGGGGATCCACCACATATACAGTCGCCAAATCCAAGCACTATAATTGATCCCAAAAAGTACTTACTGGCAGGAACCAGACAAAGATTCCCCCTCAGGGACTATGCTAAAGTCATATAGATACACCTGAGCATGTTTGCAGCTAACCATTGGTCTGAACTCAGGGATCCCAATGAGGTTGCTAAAGAAAGGACCTAGAGGGCTGTAAGGGATCGCAACCTCATGGGAAGATAACAACATTATCAACCAACCGAATCCTCCAAAACTCCCGTGGAGTAAAACACCAACCTTTGTGCTCACTTTGAGAGACCTATTAATCCAGTTGCCTATGTAGCAGAAGACAGCAGTGTCTGGCATCAATGTGAGAAGAGGCTTTTGTTTCAGAGAGGGCATATTTTCCCAATGTAGAGGAATGCCAAGGCAATGGGGTGGAGACGGGGATCAGAAGGGAGTGCACCTTTGTGAAGGCAAATGAAGGGGGAGGGGAGATGGGAGTGAAGCAGGGGTAAAGGGATAACATCTCAAATGTAAATGCAGAGTATCTAATAAAAGAAAAAGAAGAAAAAAATCCTAGCTGCCTGGAAGTGAGTCTTCTCCTAGAAACATTCAGATGAAGATGCAGAACTCTCAGCTCTGTCTGCACCATGCCTGCCTGGACACTGCCATGCTCCCACCTTGATGATACTGGACTGAACCTCTGAACCTGCAAGCCAACCCTAACTAATTGTACTTATAAGAGTGCCTTAGTCATTGTATCTGTTCACTGCAGGAAAACCCTAATTAAGACATATATTAACAAGTGTGATCTATTATTACATTATATCATATTGCATAAATAGACTCAAGAACAAAAGCACATGAACATTTCAATAACTTAGGGAGGGTCTTGACAAAACCCGGTCATCATGAAAGCCCCGAAGAGACTTGGAATAGGAAGAACTTATCTCCACAAAGTCTGTGACAAAGTTATCACCAGTGTTATGCTAAATAGAGAAAATCTTAAAGCATTTTCACAAATGAATGACTCTTTTTTTCTGTACTTTGACTCTGACTCTGTGCTCCTTTTTCATTATACTCAGTGCTATGCTTGAATGTTTAGCTAAAGCAATAAAACAAGAGAAGAACATAAAAGGGGGCACAGACAGGAAAAGAAGACACAGTTGTTTACAGATGAGATGGTTCCAGGCATAAGAAACCCTAGGCAAACAGTGCACCACCCTGCATGGCCGTGTTGCTGAGCCCAGGAGGCTTGCTGTTCTGAGATGGCTGGGAAGACAGACAGGATGTGAAGTCCTACACCCTGGAAGAGGTCCAGAAGCACAAAGACAGCAAGAGCAGCTAGGTGATGCTGCACCACAGGGTGTATGATCTGACCAAGTTTCCGGAAGAGCATCCTGGTGGGGAAGAAGTCCTAAGAAAGCAAGCTGGGGGAGATGCTTCTGAGAACTTTGAGGTTGTTGGCCACTCTACTAATGTAGGAGAACTGCCCAAAGTGTACATCATTGGAGAGTTCCATCCAGACAACAGACCAAAGCTATTAGAATATTTGGAAACTCCAATTACTACTACCAAGCTTAATTCTAATTGGTGGACCAACTGAGTGATCCCAGCCATCTCAGCCGTAACAAGAATCAGGAATGTAGACCAATGGAATAGAACAAAAGACTTATACACAAGGGCTGGTTTTTTGTTTGTTTGTTTGTTTGGTTGGTTGGTTGGTTGGTTTTTTACAAATATAGCAAATATAGTATACATTGGAAAAATAGCTTCATTGACAATGGATGATGGGGAAACTGGATATCCATGTGTAAAAAAATAACACAAGATCCCTGTTACTTTCTGTTATTGTAATGAAATTCCACAAACAAAAGTAACTCATAAGGGGAAGAGTTCACTTGGGCTTACAGTTATAGAAGGATAGTCTGTAAGAGAAGTACAGAAGCAGGTATCCAGAGTAGGAAAGGAGGCTATCCTTCCATCCACAGGTAAGAAGCAGGAGTATAAACCAGACATGATGAACCCTTAAAGTTAGCCAGGTGGTGGCACACGATTTGAACCCCAGCACTAGAGAGGTAGAGGCAGGCAGATCTCCATGAGTGAGAGGCCCGTGTGGTGAAAGAGTGAGTTCTAGGACAGCCATGGTTACACAGAGAAGAAAACAAAACAACAACAAAAATACCCCCAAAACAAAAAGCCAAAATAAAACAATAACAAAGCAAATCCTCCAAGTCTGCCTCTAGTGACCAACAAGATTATGCTTCCTAAAATTTCCATAACCTCCTCAAAAAGGGCACAGAAGTATGGACCATGGATTTAAATATGTGAGCCTCTAGGGAACATTTCTCACACCAGCCACCATATTCCACTTCCTGGTCCCCATAGACTTGTGACCATCTCATAATTCAAAATCTGTTTAGTCACCATAATCTTTCAAAGTTTCTACGCTGTTTTTAAGTTCAAAGTTTCTTTTGAAACTCAAAGCATGCTCTTAACTGTGACCTTTTATAAAGCCAAAAAGCAAATCAAGCTTTAGGAAGCAGTCAAGGACTATAGAAATAGCCTTTATTTTTTAGCCTTTATTATTTTGGGAGTCTCTTGGACCTTAGGGAACTTGAATGTAAGTCCCTGTTCCTGAAGACATCACATATTTCAGACACAGGCATTGGAGGAATTAAATTGGGATTGACCTGCAAGCCTTCTCCCCAAAGGACAGCTCTATAGTATTGGAAGATGTGTACAAGCTGCCTGGTTGGGGGAAGGGAAAAGCAAGTAACAGTTCTAACTAGCTGTAAAACCCACAGACCACACAATGACTAGCCTGGCAAGGTATCTACAATGATGCCTTATGGGTACTTGGGGGGCTAACAGATCTCTGTTTGGACAGGAGGTCTGCTCAATCGGAAGGAATTCATGCCTGGTGCTACAAACCTGTAGCTGGAGAGGTCATAGATCCCAGTGGAAAACGTACCATTGCCATCTTCTTAAACCAATGAATTGCTAACTGTATCTTCAATACTTTAGCCTTACACCCGCAAATATGTGTCGCTCTAACCTCTCACCAAACAAGCTTCTTTTTCCAGCAGATGGCAATTATAGTTGATACAGAGATCAAAAACTGGTAAAATCGCAGACTAAGTGAACAGGGGTACCCAGGCCCAACTGATAAATCTACAATGCAGCTCTAAGGCTCAGGGGCATTGAAGAAGAGGGGGTGTGGGCCACTGCACTGAGCACTCATCTTCTTTCAGACATATTCCTGCCAGAGAGCACCCGGTTCTCTTCCATATCACCAGTGTACTCAAGTGCAGCTCCCTTCAGACGTTCATGGAATACCCACCACAGAGAGCGTTCCTGAACACGTGAGATAATCTCCTTTGTCCGGAAAATTCTCCTCACTCAGAGAATTAGTGCTCTATGTTCTTAGCCTAACACTTTGCGGAAAAGCTTGTACCCTCAGCTGAACCTTCTACCAGGCAATTAAATGGTTAGAACTTCAATTATTACTGTGAAGACATTAAAAAGTTACAGGTCCAGAGCCTAATTGCAACTCAGCTTTGGCTATTTTTAGCTCCTTAAATGGCCAGTTTTTGCCTACCTCCGTGCTGGACCTAACATTTGTTGACCAACAAAATTAAAACAAAACAAAACAAAACAAAACAAAACAAAAAAACCATCTTTTTTGGAATGTATTAACTTAGTGAGTCCTAATTTTTTTGGCAATCAAAAGTCTAGGAATAGCATCAGATATCTGAAATCTGTCATGGAGGCTTCACCATTTTTCTATATCCCACCTACTTCATGTTTCCATCAATATATTTTAATAGCCTTGAGTTACAATTTTCTTTGCTCTGTTATTATAAAAAGTTATTAGACAGTTGCCATGTTGGAAGATGGGATTTTGGGTAGTCTAAATCTGTGTACTGTTGATGCTAAAACCACAGCTCTTCTCTTAAACAGAGGTGGCTTATTCTGGAGCCATTTTGAGTAACCATGGCCTGGGAACAGCTTTGGGTTAACCCAATTCCATGTTCCAACATGAAAGTGGTTTTATGAAGTTTTATAACTTGCAGAACTACGAAAGTCCTAAAGACAAGTTTAAAATTTGCTGGTGGATAGATCAGAAAGAGAGTTACAGCGAGTCGGGGGGAGGTGCTTTTTGATACGCCTTGGATGTTCTTTGATGATGTCCTTAGCCTTTGGATGGATGGAGACTGGTGGTCTGCTAAGTTAGTAGACTCCAAAGGTTTTTATCTATTGAGTCATAAGATGTTGGGGTGGGGAAGATGAGAGCTAGGAATGACTCTGCGTGAGGCTAATGGACATGCTGTCTCTCCAACAGTTTCTTCCAGAGCTATACTGGGAACCTTGCGATCGTGGAAGTGGGCAATTCTGCCATCCTCTACATGGAAAAGACCACCACAGGAGGTGCCAGCCTGGCATGTAAATGTGGTTCCTTTCTCCCTTTGGTGGAGAACATACTTGTGGCAAATGAGATAGTCAGGACCCCTAGGGAAGATTGCTTATGCTTGAGATCTGTCTAAGGGAATGTCTCGTTGCCTAGAAAGTATGGAAAGCATTAGAGGTATTCTCCTGTGAGCGTGAAGACGACAGGCAGGATCATTTAGGAGACAATGAGGAAACAGAGGGGAAACAACAGAGGTGGTCCACTCTGGGCAGGACTCAGCCAAGTTTCCTGGTATTCGGTTTCATTTTCAGTCACCCCTGGGTGTCTCCTGACTCCCCCCTGGACTCCAGCTGCTCAGCCTAAAGAAGCATGACGGGAAAGAAAAGGGGCCTGGGTGAGTGAGAAGAAAAGACAAAGATCCAACAGCTCAGAAACAGAAAGACAGGAGCAATGGACGTCTTCTCACCTACATGGGCATCATACGTGCATGTGGTGCTCAGACCTGTGTGCAGACAAAATACTCACACATAAAATAAAATGAATAAATCTAATAAAAAATAATTTAAAAAAAAAAGATTCTCCAAGGATGACTGATGGAGCAGAATGTCTGTGGTTGTGGAGAGCTGGGGTGCTATAGGTCAAGAGTCAACTTATTTTGGGCTAATTTTAGCCCTCTTAATAGTTCCTATCTGATGGCTCTTAGGCAGATCCTTGCTGAACTTAACAGACCACCAGCTTTCACCAGTCCAAAGGTTATGGATGGCACCAGGCACTAAGGACTACAGCAAAGACCTCCCTGCTCTGCTGCAACTTGGTTGTAACTGCTTTGCCTGTATGGTGTCTCCATCCATTTGTTTATTGTTTGTTGTTGTTGTTTTTGACACAGGGCCTCAGGAAGCCCAGGCTGGCCTCAGATTTGCCATGTAGCCAACAACCTTAAACTCTGATCCTCCTGTTTCTGTCTCTACAGAAGTATGACACCATGTCCAGGGAAACATTTGGGAGATGGGACCACATTGGAAATGTAAAGGGCCTCGCAGAAATAAAGACCTTTTGAAGAAACACTGCACCTCTTGATCTTACTATCAGACTGTTGGGAGAATGAACCTTAAAAAAACAAGAATTTTTTTTCCAAGAGTCTCATTCATGATGGACGAAGGAAAGAAGAACCATCAAGAGAAAGAACATGGCAGAGATTTTATATAGTTCTAACAAATGGTCAGACTACCTTAGGGGAAGACACAGAAGCCCAGACAATATTGGGTCAAGGACAGGTGGGACTCTTTAGATGTACATATCCCTGACCCTCTATTTAAGCCCCAGTCTCTTGTCAGGACCCTGGAAATGGATTTCCCTGGATCTCTTCATCCTCCATCCCCAAGTGGGACCACACTGAATATGTACGCCTTCTAACTTGGCTTTTTAAGTTGGCTTATTGAAGGTAAGTCACTGGACCTGATTTGGGCACCATTTGTACCCTACGCCCCAAGTTCAACAACAGAAAGAAGAACAAGGGATCCAATGACAAGTTCATCAAGGTGGCTGACGTGACATATGGGTTTAACTAGAAAGCAAGAGGAACACATGGCTGAGCCATGCTGGTAAGGTGCAGATCTGACCGTCATCACCCTCTTGGCACTAGTGTCTCCAAAAAGTGGTCAAATATCTTCCTGGCGGACAATCCGCCCTTTCCATCTTCTAAGACCCTCATGGAAGTTTCCGTTTCTTGCCGTGCATTGTTTCATCAGTCCAACCA
Source organism: Micromys minutus (assembly GCF_963924665.1). NCBI lineage: Eukaryota > Metazoa > Chordata > Mammalia > Rodentia > Muridae > Micromys > Micromys minutus. The sequence goes on from NC_137973.1 coordinate 23,965,847, forward strand.
TGGGGTGGAAAGGTGCGAGTATCTTTTCAGAGTATTTCTTACTCCTGCCAGGAGTAAGCAGAGGAGAAGCAAAGTCCAGTACAGATATTATTAACTGCCCGAGAGTTAGTCGAGAAAGACGAAGGTGAATAGACAGATAAATGTCTTTCAGGGAGACTACACCCCGTTTGTTCCAAATAGCTCAGGAAAGTGGAGGTTAGCATGCCGCACATGACAGGAAGATCCACGTTGTTCTAAAACCTAGGAAGAGAGGGTCAACCAAGGATGAGGCTGCAGCAAAGCAATTCAGTTCGTGGAGGAACTCAGTCATCCGACTACTGGGCTTGAGTTTATCCCATCCTGGACAAGGAACACAGGGAACTCAGGAATGAGTGTCACATGGGACTTGATCCTGAAGGATTCTTCCAGGAGCACTGTGGGGGGCGGGGTGAACAGTGTCAGGCTGGCTGCAGGGGAAACGCTCTGTTGTTAATGTAGAAGAGAAAGAAATAAAGCCTGGGTCAGGCAGACAGGAGGCAGAGAAACTGCCAGGGTGAAATTGCAAAGAGCCATGTGTAAGGGTGGGGGCAGGGAAGGTCTGGCTTCCAAGAGTTTGCATTAAAGAGCAGAATCAGACAGGTTTAAGGGTATAGCTCATCATTTCTGAGGTTCTGTACAAAAGGAAGTCATTGAGGATGTGTGGCCCATAAAGAAGCCACAATAGAGGTACAGGTTTTAGAATTATTCTTGCAAACTTGGTGGACTGGCAATAAAAGATGTGACAACCCTCAAATGGGTGGGGACACGGAGAGAGCCCTACACCAAACCTGCAGAACTTCTACTTTGAAGGAGTCCATCCTGGATGTTCCTGCCTAGAAAGATGGCAGGTGTGGCTGCTGTGCCACACGTGTGTCGGTGGGTGACAGAGAGGAGAAAGAATATGAATAAGGTCAGTGTTCCGATCTATGAACATCTGAATGATTAGAAGCCTGACACTCCCTGAAAAACAACAATCCCGAGATGACCACCGGTCTGGCACAAGACAGGCCTGGACAGGCTCCCAGGACAGGAACAGTCAGAGGCTAGAAGCACGGTCCCAGGCAAGAGCAAGCCAGAGATAGATGACTCTTGCAAGGGGCCACTAGGTCAGGCTGGTTGAGGAACGAGCTGGAGCTAGCCACTGAACTGGTGTCGTGGGGCACAGACAGGGAGCTAGATTAAGATTAAGATGACCACCAGTCTGGGCCTCCATGCTTATGGAGGCAGACCATGTCTCAGATGAACCCTGTCCAGTACCATGATGCACGGGCGGGCTATAGCACTCCTGAGAACACTCTTGAGACGACCCCGGACACTCAGAAACTCCAGGTGCCACCAAAAGGAGCAAAAAGTTGTAGAGAAATGGAAGAGAAGGAGAAACAAAAGGATGTGGGCATAATGAGGAGAGGCAGAACTGGAGACTAGAGGGTAGTGAGGAACAGACGGAGATGCCACCTAGGATCATGGTGGGGTCCTGTCCTGTGCTGCCACTGGGGGCCGTGTCTGGGTCTGTGGCCCTGCAGCAGCAAGGGTCTGTTACCCCCAAGGGCTACGCAAATGTCCCAGGTTTGGACTGCAGCTCAGGGTCATGTTGATGTCTGAAGGCTATGCAGAACTGGCCCCACCCATCATTTGAGCATCCTGAGAGATCAGGCCCCGAAAGGCATGAGAGCAAAAAAGCTGACCCTACCTCTAGCCAGCTACAGTACATGGGATGGTCGAGCATGCCTGAACATTGTGGGAGTTGTGAATGAACAGGTCTGAGGATACATGTGTGAGAGAGCAGGCCTTACTACTTATCTTCCATTGGATGGCATGGTAGGGAGAGAGAGAGATACCCTCTTCCCTGCTCACCTCTCAACACCTGTGACAGACTGAAGACCTGGCCCTCAGGTCATGAGAGCAGGAGAGCTGGCCCTGCCCCTCACCTGGGCAGTATAGTAGAGCTGAGCCTGGAAACGGGGATTGCAGGTGAGTTGACCCCAGGTGCATACATGTGGGTGAGCTGGCCCTGCCTCTTGTCTGCTGTGTGGTGACGTAGGCAATGGAAAGATCCCCTCACCTTCCTTTTGTCCCTGCTAACCAGCATAAAGCAGGGGAGCTGGTCATGAGTGGTAGAACTGGCCATTGTCCCTCATCGGCTGCCACAGTCGGGAGAACTGGCTCTGCACCTCGCCTGGGCAGCAGGGTGGGGCTGGCCCTGGTCGTGGGGTTGCTAGTGAGCTAGCCAAGTGCATGAGAGCAAAAGAACCAGTAGGCTGACCAGCTTGGACCCAGAGCTTTGCACTGGCCCACCTCAACATCTACCCCAGGAATAAACTTCTGGAGTGCACGAAGGAGCCAGTCTTACAGATCTGAAACTACAGGATCTCCATGATGCAGGACAATAGCAGGCTATCCAAGAGGAGCCCCAGTGAGGACCCAGTATTGATAGAGTAGCAGATGCCAAAGGCCTTGAACCAGACCAATAACTTCTTGAACATTTGCAAGTAAAGGAGTGTGGACAAAGGTGTATACCATGGGACACACTGTGACACACCACGGTTTCCACAATAAGGTTTTTTTTTTCCTTTCTGTTGGGGGGCGTTTGCAAGGGTGGAGGGTAGGTACAAGGAAAGGGAGAGATGAGTGGGATTGGGGTGGACAACATGAAATTCACAGTGAACCAATACAAAGTTTTCTTTTTATAAAGTCCATCCCTGTGGAGACGAACTGGTCAGAGGTGGGGGACTCTCTGAGGGTAAACAGAGTAAAAGAGGAATGGTTTGAGGTACCATAAGCTGCAGGCAAGGTGGGGAAAATGGTCTGAGAAGATTTTTGAAAGAACAGCAAGAAATCATTGAGCATCCTATCTGACCTTGTGAGTTGTCTGACGCTGACATAGAACTCATAAAACAGACCAAAACAAAACAAAAACCCTGTAATATGATGCTTCTTGCTCACTGGGATGTGAATTAATCATATCTAGCACAAAGCAATGGGCTAGGTCTCTTGTGGATAAACTCAGTTCTGGATTTGTAAATTTATTCACTTTGAAATTCTTATATAAATGTAAGTATTAACTTTCCTTTGAATCAATTGAGATATCTTACTGTAAATAGTCCTCAGCTGTTGTGTTAAATAATTTTTTTAAAAAAAGGAAAATACACCATCCCACACTATGCTGAACATCATTGGGCCACATGGCACCAGCGGGATGTTCTTATCTCTGAAGACTCTCTGACCCTTTGCTTTAAAATCTCTCCACCCAACTGACTAAGTTCCCATGGCAGGTTGCTACCACACCAGCCCTGTACAGAAACTGCCCATCTCGTAGTTAGCTGTCACAAATCCCTGTAACCCGATAAAATCAAAACTCTCGAGGCTTGTAATTTACCAATTAGATTTATATCAGTAAATTCTCACCCCACAAACTATCTACACAATAAACTCAGAGCCAAGTGATATTGATGTAAACCACCCACCTAGATAAGACAAATTGTCCTGTAATTATTCATTCTGTATAAGATATTCATGGCTACCTGTGACTATTTAAAGCCACACGGATCTGGGTCGTCCTTCTCTTCCTCCATCTTTCTTCTCCTGTCTCTCTTATCTCTCCCGCCTCTCCAAAACTCTAAGCCCACCCTCCTTTCCTACTGTCCAATCACAGGCTCTAGCCTTGTCTGTCACCTACCCTTACTTGTCTACAGGCAGCGATCTACACTCAGCTGTTGGTGATTAAATATAATTTGACACAAATTCATTTCCTGTTTAAATAAAAGTTGTTAAGGTTCTTAAAAGAATGATCCTACAACAGAAGAAATAACCAAAGTCACTATTAAGTCTTATAATTGCCACACAATCTGTTTGGTAGACTCACAGGAACTGAAGGCTGAACATAACATTGGGTGAATGGTAAATAAAGACAATGCCTTCTAAGAAACTTGGCTGTGAAGGGTAGAGAGGAAATATTTTCTAGATGGCATCAACTTTTGGAAGAAGGGACAATTTTGTGTTTTTCTTTTAAGGGCATGGTTTTATTTTGCATATTACAGTTCCTGCCTCAAACTGTCAGCCCTTTGATAAACCACACGGGGTAGAATAATCACTGTGAACAAGAATTCCTGGAAGGAACTGGTGTCTGGAGAGACTGATTGACTGACAGAACTTGAGTGATGTGGAAAGGTTGGAATGGTACAGATCCAAAGCTTAATTATCTTGTCTTGCACTAGTTTCAGCCCTCTGTACATCAATTCCTTACCCACCTCTGTGTAGGCTCAAACTAACACTCCTTTGGGGATCTATTGATTTAGCAGACCGTTAGTTTCCATCAACCCCAAAGCTGAGACTGTCATCAGATAACATCTGAAGCAATAGGAGAGATTTCCCCCTTTCTTGTGGCAACTGCATCTTTTCCTTGATTTACGGTTTCCCTTGTTCACTCACATACAAATTCATGAATTCCTCTTGAATGGCAACACAGAACCTGGTGTTTCCCAGGATGTGATCCCTCGAATTTGGCCCCAGGATTAGTTACACTTTACTCTCTTTAAGATGGTAGCTGTATTTTTGCACAGAGAGCATGATAGTGTCAATCATGAAGATAGGGGAGAGGCAACTGAGGTGGTGGGGGAGGAGCATGTAGCCCAGGTTAGCCTCGAACTCAGTTTCATCTTCTCTCTCAGTCCCTGCCCCTGCCTCCTAAGTGTTGGGGCTAGTCTTTAAATAAGACTGACTTTCTTGTGTCTCCCTTTTCTACAATGATCTTGAAGACTGAGAGGCAGAGCCCCTGCTTCCTGGGTCTCACATCTCACTAGAGAAGCTCAGCACGGAGGCAAGACCCGGTAGTCAAGGATCTACGTCCTTGTTCCAGTTCTGATCTGCAGCGAATACTGTGAAGGCACAATCATGTCATCAGCTGGAGTGTAGCTTGGTGTTTCAGCATGCACTTAGCACACATGAGGCTCTGAGCTCAGCCCTGTGCTCCATTACCCCCAAAGTCCTGTGTTCTAAGTAAAACAAGTGGTTTGTAACATCTCGACTTGTAGGCTCCTGAAAAGCTACCTTTTACTGCCACTGTTCTGACACCCCTAAAAGACACCAGGATCGTAGACTTCAGATACAGTGGTGTTTCTCTGGCCCAAGAATATGTCCACGTGTGTGTTATTCGGGTCCTGGCACTAGACCTACATAGTCAGCCAGGGGTCCTGTGCTTGAATATTTTCCACTAGCTGTCCCATGGGACAAAAGAAAAAAATGGCAAAGAGGAGAAGTTCCCTGAGGGTCTGACTTCAGAAGTTCAAGATTCACGTCTGTCTAGTCGCATATATGAAAGAGACTGACCAGCTAATTAAACACATTCTAGATTTATCCTCCCCATAAGTCCCTCCTTAACCATCTTCAACCCTCAAGCAGTTTCAGTGCCTCAAGAAGTGCCACAGAAAGTTTCAGTAGTATGCTGAAGGTCACATGGCTAGAAATGGCATTTCTGCTAGGACCCAGGTCTGTTTTCTCAAACCAGGGAGAACCCAGAGCTTTATTCTAATAGCATACAGAAAGGGTCTGGTCATTGCGATACCCAGAGGCTGATTTTTTAAAATGCCAAATTGGCTCACACATCCTGCAAAGAGCCCAGGTCGCAATGGCTGGCATGGCCATAGCCAAGCACTAGCTGTGGGATGTCCTCATACTCATCTCCTAAAGATGTTTGTCTGAGAATATGTGGTCATCTCCGAGTTCTGTGGGAAAGATGGCAGTCAGAGTCATGGTGGCGAGTAGACCATCTGTCTCAGATGGTACATGAATCCAATGGATAATGAAGGCAGAAGTCAAAACCACAGCCCCTGGGTAAAAACTGAAGCAAGCAGACCCAAGCTCAGTAGAAAGAAGAAATATCTTCCAATTAATCTTACCAAAATAATGTCCCCTCCTCTTAAGGTGGCAATAACCAGGTGACCATGAACAATCACTTCCAACACCACCAACAGACTGCCCATTCTGGGTTAAAGCACATAAAGCCACAAAAGGGAACAATCACTTGTGACCTATGAAAACAGTCATTTTGAGTCAGGTAAGCATAAGGAATAGCCTAGCAACCCCGGACGCCTCCTCTTAATGACCATCAAACTTAGACTTTATCCAGTCATAATATACTTGTATCTGGGTTAAAAAACGAATGGGAGCGGTTGGTCTGGCTGAATCAGCTTTGAGTGCAAGCACAATAAGCCAATAACTGGTTATGCAAATGATTAAAATCTGCTGCATTATGGGAAGGGACATGCACAGTAATCTAAGCCTGTCAGTCAAACTAGAGATCCACCCAAACCACACCTATAGCAACCAAACTCCTCTTGAACCCCCTAAGAGAAAACCCCCAATAATTGTCAGGGTCCTTTCGTACTTTCACTCACACATCTCACCGTCAGTTTGAGTTTATTCTTTCCTAGTTTTTATCACTTCTTTGCTTTGAATAGGGCTTCCCTATCATTTTGCGCTCTTTGTCAGCCTTTATTTTACTTTCAACAAGATATGGAGAGTTCAGAAATGTCCAAACTGAACTCCAACCGCTATAACCCTTTATTACATCTTTCTACCTCAGAGTAGTTTTCAAAACCCACACACGGTTTCTTCTGCTTCACTGTTCTACCAGCCTAGCACTTACCGAACTTTCTTACTGCTCCTCGCTGAGTCACTGACTCTTCTATACTCATTCCTGCCTCAGGCTCTTCACAGCTACCAGTGCCTTTGTCTGGAACCATCTTTTCTCCTGGTAAATGCCTGACTTGCCTGACTTGCCTGGCTTGTAAACGACCTTACAGCCCCTTCCTGACCAAGCAGCACCAACAGTTCACTCTCCTGTCTACCCTCTGCGCTTACAGCATTCCATCTCTGTGTCCTTAGCCATCTCGGGTGGACAACCTATTTATTGTCTATTCCCCACTATTTCAGTACGGTTTCGAGTGCAGGGCCTGCATTTTGTTCTTGGCATTATCTCAACGATGGAGACTGGGACTTGAACATGGTGAATGGTCAGTCAGCATTTGTAGCATGGGCTGAAGACTGGTTTTATGGATGAGAAAACCAAGACTGAGAGGGATCTCCCCAAAAGCACAGGGATGGGGGAGACTGAGAAGAGCCCAACCGTTCAGATTCCAGACTCTATACAAAGCCACACTGTGTCCTCAATGTGTTTGATGCAGAGCCCATGTGTCTTCTCTGAGGCGAAACGAATGCTTTGCTTAATTGGGTCAGATGACCCAGAGCTGCCTACTGTTTCTGAGGTTCTGTGTCACATTGCTAAGTATTCATTTTAGTGAGGAAATTAATCATGGGCATTCTGAGGGGAGCCAGGTTTGGGGTGTACCTCCACCCCAGTCTTCTGTAATTCTGAGGAGCCAGCCTAGGCTAGAAATGTTGACAGGGTACTGTTTGAAAAGGAGCCTTAGCCAGTGGGTCTTTTGGGAAAAGAGAATATCGATCTGGGCCTCAAAATGGGAATTGTCCCCAGGATGAGCCTTCATGGGGAGCACAGGAGAGCAGACATTTGTGCAGGGGAAGACAAGACAAAGCTCCTGGTCCAGTTCCGGCTGCTGCAGGTTCTGTTCTCCCCAGGAGGTTGCCTCTGTGCCGCTAATTACAGCACATAAAGGAAACAGGAAAGCGAGCGCTAATGAACTGATTTTTCTTTCTCTTCCCCCAGGTGCTTTTCTTTCTTTTTCTTTTTTTCTTTTCCAGAGAACTGCTCCTTTGGATTTAGAACCCTGGGGCCTGGCAAGATAGGACCTATTAAGCCCAGCTGAACAAGCACTTTCTACTGTCAGGACTGGGCTAGAACAGTGTTTGCACCAGGAAGTGGGGTATGTGGTGTGGGATGATGCTACCGGTGTGGAATGCTACAGCATTCCCAGTCCCAGACAGCTCACATTTGGACAGCATCCTGCAATTTACAAAAGGCTTTTGTACGCCCCATGCCATTCAGCGCTCACAAAAGTTTATGGGTAAGGGCAAGGTAGCTCAGAAAAGCCTGAGACTTGCATGCCACGTATCACCTGTTTACACACACAGCACTGCTTAGCCTTTAATCTAGACCTTATTCTGGAGCTGATACTTCTTTCTGAAACCCCCCAGGGGGCATTTGCTGATATTCCCACCCCCTGACATGTCTAAGACAGGAGCAAAGGCTAGAAATGGGCAGATGCCTATTACCCCTCTCTCTCCTCTGAAAAGACTTAGCATGAACTAAGGCTTCAGATTCTAAAACTAAGCAGGTTCAGTGGAATGGAGACTATAGCCAATCTGTTTCTACTTCACAGAGGAGAAAAGAGAGCTGTGGAGATGTAATTTTCCTGAAAAAGCAAACAGTGAAAGGTAGGATTTTAACACTGTGTTAATGAAGATAGCTTACACTGGCTTACGGTAACTGATAAACAGGAAGCATCAGGCTCTTGGGAGCTAGGGGTAAGAAGGGGTAGAGCCCTGTTCAGCACACACAAGGCCCTTGATTTGACTCCCAGACAACTCCCAATTCAGTATCAGAGTACAATGAAGATTAATTTCTCCCTCAACAGCCATGGTTTTCATGAATTTACAACGGGACTCGGCTTTACACAAGCACCCAGGGGCCCACGCAGACAGCACTGCAATGCGCATCACCTGGAACTGTGAATGGGTACTGAGAAGCTCTTTGACTTAAAAAGCATTGACTCCTTATTTAGCCTCACAAGATCACTAGACACAGGACGAGGGCTGGCACCTCTGTCTTCACTGTGTCTGCTGTTGCTTTTTACTGGTTTTGATCACCTGTTTAACTACGCATATGTGTGCTAATCACTCAAAGAATGCCTATCCAGCTTGGCTTATCCCCTTCGAGGTTGAAAGGCCAGAGACAGATTATCTTAAACTTCCACTTGCTTTGAATTCACAGCAGACATTTGCACAGCAGAGGTCTCCCAAGTCCCATCAGATGAGGATGACTAGGAGGTGGTCATCTTCTTGGAATCTGATTGATCCTTTCAAGTGCTGTGGTGGTCCGAATAGTTTTTGGTCTCCATAGAATCATGTGTGTGAAGGCTTGACCCATGAGGAGTGACACTATTAGGAGGTGTGGTTTTGGAGTGGGTGTGGCTTTGTTGGAGGAAGTATGTCACTGTGGGGCAGGCTTTGAGGTCTCCTATGCTCAGGATCCACACAGTGTGGAATCCAGACTCCTCCTGGCTTCTGTGGAACTCAGTCTCCTTTTGATGCCTTCAGGTCAAGATGTAAAACTCTCAGTTCCTTCTACCTGGAAGCTTCCATGCTTCCTGCTAAGATGATAATTGCCTAAACCTCTGAAACTCTAAGGGAGCCCCAAGAAAATGTTTTCCTTTGTGAGGGCTGTCTTGGTGTCTCTTCACAGCAATGAAAACCCTAAGACAAGTAGTGACAATGATCAGGACTCCTTTGGACCACTTTACAGAACCAGAACTGAGGAATGATTACCCAGATCATACTTAAATCAACATTTCTTAAGCATACTTTTTGCCTAGTCACCCGTTCTATTTAACCTGAGCCTCATGTTACTACTTTGTAAACCTGGGAGTCCCTGGATCCCTTTATTAGTAGTTAATTGATCCCTTTATTAGTAGTTAATGTCCATTAGATCTCCTCTCTCTTCTTTATCACTATCCATCTCCTTGGTACAGGTAGGAGTAGCTGAACCTACCATGTTCAGACCTATGAGGCCCAGGTTTTCACCCTAGAAATTCTGACAAGATAATTAATGGGCTTCTGTCCCTAAGACAGGAGGAAAAAAAAAAAAACTGGAACATGAAATGATCTGGTTTGGAAGTGACATATCACTTCTATTTATAGCACATTGATCAAAAGTAATCAAGTCGGCATTGTCCGTCCGTCAGAGACTCAGCACCAGGATGTACTGGCTATGGCTTCTCAGCTGGGCCTTAACAGAGCCAAAGCTCTTCCTGGTCATGTGCACCTCTTCCAGCTCGAGTGCTGGTTACAGTCCCTTAGGCACCATGTTTCACGGATTCGACTCTGCTGTTCTTCTCCATCATGGCATTCCTCCAGCACCCAGGGGTCACCTGTACTGTACTAGGTGACACTAAACAGTGCAGACAATGTGGCACTCACCTGTAATGCCAGCACACAGGAGGCAGAGCCCAAGAGGACTGCCACAAGTTCCAGGACACCCTACTCTGCATAGTGGGTTCCAGGCCATCTTGTACTATAGACATATAGGCATATGATAAAATGGTGCATTGCCTCTACTTCTAAAACTGTCCTTTGGTTACTAAGTGATAAGGTTTATTGGACATAGTCACATATGCCTTTAATCTCAGTACTTGGGAGGAAGAGGCCAGCTAGGCCTAGTGAGACCCTGGGGGGCAGTGGACTGTTCCAGGAAACTTGGTAGGGCTGAGTGAGTCTAGAGACCCTGGAACCCATTCTAGGTATCTCCTTGCACCCTACCAGATTCTTGGCCAGAACACATGGCTGCACTCCACATAAGGATGTGACCAAGGGTCTCGTACGTAGCCCAGAACAGAGTTTTTATGCTAATGAGGTATCTAGATGGGCCCTGAGGATTTAGCCAATAAGCTTCTGTTCCCAGACATCCTTTCCTGGAAAAAGATATTTAATCTTTGTTCCACCTTGAGGAGGTGGTATGTATGTACCCATTTTTCATGATGAACAAGCAAGGAAAACTCTAGAACCAAGGACTGTCCTTTTCATTAAGAACCACAGTGGGGAGCATGGAGAAACCCTTAGTCTACAGAGCAGCGTAACCTAGGTCTCCTGCAGAAGGCCCCTCCCTGCTCCCAGACAATCGCTATTAATTTGTCCTCAGCCCATGGGCCTCCTTCACGCCCAAGTCCTCCGTAACTTCCAGCAGCATCTGGGTGGACAGGAGTCTGAGAACTCCCAACCCCAACCCCCTCTGAGGCCCTCGGGGTGGGGGTTGCCCTTCGTTCTCCGGTTTCCAGTAGTAACTGGATGACCAGGAGCTTGGCAGCCCTAGCTTTGGCCTCAGCCTGTGTCACTTCTCAGGCTATATTTGCCCACCCCGAGCCATGGCACCTCCTCTTAACCCATCACCCAACAGCTAACATCTCCTGTTTCGAATGTCCAGTGGAGTTCCTACACCCCAGTGTGGTGTTTTGTTTGTGGTTTTTGTTTGATTGATTAATTTTTGAGACAAGGTTCCTCTGTGTAACCCTAACTGTCCTGGAACTAACTTTGTATACCAGGCTGGCCTGGAACTCAGCCTGCCTCTGCTCCCAAGTACTGTGATTAAAGATGTGTGCCACCATACCCAATGAGACTCCGTCCTAAAATGAGTCAAACAAATCAACAAAACACCTAAACAACAAAAAAAGTAAAGTGTTTATGTGTTAGACACAAATCCTATGAGCAAAGCAGAAATTATACATCAGTGCAGATTAGCCCGAGGCTTCTCAGTGTGGGGGAAAAGGGGTGATTAATGAGTTAGGCAAGGCACTTTTTAGGGTGAGGCCATCAAGGTGGGCTCTCCAAATATGTAAACTTTGGAAAAGGGAAGGTCAGAGGCCCTTCTGTTAGGGGACAATGGAAGCAGGGGTCACAGGACAAGTGACTTGCTTTCATTTGACTGGGTTGAAAAGTGGAGGAAGGGAAACAGGTGTGTGGTCTGATTCCTTGGGAGGATAATTTGAGGTAATGTCCTGAAGGACTCAGGACTTTACTCTTAGATGAGAAAGTGCAGAAAGTCACTAAAGCTAGTCTAAAACTAGGCCAAGAGCTTGTGTTCTGAGACTGAAAACCTCAGAGGGAAGGAGTGGCTTTTAAAGACTCGTAAGGCTTGATGATAAGGGCCATGCCTTTACTATTTGTCCTTGAACCTTAGGGACATCCCTGAGGGGCTAGAACCAGGATGGGGCATAAGAAGTAGAAGTGAAGTATGGCCTGTACAGCCTTCTTGGGGTTCAGTAGGTTTAAGCCTTTGGAGCTCCAGGGCTTGTGAGATGCTGTACACAGTCCTGTGCAGGGTTCAAGCACACACAGCATAGGAAGCCTCCTACCCAACACCATGTGGCCTAATCACTTGGGCCTCCATCTCTGTTGGCCTAGCTTCCCATTTTGCTGGGCCTTCCCATCCACTTTTTTTTTTTCATAGCTGCCCCTTTCAAATCAAACAAATGAATGAACAAGAAAATAAACACCCCTCCTCCCCAATGATGTCTGTGTCTGTTCAACTTACCTGACTGGCCTCTAGTGTCCCCTGTACTGGGCCTCACTTCTTAGCCACATGCCTTGGAATGCCAGCCCCTGTGGCAGCTGCGTTCTCCCCTGGGATAAATCTGCTGCGATGTAATCTATAACCTTTGGAAACGGCTTGTGCCTGCTCCCTTTCCCCACCCTGGATACCCGTCGCATGTAGGACAGAAACTGGACCAGCTGAGCACTATTCCCGGCCTGATCTTCCTCTTTTCGCCTCTCACATTCTGTTTCTAGCTGTGTTCTGTGTTCCCTGTGTATGAAAAGGCTCTTGACTTTTCTTGGTCATTAACCAGATGAAGATAACAAATCCTTGCACCAATTACGGCTTCAAGATCGTCATCTGAAAGCTGTTCTTCCCATCTTTAAACACTCCCGTCAAGTATGAACCCCAGTCCATGAGTGTGCACCACTTACTATCGGCTCCTGCACTTCCCCCAAAACTGCTCTTATGTAGACCACAGCATTTTAGCATACAAGCCAGCCTAGATGTGCACTGACTCCCAGTCTCTGTGGGATTTGGACTGCAGACACAGAGGCTCCTGCCTCTCCATCTTCACAGTTGGATGACACAAAAGTGGAGCCCCCTTTGTCCTGGAGCTGCCAGAACTGGCCTCAGGTGAATACAATGTTTGTCGAATGACCTGCAAGTGCAAATATGTAACTTTTGCAACCTCAGTCTTCAAGTCTGCCCCTCTCCCCAAATCTGGACCATGTATGCAAAACTGAACAGGCTTTTAAAGTAGCTCATTGCCCATGCATTAAAATAACACAAAACGTGGTACTTTTTAAAACATTTATATTTATATATATAAAATTAAATATATAATATATAGTGTGTTTGAGACTAAAAATATAGTACACAATATTCTTTTTTAAAAAAAAAAAGGAAAAAAATGTCAGAATAGGAAAAAGTGTAAAGGACACACAGATACACATTGCTAAAAATCTATGATGGTTTGTCCTAACAAAAATACTTCTTTTCCTCTTAGTTGTCATCATGGATCCATTGATGAGGAAGATTTTGGTAGAGAAGATTCAACCGACATCAGAATGGAAATATCGATCCCAGGAATAATTGGGGTTGACAGTTTGACCTGGGTACCTCGTTAAAAGTGGAGGCAGCATGGCCTTGTGGGTAATTTTTGCTAAGAAGTCTATGTATTTGATTGTATCAGCAAACTGAATGCTCACCCCACCCCCTGTGTTCCCAGGGGCGATGGACAGCCCCTGAAACCAATGGAAGAGCCTGGCCATTAGGTCACAAAGGCCAGTGGTTGTGAACCAAGATTGATAAGGGGAGTTCTGTGCATACAAAACCACTACTTTTGTTAAGAGCAGGTTTGCACCAGGACTTCCTAGTATGGCCTGTCTTCTGTGCAACGATTATTTCCTCTGGGAAAGGAGGCCAGGGCTCCCTCACAGTGAGGCAGGAAAACTAAATGCTCCACCCCCCTCGCAAATCCATGGAACAAGCCACAGACCTCAGTCCCCTCTACTGGCGCATGAGTGGTGTCAGCAGCGAGCTAAGGTTAGCCAGCGCTGGTCAGAATGCACTGTCTTCAAAAAGGGAGGAAAAAAATAGCAGGGAGAAGGGATGTTGTGTTTAGGTGACAGCTTTAGAGTCTTTTCGTAACAGTCAATGCATCTCCAGTGGAGTCTTGAGGTCGGTATCCCCGGGGTTCTACCATCGGCACTAGGCTCAATGGGTGAGCTGGGGTTTAGATCCCACAGGAATGGAATAGTAAGGAAATCAGGAGTTTTGAGCCTGCAGTGGCCTTTCCAGGTCATGTAATTTACCCACAGGGACAGAACTGCTCACACCACAGGATGAGGCAGTGACTAAGCCAGTAGACTTTGCATGTCCAAACATGGGTTTCTATAAATCCCGATTGCCTAACACTATGTAGGGGGCCAAGCATACATGGTTCACCCACTTCTACTTAAGGAGCCCAGGAGCTATGGCTCCTGACAGAGCAGAGGGGGCGAGACACAGGTCATGGTGCCTTGTGTCACCCAGAATTCTGTATGTTGATCTCATCCTTTTCATTTTGACCCAGACGTTTGTGAGAGTCGAGCGTGGCTCCACATTCCTGCTAGCCTTCCTTTCTCTTTCCCGCTTCAAGCATAGTCTGTAGTTAGACTTTGGCAGTGGTGGGGACAGGGTGGGCACCAGGATTCAGCAAGCAGGCTGGGCTTCCTACAAAGGGCAAGGCTTGTCCATAGCCACAAGAACTTTTTGCAAATGCAGAGTTTATGTCAAAACCACTAACCCCCTCTTCCCTCTGACAGCCCCCCTTTTGGTCTACAGGAAGGGGTCGGCTGCTCCCACTCCTGGCTTCTGGCTCAAGATTTTGGGGACTGTTTGGTGAACAAGGAGAGCAGTCTTTGGGAGACCGAAATGGAAGACAGCTCTCCTGTCTCCTCACATCTGTATGTGCTGAAGTCTGTATCTGCAACTGAGCCCTACCATGATCATAGATAGCATCCTACTGGATCTAAGAGAGCAACGCCAATAGCTTCATTTCACTCAGCGTTAGGGTGACATACAAGATCAGAACAGTAGTTAAAGCTCCTTCTAGCAGGTCACGGCTCCCCTGCCCCAACCCTCACCTCAATCGCTTACTGTTCCTGAGGGACAGGCAATCTGCCTCCTCAGATGAGCACAGCCAACAAAGAATAGGTCTAGGCAAAGACCAGAAGATGGAAGCAAGGAAAATAAGGAGGCGCCATCAGGGTTACTCAGCAAATGGCAGCTGCAGAACAGGATCCTGGGTCTCTTGACTCTTGGATCCGTTTTTCTTTAACTAAAGCAATCAACACCCAGGGTTAGACTCAAAGAACCAACATGCTGGAAGACTCTAGCTTCAGATGGAAGAGCCCTGTGGTTAAGGGACTTTCAGCTTCTGGTCATTCAGCAGGGCCCAACTCTGATTGTGACTGAGGGGTGTAAGTGGCAGGTGTCTGTCTCAGTGGCTGCTTCCTGCCCCTTGCGTGGCACTTGACTCCCAAGCGTTCCTTAGTGATGCTCTTGTTTGCATAGGAGGGACCTACCACTTAAATCGGAGAGAACTAAGATGATCAAGCCAAACCCCAAACAAGATGATTACTTGAGGCAGTACTGCCGTTTAAAATATCACTCTATTTAGACTTCAAAAGTGTTTGGATCATCCACGGCTTCAGGCGTCAGTCAAACTGAAAAACCTGCAAAATCCACTCACAAGACCCTACACTGCAAACACGCTGCCTCGCCAAGCGCTCGTGCAAGCATTCTGTGAGCTGAGCCTGAGTTTTCTAAACTGGGATATAGCTATGATTCTGTCGCTGGCCCTCCCAGGGCCCACTCTGTGGGAACGCACTCACTGGAGGAGAATTAGCAGCGGTTAGAGCTCCTTGATACCTGGTCCTTATTGGAAAGGAGATAACAGAGAATGTCACCCCCACAGGCCCATCTAGGTTAGTGATGAACCGTGCCCGATGAACGTGTAACTCATTAAAGTAAACATGACCAATGAATGGTGACCAATGAGGAAAAGCAAGGAGCACTCTGGGAATGCTTTCTCCCATCATGCATCCCTCAACGGGGATATGGACAGTAGACTCCTGTTGGGCAGTTGGGTTCTTGGGAGGGTGAGGCTGACACATGAGTTACACAGATTCTCTTTGGTTGGAAGGTGGTAGATGAGACATGGTACGGAATGTGTGTGTGTGTGTGTGTGTTCACGTGTGCAGGCTGTGTGGGAAAATACAACATGGCCTATAGAATCCAGTGCCTTTCCTGCTCTTCTGCACTAGGATCTCCATCTAGGTCAGCAAGAATTTTCCTGCTCGACCATTTCCCCGCCCCATCCCCTCACATTTCTCTCCTTGGATGCAAACATGGGACAAAACGAAGCTCACAAGGTCCCCGCTCCCCACACAAGGACATCATCACAAACCTGACGCTCAAAGCACTGAAAATGGAGGGACCAATCTGATGGGTCGAAGAGGGGAGGGAAGTGAAGAGGAAGCGAAACCAAAGCATCTACCACGCCATCTGCAAGGTAGTTTCTAGCTATGGTGAGTAGTTAGGCAGGGCAGGATAGTAGAGTCTGAGTCTTGGGACACTGCTTAGCTCTATCGGAATCCACCAGTAGGCGGGTCTCACCGTTCAGATGTCTACACTAGATTCAAAGTGCTCAGAGACTCAGATATAGTGATACGAGGTGTTAGGAGCCGGTGGAGGACAGGTGTCCTTTCCTTTCCACAGGGACTTGTGTATAGTGGGGAGAGCCCCCTATAGCCTTTCTTTCCAAATGAGGTTTTATTGCTTTTGAAAAATAGCCCCACGAGAAGTAGCCTCTGCTCTACCCAACTCTCCAAGGCTCAAGAGTTCGCACCAAGAAGTGGGGTAGATACGGTCAAAGGAAGCTTGTGTGGCTCCCACTAGTGTTGAATCTGAAACTGTTGAGCTATGCACTACACAGTGGCTCCTTGCCTGTCGACACGGTCCTGACCACTCCTCGCTAACATCCAGGACACATCTGGCTGGTCCAGCACAAAGCTGAGAAGAAAGGAAGCTGTGCCCCCTGGGGATTTTGGAAGCCCTCTACACTCAGAGAGCCACAGTAGCAGCCAGGGTGACTGGCATTTTGACCCCAACTCACCAAGGGCTGGATCTGAACTCATTGCTCCATCTGTAATCCCCTGAGATGGGAAAGATGAACACAACGTATAAAGAAATCAAGACAGGGACGGGTGGGCTGTCCCATGTTCCAGCAGCCTGCCCACCTCAGCATATCTCCATGTTTACTCACAGGAGACCAGAGGAGCGGGACAGAAAGGAAATGATAACATGTGCTCTTCTCTCTCCTCTTCTTTTCTCCTCTCCCCTCTTCCCCTTCCCCAGCCTCCCCTCTCCTTTCTCCATGCTTGGGTCAGGCAGAACAAAGGTCAGAAGAGACGTCCTCCTGAAGAAGAGGAAAGGGCAGGCCCGGGAGACTGGAGCATGCGCAGAGCACCATCCTTGGGATGGGGTGTTACTGGGAGACCTGCTCCTTATTTGTGATGGCCAGGAGGAGAAAGGCTGGGTCCACGAAAGGAGCAATGAGCAATGTCCCTGAATGTCAGGGAACAGCTGGAAAGCCATCTCCTCTGCCCCGCAGAGATACCCCCAGCCAGACTCCAGCCTCTTACACGTGAGTCTGCATGCGCTGCTGGAACCGCTGGCCGTAGTCTGAGTGTTGAGAGGTGTAGGAGAATCGAGTGGCGGTGGCATACTTGCCTATAGGGTCATATGCTTCATAGGGGGTCCTCTCCAGGCCAGAGGGTGGGGCCTGGGGGTAGCCTAGACGGTAGGTAGGATACCCAGCTGCCCCCGGAAAGGGGTGGGAGTTGAACTTCTCATAGTTCTCGTAGGACAGCTGGCTGGTTGTATCGGTGCCACCTGGAGCCGAAGGGCCAGAGGGTGTAGGCTCTGTGCCATAGTCAGAGGCAGGGGCCCGGCTGTACGTATTGAGCTGGGCATAACCACTGGAGTGGGAGAGGCGGGATGACGGGCGCCCATCAAAACGAGTAGGGCCAGGGGCACGGTAGTCAGCATATAGCACCGCCCTGGAGGACGGGCGATCTTCGTGGGCGCGCACGTTGTAATAACCATTGGTGGGATCCTGAGGGCAGCAAGAGGATAAAAGTGGGAATGTCCCTCAGTGTAATAAACTCTCACGGCTCTTCTGCCCACGCCCCATGCCAACCCACATCTCCTCTTCTCAGCGGCACTCCTCAGTTCCTTCTGCAGACTCTTGACCACTCCTCCCTGGCAGTCCTCACCACCCCCCCTCCCCCCGCAGAAACCTCCTGACCCAGCCCCCACCAGTCCTTTTCCTCACCTTCATCTCATACTCTTCCCGGGTATCAATGGTGTCACAGCGCAGGTCCTGCTTCAGATCCACGTCGTCCTTAAAAGACTAAAGAACAGGTGTGGGGTGTCAGGAGACAGACGCCATTTTTACCCGCTTTACCGATTCCACGCTCAGGAGCCTCTTGCTAAAGGAGGCTCTAGGTTTGGGGCAGGCTTGACTCTCACCATATAGGTTGAGGTAGAACCCCAGGGACCTGGCTTCTAGTGTTAATTTTGTTGCTAGTGTGTAATATGATATCTTGAGCAGAACATTGCTACTGTTGGGGAGGGCGGCCTCAGCTTAGTAATGAGGAGGTCGAACCAGAACTACCTACAGATTTTCCTCTATATGAGGCAAAGGGAGTTGGAGGGAAGGGAGGGGGGTGTAGCTATGTGAGAGTCTATATGAGTACATGTATGTGCTAGAGGGCACCAGTGTATATACAAGGGTGGGTGTGTCTGTGAGCAGGTTGGTTCGTGGGAATTGGAGTAGCAGGAACAGGCTAAACTCACAGAGGAAGAAGAGGTTAATGGAAGTTATTGAAAACTGTTGGGGCTGGCCATAGGACTACGAGGAGCCTGGGCCACGGGGAAAGAAGCATTATCCTCACCGAGTAGATGGCCTTCATGACCCGAGTTGCTGTGGAAATGCTAGCGGTATCATCCTCCCGGTCAGAGTGCATTGTCAGTGGCTCCCGATTCACCGTCTCTACCTTGATGTCCAGCTTCCGCAATGTCACATCCTTTCGACCTAGGACAGGGAGGTGTGGCTGGGGGCTTTCCGCTGGTTTGCCCTGTTGACCTCTAGCCCCCGCCCCCTGACGTGACCGTGAAGGGTAAGGTTGGGGGATGAAGGGTTTGTTGTGACTGTACACAGTGTCTGTACTCACTGCCTTTGCGACGTCGGTAGAGGAAGAACACTAAGGCAGCAAAAGAGAAGACGACCAGGATGCTAGCGCCAATGGTGGCCCCAGCAATGATGCCCACAGGTAGCACCTCTACAGACCGGGGTGGGGTGGGGGAGGAAGGAAAGAATAGGAATGAGGACAGAGACACAAGAGGACCCGCCGACTTGGCCACAATACACTGGGGCAACCCTGGATTGCGTGCAAAAGGTAAGTTTTGCCTGAGCTGGGCCGTGTTGACATCTAAGACCCAGGCCACACGGGAGAAGAGCTGGGCTGAGTCTGGTTTGCAATCTGTGCTTTAGTTTAACCAGAGTTGCCATCAGGGAAGCCAGCGATCCACCCCACCCCTCAGTTTGCCTCAGAGCTTTCTCTTCCTCTACTTGGCACACCCACCCATGAGCTCGGCCCCTCCCCTGTGAACTGGACTGTCTCCAAACTCCAATCTGTAATCTCTGTCCCAACCTCCATCCCCATGATCCTTGCCTACAAAGGTGTGTCTGCTCTATTTGTGCTGCCCGCCTGTGGCCCAACACTCCTCTCGAGTGCCCCCACTTCTCTTAGCTGAGAAGACACCCAAGAACTCCCCTTTTGGCCTTCTCTTTCTGGAATTACTAGTTGAATCCAGACTCTGGTTACAGACCTTCCCCTCCAAGATCCTTCCTAGGTGAGCTCCCACATTACACTTCTTGGTTCCCCACGCCTACCCTGCACCTTTAACTTAACCCAAACCGTTAGCTCTCCGGGATTTCCCCCAAGTGTCCTCAGATTCTCTGTATCTCCTTTTTCAACGGCTAGTTCTCAAAAAACAAAGAAGTGCTATTTTCCCTTCATCAAACATATCTGTCAAAGGCTAGGTACCCCCTTCACCTTGTCAAAGGTGCCCAGAGAGAATATATCTCTTTTAAAAAACCAAGGATGCTTGAAGGGGTTGGGGAACCCTTAGATTTTACAGATATCCTCTGTCCAATCTTCTCAATAACTCAGTGACATAGGCCATGTTAATCTGTTGCATATGTCATTTAGTTTTTCTAGTCTGGATTCATTTGTTTCTACTATGGAAGTTTCCTCACTAAGAGGAGAGTTTCTGGCTGGTAGGGATAAAGTTCTGTTTATGCCTCAACCCTTCATGGAGCATGCTCAAGGAACATTGGCATAGTAAATTAATTAGCAGGCCACTAAAGGCAGCTTCTGGCAGAGAGGCCCAGGAGAGAGTTATCTGGCTTTGAACCTCGCAATAGAAAGAGAAGATGGAACTCCAGGCTATCGTGGGCAGTCAGCATGGCTGACCTCGCTCTTCCAGCTGGATAATGGCTGTGCCTGGTCCAAAGCTGTTCCAGGCAGTGCAGTTGTAGTGGGTCTGGAAGTCGGCCTCCATGACGTTATTGATGGTGAGGGTGGACAGAACACCGCTGCCCGAGTTCGTCCTCTCCACGGTGTATCGTTCCAGGGTCCCCACCTCCAGGAAGTTCTCCTTCCATGCCCATGCCTGGGGTGGGAAAGGCAGGGTGGATGTAAGAAAAGGGCACATCCTCCCAAAGATACCCAATACACTCTCAGGTACCTCATCCAGTACATGCATGGTCCTCAAGACCTACATATGTACCCTCCCTCTGAAACAACCTGAGTCACACCAACTACCACGCATTCTTGACAGCGATCTTCTGTGTTTCAGAAGCCGTGGCTCCCACACAATAGACAATCTGCTTTGTCTAGGGAGACTCTAAAAAGTGCAGCCTTGAGGTCTATGCACCAAGTATGGATGTAGGGGAGAGGTCCAGGAATTACTGTGGTGCCATGCTCCAAGCGTGACACTGGGTGGTATTTTGTGATGTGGAGGCAGCTGAGTGAATGAGCCAGTATTCTAGTCTTGGATGTTGCTGGGAAGTCTGGATTAGAACTTGAGACCCCTGGGCTCCGTTTTATATACCTCCCACCCCAGAGCAACCACGTGGCCCTGTTTTCCCTCTCCAGGCCTTGTTTTCTTCATCACCAAAATGGCAGGTTCTGGCCATTGTGGAGCAATGTTCAGCCTTATGAGTCTAACTGCACACAAGTCTATCTTACCAGCATTACCATTCAGCAGCCCACAGAAAGCTGCTTGGCTCTCTGGAGATGCATCTGCCTGCTCTTAATTATGAGCAGGGAGTCAAAAGGCGTATCCCCCAGGCCTTCCATCCCTGACCTCCCAGCTGAGGCAGTCCTAACTGTGTGTTCTCATGGCATAAGGGAGGCTAAGGAAGAGGAGCAGCTGAATGCTGGCTCCTTCCCAGGGACCAGTCCTCCCCGCTCTGAGGCAAGCCTCCTGGGAGCCAAACCGTCTTCTGCCCAGGCAGCTGTGGTAATGAAGTATCCCTGGGCAGCCCTGGAGTTAGCCAAATGGTCATTAAATGTGATGAGGGTTTTGATGGTTAGTGGCCATGGGAGGAATGAATTGTTTATGGTATAGGAGAGAGGAGGAAGGAATGAGGGATGGTCGGGGATTGTGGGAGGAAGGCAGGAGAAACGGAAGAAGATTGGGATGGGTGGTAGGAGGAACTGAGGGGAGGGAGGACGGGCAGACTGATGGGAGGAGAGGGGGGGTAAAAGAAAAAGACTGGGAGATATTTGGGGGGGGAGATGAGAAGGGAGAGAGGAAGGACCTTTGCAAGGAGAAAACCTGCATCACCTGACTCCAAGAAACTCTAGTAGGTTTGTTCTATCTTCTCTCTCTCTCTCTCTCTCTCTCTCTCTCTCTCTCTCTCTCTCTCTCTCTCTCATTCTTATTTTTTTTTTTTCTTTTTTGGAACAGGGTTTCTCTGTGTAGCCTGGGTTGTCCTGGAACTCACTCCGTAGAGCAGGTTGGCCTCAAACTCACAGAAATCCACCTGCCTCCGCCTCCCGAGTGCTTGGATTAAAGGCGTGCTCCGCCACCACCCGGCCCTCTACTAGGATCCTCGCGACTGAGGCTGTAATGACTTTTACTGAGGGATATGGTCTCCTCTTCACAGATAAGAAACTGAGGTTTAAACCACTGATCTGCTCAGCACCGCATACTTGAGGGAGGAGGTAAAACAATGGAAACTAAAAAGGCCGAGGATTATGAGAGCAGAGAAGGGCGGGGAAATGAGGTAGGGCAGGCGGGACATCAAGGGCTGCCTGTCGGAGCCAGCCCAGCACTCACGATTCGATCCGGAGGTGGGGTACTTCCGATAAAGCACTCCACCTTACCGCCATCACCTCTCACAGCAAACTGCACCGCCTCACTGGAGATGATAGGGGGTCCTGGGGGCACAAAGAGCCGGGCAAGCCGGTCGGATCTCAAGCCAACAGCTTCAGTGCCCGTCCGACAGGTCTCACCCTCTTCCGGCACTCACCGTTTACGTAAAGGGGTACCTCTCGCTCGGCCACTCCAATTCGAGGCACTATGGCCCGGCAGGTATAGGTACCAGCATCTGCCTGGGTCACTGACTTCAGCAACAGTTGATTGCTGTTACTCAGGACCTGGGCAGAGAGATTAGCCTCGGGTGGGGAGCCAGGAAGCCTGGGCCCCTAGGTCGGTGAGGGGCCCCCGGAATTGGAGGCATGGGAAAGAAAGCATGAAGGGCCACAAGTGAATTCTCAGAAGGTGAATGTGTTCCTGAGTCTGGCTAAGTCTCCCCTAAGCCTCTAAGCAGGCTGGCACGGCGCGCCTGTATGAGAGTGCACAGGCTACGAGGATTATAAAAGGATACGGTCCTCTCTGTTGACTCCTCCCACTGCTTTTATTACTAAGCCAGGTAAGCCAGTTTATTCTGAAGCTTCCCTTTACAGTTCGGGCCCTAGCTGTCTGAGTCGTTAGAACGGTGTACTTCAGCTGTCTTCTACGCGCCTCTGCATCATTAATGCACTAAATCTGACGGCCCGCTCCCGGCATCCCCTTCACCCCGAGTTCCACGCAAAGTCCAAGGAGAAGAGATAGGGCTGACAGCGAGGATCCTCTTCCCTCCCAAACCCCAAGACCTAGAAATGTTCCAGTTTTGTTGTGAAAGACCAACTGCGATCCCTCCCGTTCTCTTCACTGCACCACGAAGTCTGGCCACCCCCCCATCCCCCCCCCCCCCCCGCAACACTCAGAATAGGCTGGGAGAGGTTTACCATGTTTGAGTCTTTCTTGGTCCAGGTGAGGGTGAGGGGGGGATTCCCAACCCAGACACAGGTGAGGGTCACATCAGATCCAATGTCTGTGGTGGTGGGCTTTGGATAAACGACAATCCGGGGGGCAACTAAGAGAGAGAGAAGTGGCTTGTCAGAGTCTCAGGCTCCTGAGAGTCATCAGCTCTGATGGGCTGTCTTTCTTTTTGCCCCCTATCTCCCATGTTTACCCCTGTCTACCAGGTTAGTGGAGTTTTCCTCCCCTGGCCCCAAGCACCTTTGAAGGACCCTGCTCTCTGCCCCTCCCCCGACACCACCCTCCCAGCTACTCACAATGAACGTTCACCAAAGTGCTGACATTGGTGCTCCCCACTTTGTTATAAACCTCACAAGACACGGGCTCCGTGAAGAAGGAATAATCAACATTCGTCTCGTAGCGACTCTCATGGGCGTCTTCAATCAAGAACCCCCCTTTGGCCCACCTAGAGGATGAGGCAGAACAGATGGGAAGTCAGAACCTGGGACTCTCTCAATTATATTCAGGGACACTGGCCTCCTCTGTAGCTCCAACTCCCCACCCCCACCCCACCACAACCATCCCACTCTGAAGGGCCTCTCCATTCATCATGTGCATACTACTCCCAAATCCAATCCTCTCACCTGTAGCCCAAGATCTCCGGGTTGGCTGTGGCCTGGCATGTAAAGATGACATGTTCACCTTCCAGCACTGTCTGGGGCTCAAAGGACAGAGTCACTGTAGGAGGGTCTGCAAAGTGCGGGAAAGGAGGTCAGGGTCCTTTCCGTCCCTGAGTGCCTCCCTTTCCCTCTGTAACATGTATATTCACACCACTTTGATGTGGAGTGAGAATTCAAGTTTACAAAATATCAGCTATCTACACAGAGCCTTTTTCCGGTGGCTCAGGACAAGAAGGATAGTGAAGGAACAAATTATCCAATGGGTGTAATGATCTATCGCGGCCACTAGGTGGCAGCGTGGGCCAGTTCAGCTTATGGTAAAGGGCGAGGGTAAGAGCATCCCTGACTAGGAGGAACGCATGGACATGTGCCAGGAAAGCATACTTTAGCCATGTTAGATGCTCCTGTGCCTTCAGCAGGCAGATACAATTCTATACTCAGTGCTCCATCTACCAACCATTATTACTCATGGCTCACACCAGGAATTGAGGGGAGCATTGGTCTTGGGCCCCTAGGATCCTTATTCTGTACTTTGAAAGCTGCCTAGGTCCCCGCTTCATGTAGCCTCCCCAACGCCCTACTCACGGTGTACATCAAGCTCAATGGACGTCTCCTTGCCATTGGGGATGGCCTCATTCATGCTGCGGCAGGTGAATACGCGACCAATGTCTAGGTCTGTGGGCTGGATGAGCAGTTGGCTGATGGTCGTCTCCCTTTTCCCATCCTTCAGTAGCTCCTGGGGATGCAGGGGCGGAGATGGAGTCAAAACTAAAAGCCCCCCCCCCCCCCCGCTCTCAGAGAAGCCAAAGGGTGGACGAACCTTTAAAGATCCGCTCCCTCCCTATTCCAGCTTCCCGTACTGTTAAGTAGTTGGGTAGTTTTAAAAAGCGTTCTGCAATTTACGGAAAAATCGAACAGAAAGGTAGTTTCCCTCTCTGCCACAGCTTCGCCCATTATCACATCTTACAAGAACGGTGAAATTGTATTCTAACAGATACCGTAATATTGATATCTTAATGCTAGCATGGGCATTCTCTCTGTGGCATCCATCGTTTGCTCTGTGTGACCGAGCCTTGTTCCTGGAACTCTCCCACAGCGAGTCTCTTCTCTATTAGAGAGCCTTTCCCAGACCTGTTCAGACCTCTGGGCTATCTCCTGCCGGATCCGGTAACTCTTACAGAGGGTACCTTACATTTGGCCCTGGGTACCACGTGTTTCAGCGGTGGCGCTAAGGTCCTAGAGTAGCGACAGATTCAACAGCTCAGAAGCTTACTGGCTCAGTGATACTGCGACCATGTTCTATATTGTCACCCACCTAAGGAAACCACACTGAACAGGAGTAAGGCCTCTCATTCAGACAGCCCTGCACGCATCTCTAGGGGACCACGGCAGCACCCGACTGATGCAAAACACGGTGATATTTGGGATCACCAGACTTAAGGGAGCGAGCAAAAGACAGGAGCAGACAACAAATGTGATTAGCAAATCAATTTGTTTGGCTGCCAATATATTTTAAAAACATGTAATTCCCCAGGAGAAAAATAACAGCTTTTGATTATTAAAAAGAAAAAAGTTGGGCCCCATTGGAGTCAAATGATTTATGAAATGGTCAGAAGGAAGATATTTGCTTAAGGCTGTGGAGGTCACTATCCGAACCAGAATCCAAGTTCTCCACCCTCACACTAGGAACACACGTGGGCAGCTTCCCTCCCCACGGGGAAGTGCCTCTCATAGTGCCCAGCCCAGGGCAAGGTGCACAAACATGCTGGCCACTGTCATCAGCTCTGCCATGTGATGCTGGTGAGTGACTTAATGTCCTTCACCTGTCACATCTTCTCCACCCAAGAATGTGCCTTTTCACCATGCAGAAGGGAGAGGGTAAGGGATCAACAGGGAAGCCAGACTCTGGAACAGAAAGCCAACTTTGCTGCTTTGCTCTCTGTGTGACTTTGGCCCTTGACTTCTCTGACCCTTAGTTTCCTCCTTTGCAAGTTAGAAATAACACCTACTTTATGGGACTCTTCTGAGATTAAAGAGAAATCGCCCATAAAGTGTTTGCTGTGCAGAGTACCTAGCGTACAGGAAGTACTTATGGGATGGCACAGTGAACCTGGAAGTCCATTTATCTTCTCTGGGCCTCAGTCTTCACAACTGTATGATAAAAGAGGCGGGTCAGATTGCTTAAAGGGTTTTATGCCATCTGCCCCTGTATGAGGCCAGGGAAGTGGAGATGACGTGGAGCGGGTCTATGGAGCAGGTGGGTTCTTACAGTGGTAGTCACAGCGCCCTCCTGCTGGGTCCCATCCCGGAACCAAATGATGGTTGCAGCAGGCTTGGCATTAAATGCTCGGCACGTGAGGTTGTAGGGGGTGCCCGCTTTCAGCAGAATCACGGGGGCCCCATCAATCCTTGTGTCCTCTGGAGGAACTGGAGGGAAGAGGAGAACAAGGTCAGCTCAGGAGGCAGCTAACTGTGCCCCTGCCATGGAGCTGTTCTTCCATCAGCATGTGTCTCCCTCAGCAGTGCAAGGCCCCGAGCCCCACTTACAATCAGTATACACAGTGCTCACTCGGAGGCTTCCCCCAAAGACCCCATGCTTTCTCAGCTCATGGGCTACTCTCTCCCGGTGGCTCCTATCGTCTGCGACTGTACTCACCATTGTTGCTCAAGGATAGTAAAGAGGGCTATCTCAAGGCCTTGAATTCACATCATACCCCGGGGAAGGAAGGGTATCCTTACATGTGGCCCCTTCCATCTGCTGGAACGGCTGGACGGCTAACTCTTTATCCACTACACCTTTGACAGGTTAATTTCTCCACAGCAGTTAAGGGTGTACTGTTCTGCTCAAACACAGGCTGCAACGGCCTGTGGCATGGATTCCCACACATCTGCCTCCTGTTTTAGGGTCCTTAAGCCACACCCTACAGACCCTTTCCACCTCATGTGGCTTCTGCTGTTTCCGCATGGGCCATGCCCTCTCTCAGAGCTGCTGTTAGCACCCTGGGCAAATCCTAGGGGATGCAGAAAGTTTCAGGTGTCCACTGGAGGCTATCTGCTATTGGTGGTTCCTCCCCTACTTCAGTCCCTTGGAAAAGCAGGTCCAGGTCTTACGGGCATTATAAAGAAAAAAATCTCCGCTGCCTAACGCATGGCTAAAACAGGCCTTTGCTATGTGTCTAAGGAACTGAGTTGGCTATACATTTGGACTTAAGAAATATCGTGCCTTTTCTTATAGCATGGCCACACAGGCTTCTAAATATTAAGGAAAGCCAAATCTCATGTTTCTGAAGGCCAAGAGTCCTAAAGTTCCCTTGAGACAAGGGTTTTTTTTTTTTTTTAATAAAATATTTATTCATTCACTTAATTAATTTGAGACAGACTCATTATGTAGTCTAGCCCTGCAACGAATTCATCTTTTTTCTTGCTCTCTGAAAATAACAGTAACAGGGAGACTGAGAGGAAGCTTCCAGGGCAGACCGTTGAGGGGAGATCTTGGGAGGTCCACAGAGCTGGAGGCAGACAGGGCTGTCCCGGTGGCGTGGGCGAAATGAAGGCTTCGGTGCTGAAGACGCAGTTGCTGACACAGCTTTCTGTTCAGTTTGTCCATGTGGAGTGGCGGAGCGGAGAAGGGGTGGAGTTTTACATCAGTGCCCTTCAGCTCTGGCCCCTCCCTTTACGGTCACGTGGTCATGGTTGAGCCCCTAAAGCCACTGAGCCTGTTCCTCCATCACCCGTGACACATTAAAGGAGCTTCTTTTGCTGACAAAATGGTTCTAAGGCTTCTGTCAGCCAATGATCCCCTCAGTCCTGGCTCTTCCTCTCTGCTCACCCCTATATACAACTCCGGAGACAGGGGCAGGGTTGGATAGAAGTGAGAGAAACTTGAGGAGTGAAGAAAGGGGAAGGCTCTCCTGGTCTGCCCGCTCTCTACAGTTTTATCTTCTACACTCTCGAACTGAGCTCCCATCTGCGCAGAGACGTTGGGTTCTTGCTACAAAGAGGGCAAGACAAATCGTTCCCTCCCACTGGGCTCACTGCCCTTGCCCTGTTCCTTTTCTCTCCACTCAGGTAAAGACCATCTGTCGCCTCCATCACCAACCCACATTTCTCTAGAATTTCCCAAGGTCTTTGATGTCAGCTGTCAGTTGTAAACTGGAAGGCAATTGACAATAATTTCTACCATTTACCCAGAGCTTAACTCTTCTTTGCTAAAACTCCTTGTGCATATGACTTTATTTAACCCTTAGCATAAAATATTAAATCTCAGAGAGGAAGGAAGGAAGGAAGGAAAGAAGGAAGAAAGGAAGGAAGGAAGGGAGGAAGGAAAAGAGGAAGGAAGGAAGGAAGGAAGGAAAGAAGGAAGAAAGGAAGGAAGGAAGGAAGAAAGGAAGGAAGGAAGGAAGGGCATCCTGTTAGCATTATGGTGTGTATTACCATGACCAATGGTTGGGACTTCTTCAGGGTCACAGGACAAAAATGGCCAAAGCATATCCTGAACCCAGGGCTTGGGATTCCCAGCAGTCTAGAACTCTTTTTGCTGCTAGAAGTACCCCACATCCCCGCACCCCCAAAGAGAAAAGGATGAGGTATACAAACTCACTCATTTTAGCTCCTCTCTCCTCTCTCCCCACTGCAATGACTTCAGGTCTGAGGGAGTTGGGCAAGGATGAGAAGTGGAGACCAGAGAAAGAGGAAGGGGCAGAGAGTCTATCACAGAGAGGCTCCCAGAGAAGGGTCCAAGCCAGAGAGAGAGAGAGAGAGAGAGAGAGAGAGACAGACAGACAGACAGAGAGAGAGAGAGAGAGAGAGAGACAGAGAGACAGAGAGACAGAGAGACAGAGAGAGACAGAGAGACAGAGAACACAGCGGAGACAGAAGCACCAAAACCTCACTGAGCTGCGGGGATCATAAGACTGAAGATGGGCCACTGCTGCCTCCCCCTCTGTTCTGTGTGGAGGCCAGTCCTTTCATTATTCAGATGGCTGAAAGCTTGTCATGGTGACATCTACTCTGTCCCCCTGTGGGCTACTGCTGGGAGCTCAGCTTCCAAGAGACAAGCCACTATAGTTGCACGCAGACTCGCTCCTGGGTCCAACCCCCAGGCTTGTTTCTCTTGGCTCTGTTCCCATTCCCTGATATTCCAGGGAACATCTACTGAGAGAGGGACGTGCTGAGAGAAGGAGGGGCAGGGAAGGCTGGCCTGAAGAGGAAAAGGTCTGGGGCTCAGGGAGAGCAGAAAGCAGGGGAGGAACAAGCAAAGTTCTCTAAGCAAACCGGACTGCAACGTAAACCAGGAAAAGTATGGGCTAGGTCCCCATCACCGTAACTTCTCAGTGCAGAGAGCCCCAGCTCCATGAGGGTCTGAGTCCTTAGTGTGATCTGGGCAGAGGCTGGAGCACAAGATATCGAACTTACAGAAACTACAATACCCAGTAAGGACTAGCATAGCACAGCCTCCTCCACGATTTTCCAGGTTTGTTTGTTTTATGGGTTTTTGCCTGTTTGCTTGTATTTTTGTTTTTGTTGTTTTTAAGATGGGGTTTCTCTGCGTAGCCCTGGCTGTCCTGGAACTTGCTTTAGTTTTTTTTTTAAGTGTGTGTGTGTGTGTGTGTGTGTGTGTGTGTGTGTACCACATTATATGCATGTGCCTGCAGAAGCCAGAAGAGGGCACTAGAATCCTCTGGAACTAGAGTGTCTAGCTGTTTTAAACCATCAGATGCAGGTGCCAAGTACTGAACCCAGATCTTCTGCAAAACAAGTGTTCTAAACTGCCTGGGCAGCTTTTTAGTTTCACGGTCTCAGTTGTTGAAGAAGTTCACGTAAGGAGTTGTTGAGAGAAAGCCAGGGAGAATAGAGACATGAGGGGAAAGGTAAGGCTAGGGGAAGTTCTGGGGTGTTAAGGAGGGGGACTGCACATGAGAAACAGGGCTTGGGGGGTCATTACTGAGCACGGTGAGTTTGGCCCGCCGAGAGCGCAGGGCAGCCTCCGTGGCCTGGCACTCGTAGGAAGCATCATCGGACAGCTCAGCATCTGTGATCTCCAAGTTGTATTGCCCGGCATCCGCAGAGCCCACGACTCGGTACCGCGGCCAGGCTGCAGGGGCAGGAAAAGGGAAGACCAGAGTAAGGCCAAGTCTTAGGGCTTGCACCACCTCAGCCTCCACCCAGGAGAGCTTGCCTTCCCTTCCTCTCATAGTGGGGCCATAATACGGGACGGACGAGGAGGGACCGAGAGAGAGAGAGAGAGAGAGAGAGAGAGAGAGAGAGAGAGAGAGAGAGAGAGAGAGAGAAAGAGAGAGAGAGAGATGAGCAAAATGGAATTTGTGATGCTGGTGGCTGGCAAATATTGGATATCAAGGGAAGGGGAGGAAAAGAAAAGGCAACAGGCACTGAGACCAGAGAAGAGAGGGTGCTGGCAAACATGGGGCATCTTGGTACTTAAAGGGCACTCTGTGTGGCTCACAAGG
Organism: Micromys minutus; assembly: GCF_963924665.1. NCBI lineage: Eukaryota > Metazoa > Chordata > Mammalia > Rodentia > Muridae > Micromys > Micromys minutus. The sequence continues at coordinate 23,996,158 of NC_137973.1, forward strand.
CCTCGCCCTCATTCACCACAGAGGGGAAACAAGGTTTACTGCTTCTCAGAGGACAATCCAAATGAGATCCCTACTCCTCTCTAAGACATAGCGTGGGTCTCTGTACCCAGGCAACCTTGCTTGCAGGTTCCTGCTAACCCCCAGCCAAACACCTACCTCCTCCCTCCCACTCTCCCCTCTTCAGAAGCTGTGCGTCCCTCTGACTGCATATCTATCGACCTCAGTCTTTCTCATTTTCTCCCTCATCAACAATAGATCCGTCAAATCCATCTCTTTCCTTTATAGATTTGCGCCTTGCAGATTTCCTCAACCCAGACAGACAGCAAATGATCTCACCGCCTTCAAACGTAATAAGGCCAGAAATATGTAGTCCCCCCATTCCACTCACACCGGCCCGGCGCTTCTCGGCTAACAGCGTTATTCTCATAAAGCACATTCTGCCACTGGTACAAAAGCCAAGGGTGCGCTTTTAAGGCAGGCGGGCTGTGACTGTTAAACCCGCTTCACAAACCAGCTAGCCAAGGCAAAGAAAGCAAAGGAAAGTGGTTTTCCTCAACTCATTCAGTGGGCAAGTGGCCGAGCTGTAATGAGAGCCAGGTATCTTGACTCTGCTATCTTTGGGATCTAGAGGGTTAGTGCTTTTTGTCTCTGACCGAATCTTTATGCTTCCTTCAGCCCTGGCTATATACCTGGTACTTAACAAATGCTTATGGAATTATTAAACAAGAAAGTGTTAGGCTGAAGGTCTCTAAGCCATGGACCATGTAGGGGGCAAAGAAAAGCATGAAGCGCTCAAAAGGCAGACAGCAAAGGGAGAGATGCTGTAATTATATTATAATTTAAAAACAAAGACAAGCCAGAAGGGCGGACAGTACCCGGGCATACCATCTAGATGGAGCAGGGTAAGCTTTGCTAGCCCAGTGCCTCCCACACGACCTGTCTGCGGCACCCCACGGTGTGCCCCAACTCTGTCTAAAGCCCTTGATGTAAAGTGTTGTTTCTCTTGATCTCCCAGGCTGCCCGCTGCCTTTCCAGCCCACAATCTGAGGAAAGGCAGAGTTGGCAGGTAAAAGTGACACCTCAGAAGTCAAGATCGGGACACAGGGAAGGAGGGGGAGAGTAGAGAATAGGATTTCTGGGTGCCGGGGGGCTGAGCAATTACACCCCTTTCTTCCCTGCACATGCTAGCATGCACTCTAATGAAGGTACCATCCCAACCCCTTACTCACCTTTAAGGCCCTGGCCCATTCCCAGAGCCAGCCCGTCCTTGGTCCACTGTACAATCCCAGAGTAGTTGAGGAGCACGCATGGGAGCACTGCCCGATGTCCAGCCACCACGGTCTGGTCAGCTGGCTCCTGGCTGAAGCGAGTCTGGGTCCCAGGCAAAGCCAGAGCTAGCAGCAGGTAAGAAGGTGAGTGAGGAGGGCTGTGCTGAGGGGTTCCTCGCAGTATCCCCTCTTCTCCCTCATCCAGTGCCACGCGATCCCTTTACTTCATAATCTTCTTCTCAGGGCCCCAGGTATAGGTCGAAGGTTCTGGGGCACTGAGTACTCGCCGAAATGGCTTGGCACCACGTAAAGGTCTTTGGATTGGGCCTGACCCGATTTTGATCATTGACATCCAGAGAGAGGCCCTGACCTAATGACCACCCGCTGCATTAACAGCAGAGCTAGGGTTAGAGTTCAAGACCTTGCTGTCCAGGTTCTAGGCTGGTCTCTACAAATCCTGCATCAGCTGCCACCTCTTAGACACTCAGGTTCATGGGTGACACGTTCACAACCAAAAAGACTATTAGGCCACAATCTCTCTCCATGCCGTGTGGGCCAACATATGTTCAGCCTCACCAGGGACAGCATGCCTTCTTGTGTGCATTGACTATTGCTAGGCCAATATATAATATATAATATAATATATAATAGTATAGCCAAAGCCACATAGCCCTGAACACAACACATGGAACAATGGCCCTGCTCCATGTGTTTACCCTTGACCCAAGGGCTGGGGCCTGGGGATGTTCACACTGATACATCCCGCATGCACACAGCCTCCTGCATCCTGGGAGCTGAGACAGTGCGGGACTTTGTTCTGTTCTCCCTCTGGCTCCCGGAGCTACACATGGCTGCCTGGCTGGCAGCTTGGCTGCGAGCGTTTGATTAGAGAAACTGCAGAGTAATTGCCTTTAATTGTGGAGCCTAAATGGAGTAGGGAATTGGATTGCGGATTTCTTCTCTCTTGCTCCCCACCAACAGGCTTGCTTCATCACTGGCTGGCCCCAGTGGTGCGTCAGGCCTGCACACTGCACACAGCCCGGTGAGGGTATTAGCATCCCATACTGGGCTATCAGGAAACAGAAGGACCAACAACGAGGGGCCGGCAAAGGGTTAAGTCGGAGGCTTCCTTGCCGTAGCTCCATTGGGTCAGGCCAGGCCGTCAAAATAAGCTCTCTTCAAAGCTTAGACTTCTGGTTCACCTCTCCCTCCAGCTCCTTGAGTCTATAGGGATAAAAACCACCTAATTCAACTCCTTCCAAACCCAGCTTGCCTACTCACCCTTCCCATTGCAAGACCTGCCTCTTGCCCAGTATAGAGGCTCTTTCTCAATTTTTACTTTGGGATAAAACCCAGGGCACTCTACCCCACATTCTCCTTTCTGGAAAATTCTCCTAGGCTGAGCCCCACAGTCCCTGTGCAGGCACACCGTGTCCCACTACTGAGACCCGCTGTAGCAGCATGAACGGTGTCCATGTTTTTTCTCGGGAGGTGGGAGGCCGCCTGGTGGAGGAAGTGTTTGTCCTCTCTGTTCCATTAGAATGGAACCGCCCATTCTGGGTCTCCTGGAATCCGGAATAGGAAGCAGGCTTTGCCCTTGGTTAAGTGTGACAATGTATCTCTTTGCATCTGAGAGAGCCAGGATGTTAGAAACGGGGTTCCATTTTGTGTGTGTAAAAGGATCCCCGATTCTGCAGACCTGATTCCCCTTCACCCCTCTTTAAGAAGAAAAAGAAAAGGTTCATCTACATTTCCAGAGGCAAGGGCGGCAGGAGGAGGGCTTGGTCAGGTGAACAGCCAGTGTTATCAATGCAAGCATTTGCACACATGATTATTCAAATTTATTCATATCCTTGCATGTTCTTGAGTGTAAACTCTCCGTGTGCTGCAAACTCTGTACTCCTGTTTATCTTCCTCATGGACCCTTGAGCCTACGTCAAGGGCTTGTGAGAGGCCTGGCCTGGGAACTTGGATCAGAGTCTGGATTGATATTCATAGCTTTTCTATCTGAAGCCTGGGTGACGGTTTCTTAATGACATCTCCAGAGGGCATTGGGCAGCTGGTTGTGCGGTTACTTGCAATGAGGTCAATGTGCCTGAGGTGGGATGGTGGTGGGTTTCTCCTGGAGCCAGGAAACGGATCTCAATGGAGTGAGAAACAGGAAACCCTGGTCCGGTACTTCCTTATCTGGTCTTCCACTTGGTCACTATACAATGACAAGTCTGGACTAGACTACGAAAGACCCTTTCTACTCAAATGCTAAGAGTAGAAAGGCTTAGGAGAAGACTCAAGGTTCCCATGGTCTCTCTGCAACTCTTCCTAACCGAGTGGCCCTAGCCGAGCTACCCTCTGAGCCTCACTTCCTCACATGAAAATGATGTCTACTCTCTGAACTTCTGTGTGGTGGATTCCAAGCCTATTAATGTCTTTTGCATGTACCCACTAAATAGTGGTAACTATTTACCCCTGAGCAGTTGGACAACTAGAGGTACATACTGGAGTCTCTTCCAGGAACCCATGATGGAGTGACAGAAGACTGGTGTTTGCTTTTCTATGAAGTCTGAAGTAAAATCTTTTTTCTTTTTCTTTCTTTCTCTTTTTTTTAGCCCTAGTGGAAGCAATTTAGTCTAAAAACAGAATGGAAGCAAAGACCAGCAAAGTCCAATGACGAAGGAAATGGGAGGAGGGGAGTGTCTAAGAGTTTGAATCCACAGGAAGACCACTTTCTGTACCAAACTCACAAGCACTATTTGGTGTCCCCAAACAACCCTGTAGCCAAGACAACATATGAGGAAGACCAGATGTCATGGGTAGTACTTAAATCAACTTATAATTAGAAAAAACTGTAAGTCCGATCTAACTTAATTCTACTCCCTAAACTCTATATAATTTAGGTCACTCTTCAGGTCCCTGGGAAACACTGCTCTCTTCTTTGAGATTCAAAGAGTCACCTTTCCTGGGATGTCTCCTGTGAGTTACTTATATTACCTAGGAACCTATCTATTGACTTCTTTTTTCTGCTATAGTATAGTAGGACCATACTCCCAGGCCACCTATCTCAGCACAGCCTAGGGACCCATTTCTGAGTCTGGACTGTGTCACTCACAACCGTAAGCCACATCTCTTGGCACAGGGTCTGACCACCTGGCATACAAGGGTGCTCAAGGTAAGTGTGGGGAATACCCAAGTCCAACCTTGTGGAACTTCTGCAGAAAAGAGCAGGGCACGATCCACCATGCACCCCCGCCCCATCCAAATGAGACTGAAATGGGTAGGATGTGAAGAAACATCCTGGGGGAGGAGGAACTCTGAAAAATGGGATATAGAGCAGATCTGGGAAGGATAAGGAGATAGTCTAGAAGGTGAACAGAAGTGTGACCATGGAAGAGAAAGCCCAGGAAGCTTGAGAACAGGAAGGCTAACAGTGTCCTAAAGGTGTGGGTGTCTTTTAGCATCAAGAAGGTACCAATAACCTAGAACAAATGGTCTAGTAAGTGGCACATTACAACTCAGACACACCTCTGAAGTCCTGGGGACCTGAGCTACAAGCTAAGCCTAGTGGACCCTGCACAGAACCGAGAAGGAAATCACAGTCCATCCATATGTCTGGGCCCATGCACTTGTCTTCATTCATGTCCAGAAACAGAACCAGCACAGCACAGCAGTGCAGAGAAACAACCAGAAAGGGTCTGGCCATAGGCAGATGAGCACAGACTAGTCTCTTGCTAGCATCAAAACAACAGCCTCGTGCTTCCAGTGGAATTTTAAAGAGCATTCCCACTTTGATCCTGCTTCTTCGCAGACTTCAGACTCCAGGACTGATGAGGTGAAGCGGCCACAAAGACAGATCATAACGCATATGTACACAGGCACGTATACACACATGCGCGTTCCTACACACACACACACACACACACACACACACACACACACACACACACATGAGGGGATGTTAACAGAGGTACTGAGACAAGCACTGAGAAGCAGAGCCAAAGATATACATCCACACAAAGGCAGAGGAGCCAAGGAACAAGGAAAGACCCTTAAGACAAAGACATCTGTAGAGTCATAAAGGGGCCAAGGTTAGAAGAGAGCTACAGACCAAGAAAGATCAAGAGCAGAGAGGCTCAGGGTCTCCAGAGATAAGGTCGGCTCAGCCTTTCCTCAGAATCGGGTACCTAGAGAGGACCCACTGTCTGAGCAACCTTTTCTCTCCTACCTCCACAGGGATTTCTGGAGACTCAGCTTGGGTTCTCCCTTAGGGCAACAGTGAACAGGGCTAATGAAGGAGAGATAAGGGAATGAGAGGGACTCTTAGGAGAACTTGGGAGTGCAGCAGAGCCCTGTAGAGCTCTGTGCTCCCTGCTAACCTAAAAATGGGGATCTAGAGAGCACAGCTCCCCCACCACCACCCTCTGCTTCCTCCTTAGAGCCACCAGCTAGACACAAAGCTCTTCTAGCCTCAGACTCAGGATTGCTCCCCCTCCCCCAATTCTCTCACAGCGGTGTCTGGGCGGCTGGGTAGAGCACATGCCACAACCTGCCATGGATTAAAAATTACTTGTGTGTGTTCTGTGTTCCCACTCTCCTGGGAGCCTCTGAGAACAGAGGCTTTGATTTACCATTTCTGTTCATTCAGTTCCAGCAAGGCCCCGCAAAAACAAATACCTCCAATTATAAGACGCTGATTGCGCGCCACACTGATGCGCTACAGACGTTGTTTCTAGCATGATAACCTGCTACACAGTGGTAGTTATCTTCTGCGTTTTAAAGAAAGAGGGGATTACAGTCTGGCAGTCTCCACTCTTGGTACTGTCCTACTCCAGGGATATCCAGTCTTGTAAACGGATTGCATTTAGGCTACTGGCAGCCTCAGGTCCTGGCTCATCTACCACGGCTGACTTCAACTTTACAGCTTAGACTTCCATCTCCACAATGCTTACCTCTTGGATGGACAGTTGAGACTCAGGTCCTTAGTACCACCTTGTATGTTACAGTCGACACAAGAGGAGCTTTATGTGAACGTGTGAATGGTACCCAAGGCCTTGAATGCCTTTCCCAAGACCAAGAGTTTCAGTGACAGACAAAATACCAGTCTTTGAGCCACCAATGGCTGCCAGCAGGTGGGGGTGGGGGGGAGTAGGTTAATGACCCACTGCTACACTAAGACCGACTGGTACTGTCTAACCAAGCTGTAGGACACCAGAACCCAAGGACATAGGAGTAGTTACTGCTCATATTAAGAAATCACAGCTTTCAGACTGAGCACAGGGACCCCGTGAGGATGCTGGGAGTGGGGGTGGGGGGATGAAAAAGCTGAAGGGGGTTGTGGCCTCATGGGAGGAACAACACTGTTAACCAACCAAATCTTCCACAGCTCCCACGGACTAGAACACCAACCATTGAACACGCATTGAGAGGCCCATGGCTCCAGTTGCATATGCAGTGGAGAATAGCTGTGTCAGGCATCAATGTGAGAAGAGACCTTTGGTCCAGGGAGGGCACGTTTTCCCAATGTAGGGGAAGCCAAGGCACTGAGGTGGAGAGGGGGATGGGAAACTTGTGCACCTTTGTGAAGACAAGAAGAAGGGGAGGGGGTTAGAAGTAGGGTGAACGAAGGGGATAACATTTCAAATGTAAATACAGAGAGTATCTGATAAAACAAAATTAAAAAAGAAATCACAGCTCAGAGAAACCAAGAAGCTTCCCTTGGCCACAGACCCCCAGGAAACCAACCAAGCTCTTCCTGGAATGCCTTCTTGGTAGCCTGCTGCTGTCTCTCCTGGGTCCCTCCTAAGCCAGACACTGATCCTCAGGCCTCTAACCCCCTCCTATGCTTTCTCCTCATCTAGTGCATTCTTCCTCTTCATCGTGACCCAGGTCTGTCCTTTAGCCATTCTCCACTGTCCTTAGAGCACTGGGGGCCAGAGCCAGGCCAGTCTTTGTTTATGAACAAATTTCTAATCTCTTTTTCTGCTGGGCCTACCAAGGACAAAGGGGTCAAATCTCTTTTTGTTGTTGCTGCTTTTCCCCCCCTGGCACTGGTCACTGAACCCAAGTATTCATGCATGCTAGACAAAGCTCTAACACTGAACTACATCTCCAGCTCTCAAGCCCCCCTTTTATTTTGATGAAGAACTAGGAATCAGCCCCTAAATGTTTGATATGATGGTCATGTTTGTAACCTCCTGGTGATAAACATCTTACGATCACACATTGACAGAAAGAAGAACACATGTCCTGCCCACGTGAGCACCCTTTCTGCATCCTTGCATGGGAGGACACATCTGTCTGTGCCCATGGGCACCAGTCTGCTCCGTGTTCTGGACCACATGCCCCAGTGGCCATGTTCCCAGAGCGTAGCTGGACAGGACCAGGACCAGAGAGAGTGGAGCCAAGCACATGGAAGCCAGAAAGCTAGGCAGCAGAAGAGAGGGATGGCGGAGGCTGAGCCCTGTCTCCTTGGATTTATCAAAGAGCAATAATGAAGCCCCTGGGCCGCAGTAGTTCCTGGACTCATCACTCTGGACCACGCTACTGTTCAAGGGAAAACCTTTGATTCACACTGACAGCTTTCAGATGGAACTAAATCTCTCCACTCCACTCTCCCTCCCTCTCCTGCCTTCCCTCTCCTCATCCTGACTGGACTTCCTTCCCCACCCCAGCCTTTCATTCAGTGCAACCACCACACAGCCTTTCACAGTGGATTCTCTGAGAAAAGAGGATTTCAAGTCTCCGGGATGGGTCAGCGAAGAAGGAAGGAGGAAAGAAAGAAAGATCTGTACTTGGGACTGAGGGGAAGGCCACTGACAAGGCTGAGGCAGGTCAGAGTGAGGGCAGAGAACGGAAAAGAGCAGAGAGCCCTGTGGGACACCCTGAGGCAGACCCTCAGACCAGAAGTTCAGGGAAAGAGAGGCTCTGCGTCCGCTCAGCTGAGCGGACAGGAAGAATCTAGGTTTGTTGTTACTGCCTGAAGTCCTGAGATGTTAAAATGGGTGTGAGGACCTAGAGGAGCTGCGGCCTCCTCTGACAGATGAAGGCTTCACTTAGGGAGTCAGAGAACTTACAGATAGGTGTACAAACAACAGACCACACCCCCAGATTCATGTCCAAATACTTGGGACTATTACAACCTCTACCGTTCTGCCCACAAAGTCCCCCAGCATCATCTTCCCCTCCAAGTACAAAAACTGGGGTTATAGGAGCCTCGAATGCCCTGTTCACCCCCTTCCTCCTTCCAAGCCATTCTTCACCAACAACCCATGTGGCCACAGAACCTCAATGTCTATATCCAACGCTGGAGGTAGAGAGAACAGCCAATGGGAACTTTTTCCAGGCACCAGATGGGATTTTGCAAATGGCCACAGCCTGGCCTGTTTCCATCCGTTGGAGTTGACTAGAGAGGCCGGCTGGTATTTGCTGTGATGGGAAAGGAGGTTTATGGGTCTGTACTAGCAGATCAGTCTCCCAAAGAGACAAGAAGAGAGCTCAGGAATACAAGGGGTAGGACGGGAGTGAGGGACAGACTCCCCACACTTTTGCCAGAGACAGGCAGAAAACCCAGGGACCAGAAGTTGAAGAGGTGTGGGGGGATCTGGTCTTGTGTAAGTCTGGTCTTGGCTTTGTCGCCAATCTGGTAACTGTGGGGAAGACACCCCACTCCTTTGGGAAATAGCTTCTTTAGGTGTAGCAGGAAAGGACTGAGTAATTTGGCTAAAGGAACCTCCTGACTCTGAGATTCTAAGAGTCTACTATCGCTGCCTCTTGTTTGCCTAACGCTTAGCCGAGTCTTGAGGGTACACCCAGTCACCTTTAGAATACAAGGGAGCCTGGGTTCCTGGGCCTATTCTAGTGTCTTCTGCACAGCAGAATGTGTGGGACAGCAGTGGGTGTATGACAACAGAGAAGACCCAAATGGGGTAGCCCTCCTAGGAGGCAGAGGCATTCCTTGTTTTCCACTGTAAGGAAGTCCTATTAGAGTTCCTTTTTAAAAAAGATTTATTTATTTATGTATATGACTGCTCTATTTGCATGTGTGCCTGCATGACAGAAGAAGGCATCAGATCCCACTACAGATGGTTGTGAGCCACCATGTGGTTGCTGGGATTTGAACTCAGGAACTCTGGAAGAACAGTCAGTGCTCTTAACCACTGAGCCATCTCTCTAGCCCCCTATTAGAGTTCTTACATCCTCTTCAACAGTGAATCAATAAAGGGGAGAGAAAAGGCAAGCATGGGGTTTTGAGACCATTTGCTAGTTTTGGGCCAACTCACAAGGACACTGCCCTTCAAATGGAACAGGCTGGCAGGTGTGACTAGGAACAGTCCCACCTGTCTCATCTTGGCCTCCAGCCCCCAGGCACCTGGGGCAGACCTGATCTGACAGCTCTGTGTAGATATGGCCTGGCAGGGAGGCCAGGATGATGCGTCACAAAAAGTACAATGGTATGGAGAGCCAAGTGTGGCTGGCTGTAGCGAGTATAACAGGCAGAAGCAGAAAGGGGCCAGCAGGGCTCTGTGTTTGGTTCTGTTAAAAACAAAAACAAAAATCCTGAATTTCCATTTGGCTCCAGTGGGCAAGGGTAGGGAGGGAGGGAGGGAGGGAGGGAGGGAGGGAGGGAGGAAGAAGGGGCTGGTGGCAAGCAAGGGCACAGCTCAGACAGGAGACAGGCAGAGAAGAAAGTGGGAGAAAGGGAGAACTGGAACAAAGACAGAAAGCAAGAGATGAGGGAAGGTAGGCAGGGGAGAAAGGAGACCTCTGCTCCCCACTCCATCTGGCCGTGAACGCAGGAGGAGCTGGAAGGGACTAGAAAAGATAATCAAAACTCAGGCAGTAGATTAGTTAGTCGGTAGAGCACTGGGGCACAGGTACATGAAAGGGCAGGGCTCTGTCCCCCGCACCACATAAAATCTGGCAAGGTGGTGTATGACCATACTCCTAGAATTCTGGATATAAACAGACAATCAAGATTTCAAGGTCAGCAGCAGCTACATAACAAGTTCGAGGCTTTCCTAGGCTACATGAGACTATTTCAGAAAAGAAAAAAAAAATTGACACTGGGTAAGGAAGAATGGAGCGGAGGCGATACTATATTACAAAAGAGGGGGGGAAAAGCATAAGGACAGAAAAGGGCAAGAGAGAAAAATAAGTCAGAAATAGAACCCTGAACATACATAGCCCCTGGGGTAGATCCAAAAATAAAAGGCCCAGGTCCCTGAGGCCATTTGCTAGAAAAAGAAAGAAAGAAAAAACCCAGAAGAGCCATGGCCTGAAGGTTAGGACTGGAAAGGGCACTGGTAAAATCCAACCCAAACCCCTTTATTTTTAAGAAATAAACAAACAGAGGGGTGTGGGGGTCATGGGGCATGGGGAAACATCTCGAATCCCCTGTGGTTTAGGAGCTAGCCTCCCAATTTCTAGTCTCCTTTCTAGAGCTGGGTACACCACAGGGTGTGCTTGTCCCTGGGCTAATGCAAGATGGGGGTGCAAAATCTGGTTGGTACCAAAATAAGGACAACTGCCAGGTTATACAACTCAAAGGGAGTCTCAAGAACTGGAGACTATCAATACAGGGGAGAAAGAGAAGGAAGATGGCGGTAGAGAGGCAGTGGAACTGAGGCTGGAGACTGCTAGAGATGGAAGCCAAAGACAGGCATGATGGCAGATCGCAGGGCTGTAGGCTCGCCTCCCTTTGTCCACAGCCGAAGACTTTGATGTTTTAGGTCAGAGAAAGGGGGTGAGAGGATTACACAAGGAGAGGGGGGGGGAGAGAGGTGGGCCATATCTGAGGCAGTTCAGGAAACCCCTGATTAGCAGGGTTCAAATCTGGCACCCTCCTACAAAGGTATGAAGGAGGCTCTAAGCCTAACTCTCTGCTCATTTCTACCTCATTCTCTGCCCCTGCCTTGGTACACACATACTTTCCTGGTTCTAACCCCATGGCCTCTCTCCATGAAAGCTGTTTCCTCCAGCACACAGGCCCAAGTGCTGGTTCTGCCCTGAAAGCCATCCTCTACCTATTTGAACATTTTTAGTGACTGCTGCTCTGAACTTTTAACCTAAGTGGAGTCAGAATGGTCCCCTGGTCCCCTCAAGCTTGAGGCCTAAGAAGAAATGTGGGCTAGGTCCCTCCACAGAGGTTTTCTGGAGCTCTTTGTAACATTCTCCAGAAAAAAGAAAAAAAAAAGTCTTAATTCAGAGATCTGGAAAGGTCTAGACATCAGTAGGTTTTTTTTCTTAGGCACTGAAAAAGCCAGAAGAAAGTCCAGGACTCAGGACACCGGGTTAGCATTCCTGAGGATGCGTCTCTGTTTCTGAGTTTAATGAGAGCTATTAGATTCCCATACCCTGACCCCACCTCCCAGCAGATCTAATCTCCTAGAATCTACAATCCATCATTACTAAAGCCCTTTGCAGGTGTCTCTAGACCACTTAGAGCAGCAATTCTCAACCTGTTGGCCACAACCATTGGAAAACACATATTTTTTAAGGTCTTAGGAACCCCTGACCATAAATTAATTTTTGGCACTACTTAATAACTGTAATTTTGCTCCTGAGCAATGTCTCAATCCCGAATTAAAACCATGGGAAATATGGGACTTTTCATGGTTGTGACTCACAGTGAGAACTGCTGTTTTAGAGGTATCATCCGAGTCTATGATCAACCAGAAGAGGAGGACATGGGTCTTAGTTACATGAACTCCAGGCTCATTATCTGTATAAGGTTGAGGCCAGATATACTGTGCATGCTTACACCCTGGGTGTGACCCAAGACTCCATGACTGTACTTCTATGTGTATTATGTGTACACAGGAACACATAACTGTAGATCCTGAGGAGCCGAGCATTCTAGACCATGATTTTTTTTCTTTCTTTCTTTGGAGACAAGATCTCACTCAACTTCTCAGGAAAGCCTTGAACTTTCAGTCTTCCAGTCCCAATACCCAAGAATCTGGGATTACCCCACTACCACAACAAACTTTCTAAAAGCAGTTTCCTAACATAACTATAGATGTCCATGATGAGGCAGAACTCTGGGTATATTCATGATCTCTGATCTCTGATCGATCTCTTTCTCTCCCTCTCTCTCTCTCTCTCTCTCTCTAGATACACACCCATCAAACAATCAATCATTATAGTGCAATTAAGGTAGATTTGACATTTAAAGGAAAGAAATCCTGATTAGAAGCTTCCAAAGGGAAAGGAATAGACCAACAATGATCTAAGAGAGAAGAGTTATAAAGTGTAGGACAACTCTTCAGCTCACGGCGAGTAAGGAGACTTCACCTTAATAGTGTTGGGACTTGAACATCATCAAGTCTCATCTTGACTTACACCTATGTCTCCCCTTCTGTATTTTATTCTGGGTTTGTGTTCAGAGGGTAAGACAGAAAATCGCTCTGAGTAACAGATATAATCTTCTTCATCTTCTGAAATGACTAGCCGTGCATACCTTGGGTTTTCAGTAAATGCCTATTCAGTTATCCTCACTAACGATTATCTCAATCCAATAGACATTTATTCATGGAACAAGTATTTATTGAGGGCCTACTACCTACCAGGCACCGTCCTGGATTCTGGATGAAAAGACAGACTTGGTAGATCTGTCCTCACATGCTAGATATCCCTGAGTATCCAGACACTATAGTGTAAAGGAGCAAAATGGAGAAAAGCCTGGGGTCAGAGGAAGATTCCAGGAGAACGGTTGGATAACGATGCTAGGCTTTGAGAGAGGTGCAGAAGGTATATTGAGCAGCGAGGGGAGAAGGGAGAACAAAGTGTTCTCTGAAGTCAGTAGGCATGGGCAGCAGTGAGCAGTGTGAAAAGCACATCTATTCAGGAGCCTAGAAATAGTTTAGTCTGGCCACTGTTCCCTGGAAGCCAGGGCTTGGGATGGGGAAGCTAGAGAAATGGGAAGTTCTCCTTGTTGGCACATTCTACCAGAGGAGCGATAGCCAGAAAAGGGCTCAACAGTCCTTCCAGTCAATGCTAAACAGTAGTAACTAACCAGTGGAGAAGAGTTGAGAGCACAGGTGGGTTTTGAGGAACAGTAGTGGTTTCTTCTACAACCCTGTAAGCATGGGCGTTAGAACTTTAACAGGTACTTTCTGCATGAATATGTTAATGGAAGTATCCACTAAGGTGTGTGTGGTTTTCACCTGCTCTAGTTCCCATGGTAGAATGTGGTAGCAAGGACAACTTCCCATTTCTCTAGCATGCCCATCCCATACGTACTGAATAGATAAATAAACCTAATTTTGTTTAATGTATGAGCTGTTCCTCCTTAGGGGCAAGGCTCACACTTGTTAGGCCTACTAAGAAGGTAGACACTTCCTGTAGACACACAGTTTGGACATAGCACAGCATACAGTAGACATTCAATAAATACACACATACTGATTAGAATGGCATTATACTTTGAAGAAGAGGACTTCAGCAGCCAGAGAACAGGGGATGGGGTGGTCATTTCAGACAAGGGACAGACAGCATGGATTAGGAATGGAGGTATAAGCACAGTAAACAGTAAACACGTAAAATAACTGAAATCAAGATCAGGAATCTCTGGACACTTAACATTTTCCCTTTCTCATTATCTACTTTCTAAACAGTTTTGTACTATTGAAGAAAATGGAGAAAGGAAGGGGTCCAGATTCAGAGCTATGGGGCAACACAGTAAGGTTTGGAACAGGCTTGAGAAGACCCAGAAGAGACAGAGTGTGTGTGTGTGTGTGTGTGTGTGTGTGTGTGTGTGTGTATACCAGTATACCAGGCTTGAGAAGACCCAGAAGAGACAGAGGGAGTGTGTGTGTGTGTGTGTGTGTGTGTGTATGTGTATACCAGGCTTGAGAAGAGACAGAGGAAGTGTGTGTGTGTGTGTGTGTGTGTGTGTGTGTGTATACCAGGCTTGAGAAGACCCAGAAGAGACAGAGGGAGTGTGTGTGTGTGTATGTATGTGTGTGTGTGTGTGTGTGTGTGTGTGTGTGTGTTTGTGTATGTGTGTGTTTATACCAGGCTTGAGAAGACCCAGAAGAGACAGAGTGAGTGAGTGTGTGTGTGTCTGTGTGTGTGTATGTCCTGGTCTCCATTTACCAACTTAGATAAGCACATATTATTGTGTAGACACACATGTATACCACACCCCACCCGACACATCCCCCACATACCCACACACTACACACTGATATGTCCTCACTGAAAGGAAAAATTCAGAACCTTCTTCCTAAATAAAACCAAGGCACAGTAAGCTTTTCCAGTTAATCTCCATTAAAAAGATTTCCCACAAAGGCACTTCCAGGAGCCCCAAGCTGAGGTTATCTGGATCAATCGTGTGTAAAGAGGAAGAACTGCCAGCCGGCTGTGCGATTGATCCGTCCCACTATTCATTCCCCACATACAAGAGGCATGGAATGTTAATTTGCTGCAGGGAGCTGAGGGATCCTGGAGTGGGGGGCTCTAAAACAAACCACTGTAGACCAGGGCCCCAGTATGGTAGCACTCAGGCGGCAGCCTGCACAGAGGAGAGAAGGCTCAGGGATCAGCTGATGACTCCAAGCAGTGAACCACATGGGGAACTTTTTTGTATTTGTTCCTGATCTTTCTCCCTCTGTTTGCTTTGGTTTGCTTGTTAAGTGGGACACACATGTCCCAAGGGCAAAGGTGAACTAAGAAGGCTAAAATAATGGATCTTACCACATGATGGGGACATAGGGATAACCAATCATGGGTATGTGGCAGGAATCATCGATCTGAGACTGCTTGTGTTCTAAACCCAGAGTTCCAATGAGCTTCCACTTCATGGAAGGCTTCAGATATGAACCTGATGGGGCCTATGGCAGAGAAGATTTAGGTACAAGCATCAGAGCATCCTCCAGGAAGCCGCCTACTTCTTCCTTCACATCTGTTCTCTGCATCTCTGCTTCTTTCCTACTAATTTCTTTTGATAACCCTCCATTGTCCCAGGAAACGGAGGTCTCTTCTTCCTCTATCTACCCTCATAGTCTGTGGTCCCTGCAATAACCTAGTAGGTTTTTTTTTTTTATTTAGCTACCCCATCCTCCATGTTGAGAAGCATCTTTGACTGCTTGTGACAGGCTTCTCAACAACTGTAGCCCCATGTTTCCCGGATAAGCCAATATTCCCTTTAAATTATCTCTTGATCGGGGGTGGGGGTGGGGGTGGGCGTGGGGGCAGTGCATTCCAACAAACAGCCATGTTTATCTTGACATCAGACCCTCAAGCTCAGAGTCCTCCATGGACGGATTAACACAAGGGAGATGAGGTTCTCATAGGATCACAGCATGGTCCTGAGAAAAAGAGAAGCCTAAGGAGGGTGCTGGCTGAAGAGAAGCCTCTAACCCAGGCTTTCAGTGGGTGGGTTGCAGAGGTTTCTGAAATGGACAGTAGAAGCAGTTTGGTCCTTGCTCAGTGAGTTCTGAAAGAAACTTCTTTCTCCTGAAATACTGATATTTCATATATATCCCCTTCCCCACACTGAACATAGGAAGAGTTAATGCAGCCCTGCTACTTCCCTGGAAATGAAAGAAGAGAGATTTCTCTCCTTTGAGCCCCCATCCTAGCATTCCTCCTCACCTGTATCCCTGAGAAGTGATGGTTCCGTGCAGAGCTACCTGCTCCTGGTTGGATGCCCATGCTTCCTCCAGGGGGCCCTGCCTTCAAAGGCTGATGAAGGAGACCTAGGACATTTCCCCAGATACAGGGAGCGGGTGGATGAGTTGGGAGCATGCACTGAAGGAGCAGACAGAGGAGCAGAAGCAGAGTGAAGCTCCGGGACAGGGAACTTCTTCTAGAACCTTCAGAAATGGAAGAAAGGGGGGAAGTCAAGGGGAGAAATCAGGAGAGACCAGCTTCCCCAAGTAGGGTGAAAACCCAAACTAAATAAAGACAAAAGGATCCCAAGTGTGTCAAGAAGTGCAATTGCAAGAGTCTGAAACTAAAGGGAGCATTGCTGAGGGGGAGGAGGAGGGGAGTGTAGGCAGATGGGTCACCCTAGAGATTTTAAGCAGATTAAAAATAAGATGTAATGGGTCAGAGAGACTGAACCACAACCCCAGGAATGCAGACACCCTGCCAGGGGAAGCAGAGGAGGAGAGGAGAAGGGGAAAGGGCTGATAGCTAGGAGGGGTAACAGATGGTCACTGTCATTAAAAGGATTTCAGTAAGTCCTGCAAGCCTTAGGCGGCACAGACAAGCTTGAGTAAGCACTGGGAGAAAAGAATTAAGCAAAGCTTTGGAAGAAGGAACTTACCCAGAAATCACATCAATACCACCGTTACGGCTACATACCCCTGCTTGGGTCTTTACCCCTAACCCAACCTCAACCCAGCACTAATTCATCTTAAACCAATCGTAGCAATCACCCTAAGACCAGATCTTAAGTAGAATATATTTGTCTTGAAGGCAACACACCTCCAGTCACCTTAGTGCCAAGAACAGCTTGAGTTATCAAATGATATTTATTGAGTCAGTGAAGTCTTAAACCGTACCCTCACCCCTACAAGCAACCCTAATATGGAGTCTGACCCTCCTTCCTGTCTCAGGGCCTTCACCAAGCACCAGGCAATCCCAGATTCCATCTCTTTGTTCCTTCTAGTCTTACTTCAACTAATTCCACCCCATATTTTTTTTCTACCCCCACCACATACCTGGATGGTTATTCTAAATTCACAGAGGTTATTAAACGCAGAGAAACAGAAGTTGTCAATTCGACTCTCAGGCTAATGTGAATTCACGGTACCAGTGGTTTGGTCCTAAAAAACTGGAGTAAAGAGAAGTGTGGGGATGTTACAAGGATAGGAGGCTCAGGACAAAGGCATCTGATGCTGACAGAGCACAGCGAGAGTGAGGAAGGCAAACGAAGGCAAGTCAGGACAGACAGAAATCTGTCAGTTCCGGTTGACTTGGCAGAGCCTGACGTCTACCTCTAACTGCTTCCCAGCCCTGCAGTGTACAGGGGGTGTCAGCAGGAAGGCTGTGGTGGAGAGCGAGCCATACAGGGTGCAGAACTGCTCTGGAGCCCTTTCCCACCTCATCCTGCCTGACTCTGGAGCAGGCTCCTCCCTCTGAGCCCTGTTCTTCCCTCTGACATCTCCCACAGAGCTTTCCCCATCTTTCTGGAGCTGTCACTGTGGCGCCTGAGAAAGAAGGTGAGCATCATGCCCTGCTCTTGTCACAGGCAGACCTGATGATGACTGAGATGTGTGATAGATGTGCTTAGTTCATGGAATGGGATGACGGAGTTAGCTGTGGTCTTTATCTCTAGGGGAAGAGACATCCAGACGTTCTCTGGAACATACATTCATGAGAGATGTCTCCCTAACCAAGATCTCAGGGAGACAAAAAAAAAAAAAAAAATCACTTCTGGCTTCCAACAGTTTCTTGTTCTTACATATATGGAAATTTTTCCTTGTGTCTGTGCCCCATGTGTATAGTGCCCAAAGAGGCCAGAAGAGGGTGTCAGATTCCCAGAGAGAAATTTAAGGGCAGTTGCTCCGCAACATGTGGGTGTTGGGAATAGAACCCTGGCTCTTGGGAAGACCAACTAGTAGTCTAAACCACTGAGCCATCCCTCTTGCTCCCAACCATTCATTGACCTAAACTGTTTTGAGCCCAGAACACTTGCACTCAGTTCTGAGTCTGGAAGCAGGCAGGACCAAGAGCCAACTCGAACTCTGCGTCCCCTGGGGGGACCTGTAGTCTCTGCCTAGCTATCAATGGAATGAGGAGCACTTGGATGAGGGTAGCAGAGCATGCGCCTGTTCTTGGCTAATGGCCTCCATGCATTCCCAAGTGGGCCTTGGAAGCTCAGGGCAGGACAGGAAGGGAGGAGAGGGAAGAGAGAAAGTTTACAATAATAACGGAGGAGTCTTGATAATTCTTTAGCTATGGTGTCATCTGAAAAAAGTACTGGAACAAAAGCAGCCCACTGGGAAAACTTGGTAAGGAACTGTCCTCCTGGGAGGTAAACGGAGTCAATAGGATCGAGGGCAGGAACGAAGGACCCATACCTCGGGCACTACAAAACCCGAAAGCAGCAAGAAACACAAAATGCAAACAAGCCCAGAGCCTTGGGTCTGACTCTCTATTACAAGACTCTGCAGGTGCCGCAGACGTGGCTAAGGACATGTGACATGATAGGAGGACAGCTGGAATCTCTATCCCTCCCGAAAAACACCTCCCCAACCTGCCCAGTAAACCAAAGACTTCTCTTTACCTGGTAACTCCCTGAGGAATTGTCTGAAGCCGCACAGTCACCACTCAAGGTTTAGAGGGCACCCCTGGTGACCCGCAGCGCTGAGTGCACTGAGTTTCTGAGACTCCGAACTGTTATTGCCAAAGGCAGGACTCCTAGAACCCCAGACTACTCACAAATTAATATGATTGTCCTTACAAAGGCAGAGTAACCATGAGATTTGCAGTGGCCTGGGGTGGGAGGAGCGTGGTTTCAAAGAGGCAGTATGGGAGGCAGAGTCTGTCACAGTTGGAGCAGCTGTCTTTTGGGAAGGAGCAAGAGGGGGACTGGAGTAGCAATGGAAACTTCTCAGTTCCTTCTTTATTCCCCAGCTCACCCCAGGATTTCACTGGTCTTTGGATATGTGGTGGGAAAGGACTCAGTGGTTTGTATATAAGAAAGAATTCTGGATCTGACAAAAGTCCTGGAGAAGAGCAAAGAGATAAGGGTGCTTCCTCTGCCACTCAGGACAGCCGGCCCCGCCCCTTGCCTGGGAAGTGTGGAAGAGCTGAGCCTGGTGGCCTGGGTAGAGAAGCTGGCCTTATAAGAGATACCCTGTCCCTCAGCAAGGCGGGAGAGCTCGCCCTGGTGGCTTGGGTGTGGAGAGCTGGCAGGCTGATCAACTCAGCTACAACACCCGCTTAGATTCAGGGCCTTGAGTTGGCCCATCCCAATATCCACCCCATTTATGAACTGCTACAGTGCACAAAGAGGCCAGTCCTGCAGAACTGGGGCTTTGGAATCTCCACAACATAGGCAGCAACAGGATATCTGAGAGGAGTCCCGGTGAGGATCCAAAATTGATGGGGTAACAAGCCAAAGGCCTCGACCAAGACCAGATGACTCATGGCAATGAACATTTCCAAGTAAATGTTTGGGCAAAAGGGTGTACTGTGTGACACACTTCAGCTTCCATGGTGACATTTAACATTTTTTCCCTTTTTCTTTTTCTTTTAAGGGCTCACCTTAAAAGGGTGCAAGGGCAGTGGGCAGATATGGAGGGACTGGGAAATGAGTGGGATTGGGGTGCATGATGGGACATTCACAAAGAATTAATAAGAAAATGTAAAAAGAGGTAAGAAAGATAAGTGTATTTATTTCACACATATGTGAAAGGCTCAGTAAGTGTGGTGGCTAAGAAAGGTTCTAGTTCTCAGATCAGAGGCTCAGGAACCCTGAGCAGAACAGAATGAACAAAGTAAGTATCTTTTCTGTGCCAATAGATATTAGCTGGGTCCACTAATTTGTTTGGGGTCAGGAGATCCCAAACAACAGGGAGTCATCAACTGCCTGCTCTTAGGCCACAGTGCCAGAGGCAGGAGTCCCACACTCCTAGTTCATCAGCTTCCAAGAGCTCGAGAAGCCAGCAGGCTTTCTGTATCTAAACTTTGACTACCTACAGTCACTTACCGTGGGTTTTTGGGTAAATGAGGAATGCTTGGAACTTTCCAGAAGGTAAGTTAAGGAGAATACAGGTTTGAACGAAGAGGATGGGGTCGGAGAAGAGAGGCCATATTTCATATTCTAGCAGAAGACCAAGGCTTAATGATTTCCTCAGTGTTTCGGAAGGAGGCTCTGAGGCACCAAAGCTAGGCCTGTGTTTCAGATAGAGTCAGCCCCCCAGTTCTTGGCCCAGCCGGGCAGCACCGCCAGCTTCGCTGGAAGATGGAAAGCGCTATCTAAACACGGTGCATTAGAAACACTTTAGACATCGCATTTCACAGCTGCCCGCCTGCAGCTAGAAGATGAATTCTTCCTCCTGCTCCCTGGCAGGAGAATTATCCTTGGAGTCAAACACGGCAGTGATGATATGTGAGTGGGGCCAAGACAGAGCAGGCCAGGATGGGGAGGCATCGGCAAAGATAGGTCCTGGGTGCTGGAGCAAGACAGCCCATTTGATGTATCTTGCTTTGTCATCTGGTGATCAACGCTCAGAATGCAGGGAGGACCTGAAATCCAGCCTCCACCACCCCTCACTCTATTAAACACCTCCCCGAATGCAGAACCCGTGCCCCAGAAGGAAGGAAGAGTTAGAGAAGGCACAGGACCATACAGCCTAGGGAGAGAAACAAGCACTTGGAGACACGAGGACCTGCCATTACTAATGTAATGGCTTGTTAGAGAAAGATGTATAGAAGGGTTGAGCCAGGGGGAAGGGAATAGGTGGCTGCTAGACAAACCCAGAAGTGCACAGCGGAAGGGGGTGATAAATAGACTGGCTGGGTCCATGTGCCTAGAAGAAGTAAAAAGGATGGGGTGGGAGGAGTTTATCCCTGGACTGTCGAGAGGAAGCAGGCATGAGCTACATCCTGTCCTCACGGAAGAAGCCACAGGCATGGACACTGGGATAAGGTGGTGAGAACAACCCAGTGCTTGCTTATGCATAAGCAACCAGAAGGTTTCATTCAGTACTAGACACGGAATTCAGTAGTAGATATACTGCATTGCAGACCCCATGCTTAGGTCTTCTCTGCCAGCGCTCAGCTCCTATTCCTGAGCTCCATGGGCCTTGCAGGCAGCTTGTAATTAGGCATAGGGAACAGATGAACCAATTTTCAATTAAAACCTTATCTACAGGGTGCACAGATAATAAAGGTGGGAATGTTTGATTCTTTTCTTAGCCAGCCTTCAATATTTGCAGTGCCTGGAAGGAGACGCAGAGAGGGTGCTGAGGCAGCCCTGGAAACATATAAATTTTGCTCATAATTACATGACTTTCAATGCCACAAGAGGCCAATAAAGTGGTTTGGAGGAACACAAATTACCCGCATGCTGGCCTTCCCCAGATGGTGCCTAGACGGTGGTCTAGAGAGAGAATGCTGCCCAAACCATTGAGGTGAGGAACAGCTGTAACAAACGAAGCTCTCTCTCTCTCTCTCTCTCTCTCTCTCTCTCTCTCTCTCTCTCTCTCTCTCTCTCTCTCTTTCAGTTTCTGCTGGCATCTCTGTGAGGCAGAGACAATCTCACATCTCTGACAGAGCTGCAAAAGCAATTTAAGATATGTTTCTTCTATAACGAAGTAGAGGGAACCTCAGGGGACCAAAGAGCTTCAAACAGCTGTGAGTAACGACAGCAAATGTCGGATTCTAGGCACTGAGGAGGGGCCCCTCCCCCTCACTGGCTTGTGGCTCTTCCATGCTTCTGCCTTCACCAGTCGGCATACCCGGGTTAGGCAACTGAGGGCTCTTTTGACTTTCCTGCTTTTTGAGGATGGCAGAGTTGTGAGTGCTTGGATCTAGGTTCAGCCACGTGAAGGCTCGGACTCTCGGGTTTTCGTTTCATCCCTGATGTAACTAGAAACTGGTGGCAGAAAAGCCACCGAGGCCACTAAAGAAGTCAGTGAAATGGTCCATGACAGGAAGGTTCCTGAATGTAAGACCCCACATCCAGATTAGGGGGTGACCTCACTGCTCCAGTTTAGTGTCCCCAGCACAGTGACTCTGTGGGAGCACATACGTGATAAAATAACCATTAGCTGAATAAACAGATTTGATGCAGACGAAAGGAAATCGAAGGACGAATCAGTGGGGCAGATTTTAGTAAGAACTGCGTGTGGGGGTGGGGTGGGTTCTGCTGGGGAATAAGGGCATGTCCCAGTGGTAGAGTGCTTGCCTA
The DNA here is from genome assembly GCF_963924665.1 of Micromys minutus. Classification (NCBI taxonomy): domain Eukaryota; kingdom Metazoa; phylum Chordata; class Mammalia; order Rodentia; family Muridae; genus Micromys; species Micromys minutus. The sequence goes on from NC_137973.1 coordinate 24,018,289, forward strand.
ACATGTGCAAAAGCCTGGAGTCTATTCCTGAACACACCTCAACAACAACATCAGCAACATCATCATCATCATCACCACCATCAACAACAACAACAACAATTGCGTTGGAATCACAAGACCTGGGTGGTGCCAGGAAGTAGGCACAAGGGCCAGCAACACCCCCCAGCTCTCATTTCCTCATTCGTTAAGTACAGGGGCTAGACAGATGGACAGATCTTGAAAATGACCTTAAACTCCCAGGTGCTGAAGCATTTTTGAAGTCAGAGGGACGAACTGAAAACCACTGAGTATTATGACCAGTCCTCAAGCAGGGCCGGGAGGGGAAGGGGTCTGCCCTAACCTCTGAGGTAGGGAGCGGCTGTAACTAACACAGTGTTAGCTCATTCCCCCACAGCTTGGTATGTATTTCAGATCGTCTCGGCTTGGCTGATGATGCCAGTGCTTACATAAATGGCCACAGGACTCGGTAATGAGAACCCTGGTTTATAACTGTTGTCGAACTGAGTCAGTCTTCCATTTGGCCCTATCTTAACCTTCATTTCAACCCAGCTGACCACTCTTCCCATCCCTTCTGCCCAAGATCCAGCAAATAGGAAAGAGGAGGGAGGAGGAGGAAGAAAAGAAACCCTGAAGCATTAAGTAGGTGGATCTAACACACTCCGCTCTTCCACCAGGGGCCCCTTCATGCAAAGTTTCCAGCCATCTGAGGAGATGAGGTGAGTAAGGCTCAGCCTCCAGGCATTCATAACAATGAAGCTCTGGTATGTAGGAGAGAAATTGTTTTGGCTTGGTTGCCATTGTTTCTGAGACCGAGCTTCACTGTGCAGCCTAGACTGGCCTTGAACACCCAGAGATCCTCCCTCCTGCCTCAACCTTAAGAGGGACCTGGACCACAGCACCATCCAAGAAATTAATTTCCATGGTGATACAAGAGGAAGAAATTTAAAGAGTTGGGCACACTGGCACACATGCATAATGCCATCACTCAGAAAGTAGAGGCAGGAGGTTAAGGCCAGCCTTAGCTACACAGAGTTGGAGGCCAGGGCTGGACAGACAGCTCAGTGGTTAAGAGCACTTACTTTTCTTGGACAAGGATCCTGGTTTCCAGCACCCACATGGCGGCTCACAGCTGGGACTCCATTCCAGCCTTAGAGGCTCTAACACCTTTGAGACCTATGGCTCAAGCACACATACAGCACACTCCTACATACATACAAAAATAAAAAAGATTTTAAAATAAAAAAAAAAAAGAGTTTGAAGTCAGTTTTGACTGCATAAGACCCAGTCTCAAGATGGTGATGATATTGATGATGATGATGATGATGATGATGATGATGATGGACAAAAGAGGAAAGAGTGAATTTGAGAATTTTGCAAAGGACAGGATTTTCTTCCTTGAGCTAGCACAGGTAACGTATATGTTACACACAGAGTTGGGTGGGACAGCAAGTATGCTAATGTCTGGAGAACAGTGTGGTATGGCTGGGGCACTCGAACTCACAAATAAAGTAAATCTACTTAAAAAGTATAAATGTGCTTGGCAGTGTTAGTGCACGTCTTTGACCATGGTACGAGGGAGAGAAGCAGGCGGATCTCTGTGAGTTCGAGTCCAGCCTGGTATACAGAGCAAGTCCCAGAACAGCCAGGGTTACACAGAGAAACCCTCTCAAAATACAAAACAGAACAAAATAAACAAACAAAGCGAACCAACAACAAACAACAAAAAAGTTACAATGTATCAGCCAGGGCTACACAGAGAAACCCTCTCAAAATACAAAGCAAAACAAAATAAACAAACAAAGCGAACCAACAACAAACAACAAAAAAGTTACAATGTATCGTTATTATAAGGCGGACTGTGTGGACATATTGGGGGCATGTATTCCACAGCACGCATGTAGATGTCAGGGAACATCTTTGTGGAGTCAGTTTTCTCCATCACTGGTTCATGGGGTCCAGGAATCAAACCCCAGGCTTGGCATCAAGTGTCTTTACTAATGGAATCATCCTAATGGTACTTAATAAGCACACTATAATGAGAGTGCATGCGTGTGTGAGTGCATGCGTGAGTGTGTGCGTGTGTTCATACTGGCAGGGAGGAGCTAGCCAGAGATGTAAAAATGGGGGAGGCATTCACAAAGCGCACAAATGACTGGGGGGAAATACGTCCCCCAAGCAAAAGTTCCATGCAAGCAACAGAAGGACACGCGGTGGACTGAGACACCTGCAAGTGGTTCTGATGAACTTAAAGAGACAGGGCAAGGGATGGGGCAAAGCATATGGCGCTGATCAGATCGCACGCACAGACTCTCACATGCTGTGCTGTGAGTTCGGACTTCTATCCCAGGGGCTAATAGAGATAACCTGCGTAAGTGGGAAAAGAAGTAGCCACAGCTTCCTCTTGCTTTCACTTCACATAGAACAGCCACACTACATCTGGGGGATCCGTAGGCGAGTAAAACTAAGACAGTTTACAAAGACGTGGAAGGAACACAAACTATATCAAGCATTGGGGTTCATGGGTTAGAGGACCACACAGCAGACGAAGACATTTACAAGAATCCTGGTGTGGAGGAGAGCAGGCAGAGGTCGACCATGTGTGGGTGGCCTAGTGGCCACCTAAGGACTTCATCCTGTAGCTGATGCAGGAAAGGAAGAGGTTTTATTAAGTTGCTCTTCTATCTTTCCCAAGAGAAGAGTAAACAAGAAGAGAGAATGAATAAAGAAAAGCCAGAGAATGGAAGAAGACCAAAAAAACACACCTCTTCACCGCATTCCTCCCTAGCCAAGATAAGCAGACGCCAGCGTGGGCACAGCTCCGCTGCTGCTGCTGTCGCCGCTGCTGGGGCTGTGTATTGATTATTGGCAGTGCTGAGTTTTGAGGGTTTAAAGGGATCATGCAAAGTAATAAAATAGTCACTGTTTCTATTTCATTAACGGCCACTTTATCGTGATAGATATTTGCTATGCGACCCTTGAACCATTAAAAACAATAGCTTATTGTCTGTTTTATACATGGTGAGGGCTGCAGGTGGGAGCAGGAAATGATGGGGGACAACAGATGTTCCTTCTCCAAAGAAAGATCTGTGCTAGAACCACCTATGGAGCTACTGGTCTGTGCAGAAGGGTCTGGAAGAGGGGAGGGAAGCAAGAGGATCATGAATTCAAAGTCACTTTCCAGCAAGCACTGAGTTCAAGGCCAGCCTCGGCTGCGTGCTTAATACCTGACCATATTCTCCAGAAACTCGAAACTTCCCATTAGATAAAACCTGCTAATCTAACCTGACCCTTTTAGTGTACAAAGAGGAAATCAGGAGTCGAAAGAGGAAACGTGAATCTCCTGAAGTCTCAACAGAAATGTAGCCTTTCTAACACACAGCCTGGGCCAAGGCCACCACAGAGTTCCTGAGGATCATGTAGTGAAATAAGAATTCTGCTCAAATGTCATCTCCATGCCAACCACACCCTCAGTCCTGTCCCTATAAAAGATCCGCATGAAACACGTGATGCAGATGCCCTCCAACATAGGCACATGCCCCTCGACTTCCACCCAAAGACCTGCCAAGCCCTTATTCTCAGTCAGAGAGATGCTCTGGAATTGCTCACCATCATGTAGCCTCAGTCATTAGAGGTCGTGGGCACCGCCTTGGAAGACCCTCCCTCATTTACCAAGGCCATGACATCTGTGGTGTGAGATGGCTCTCAGCTTCATTTCTTTAATCTTTCTGTGCAAAGACCCTAAACTAAGACTGCTTCACCCTCATTTACGTCTGAGGCTCATCCAAGACTACCTCATGACAGGTATCCCTGGTACCCTTCCTAAATAGGTTCCAATTTTAAACCTTCAGCTCCTCCCAGACTGCAGTGGTTAAATTTTTTTTTTCCATTGCTTCCTAGGACCGTTGCAATATACTCCTAATGGTTCCCGGCCTCCAGCTTGCTCCTCTTAAATCCATTCTCCACACGGCTGCCAGAATGAGCTTCCTAAAGCTAAGTCTGGTGACATCACTGCCCAGTAAAAATCCTCAGTGGTCCTCCACTGACTTTAGATGAAGAACAGATGAGGTTGGGACTTATCCAAAGTGACTGCTTTTTACCTCTTCAGCATCCTCTGCCACGCTTCCCAGTGTCCACTTCTTCACCTTGGAGGAATCTCAACTTGTCAAGGTCCTGCCCAGCCATAAGCTTTCTACTCCAGCATCCAGCCTTGGAAGTTCCCTGCCCCACCCTTTGCTCGCTTCTATGCATCTTTCAAGATGCAGTTTCGGCTTAGTGCCTGGCAGCCTTTCTAACACTCAGCCTGGGTCAAGGCCACCACGGAGTTCCTAGGGATCATGTGTCTCTCATTACTCTGCAAAACCTTGGTATGCTGTTGGAGGACAGGTGTCTTAACTCACCTCTGCACATAGCCATGACATCCTGGTCTTGGTAGACTCTCAAGTAGCATTTGTAGAACTGAGCTGAACCTCAAAGTTAGTTCCCTCCCCCCATTTCCAGCATCTTACAAATATTTTATTCATTATGACTTCCTGCTTGCTATTGTATTTCTTCCTAAATACAACCCAAATGCCTTTTTCTCCAGGAAACGCTCCCTGACAAGCCCCGCCGCAGGTCTGCTCCTCTTGGAATCTCAGAGATCCATTGTGTTATGTCCCCTTAATCCATTCATCTATCTTGTCTTTCTCTATTATCTGAGCTGTGAGACTGACCTCATAGGATTGTGTTGCCTATGATCATTCCAACATACTGAAACACTTCTGCTTGCCTAATAGCATAGCCCTTCCTACCCTTGTAATTCCCTCCCACCGGTAGAGCAAGTACATTGCTCTGCTCTTAGAACAGCACCCAGAATAGAGATTCCCTGCTAAAGCATTTACTTGTTCAGGGACCTTTCTTGAGCTGACAAACTGGACATTCTGTCATTCTCGTATGCACACAAAGGTGTGTGTTTTCTTTTCCACTGTGGTCATCCCATGTCATTTCCCCATGTCCTTCCTTTGGTGCCCTGTGATTCTAGAGTTGTGGATTCATGGAGGGTAGGGTACAGGTCTCTTTCATTCTTCATCGGTTCAGCAGTTGACGCTCTTGCCTCCATATTAAATTAGAGCTGTCTCACACACACCTGAGAAATCCAAGGACCAATGGACCAGGAATCATGGAGAAAGTCACAGATTCAGTTCCAGAGAAAACCTAGGATTGATGTTTAGGAGCTTTGAGAAGAATCACAGTACACACTGAATTTGTGTGTATTGTTTTCTCATTTGGTTAATCCCCACTCAGTGCCCACTGAGGAACCAGCACTGGCCCGAGGCACCAAGTGGTCCCAGGCAGAGAGCAGAAATGGCCTGGTCAGAGCAGGTTTAATGGAGCAAAGCTGGAAGACAGATGCTCAAGGCAGAAGATGTTTCACTTGATACCCAGACCCTGGAGCCAGCCAACAGGCAGAAGACAATAGCTTTGACAGGGTTAGAGTGAGAATAGGGAATGCTCTGCAAGTGGTACCACACCATCACTTGTCACCTACCAGACATCATCTTTATGATGTCTGTACCTACACAGCCTGGCCATCTAGAAAACTCACAGCATTTTATTGAGATGGGTCTCCACTATCACACAGTGGAATCGCCTTGGCCAGGAATTATGCCAATGTTCACATGAGCCCAGAAGCCCCAAATCCTCCCGCCCAACCCCTGCCAGGTCAGCATCTCCACCTTGCACTACACCACGTGTCTGAGTTCCTCTCCACTACCTGGAAGGGGCTGTGTGTGCTTTGAGCAGAGCTCTGCTTTGGTGCCTCGGCCAGTGCTGATTCCACAGTGGGCATTGAGTGGGGATTAACCAAATGAGAAAATAATACACGCGCTCGGATTCTAATCCAGTGTGTACTGTAATCCTTCTTTTCCGCAGCGTCCAAACATCAATCCTAGGTTTTCCTCTGGGGTCACATAAAATGAATCTAATTTTCTTCCACACAGTGGTCCTTTAAGCATGTGAGGAAAGTTATGACATTCCCCCTGAGTCTCCTTTACTTCTGACCAAATATCCTTCATTTCTAACACTGAGGCTGTTCCCTCAGGCATCTTCCTGTAAATACACTGCATCTTCTCCTCTCTTGACCCCAGACAGCCACTTGTAGGAATCCCTAACCTCTGTTCTCCTCATAGCGAAACCACTCTGGCAGAACTGGGCACACAATCCTTCATCCCTCACAAAATCATCCCGGACCGTTTCTCACTAAGGTCATTAGGGGTAGATTTTTGAGTGTAACACCGGCCTCAGCTTAGTCCTCCTCTATGGGGGTGAGGGGGTGGGTGTCAGGTATTTCTTTAACATTTTTTTATGCTTGAAACTGAACTTAGGGATTTGCATGGGCCAGGCATGTGTGTATTCTACTTTTAAACCTACCTACCCCTAGTCCTTAACCATCTTGCCTTATGGAACATAGCAAGACTGTAGTTGAACGCTGAGGTAGCTGAGCTTTCCCCACTGGACCTGCAGTACCCACAGACATGTTTTCTTCTGAATCCCTATCCTCTTTCTCTTTAAAAAAAATAATATAATTAGATCATTCTACTTTTCCCTTTCCTCCCTTCAAGCCTCTCATAGACTTCCCATTGCTCTTCTTCAAATTCACGGCCTCCCCTCTTCAGCCTCCATTACATACGTGTGTGTGTGTGTGTGTGTGTGTGTGTGTGTGTGTGTCACATATATACTCCTAAATACAACCTGCTCAGTCTGTATAATGTTACTGATATATGTTTCCAGGGCTGACCATTTGGTATCAGGTAAATAGTTGGTGTGCTCTTCCCTGGGGAAGACAATTTCTCCCCATCTCAGGATCCCTTAGCTGAGGCCTCCTGGCTTTTCCTCTGCTTACATTAGCATGCCTTGTTGCTGTCCTTGTTCAGTTCAGGTTTAGGCAGTCACATTGGTGACACTTAATGGGCGTGGCTTCTGACACTCCTAGAAGGGACAATCTCACAGCGAAAAATCCCTGTTCCTCTTGCTCTTACAGTCTTTCCACCCCCTCTTCCATAACTGTCCCCAGCCTTTGATTCTGGAGGTGTACTGTAGATGGACCCACTGGGGACTGGGCCCCACTATTTTCCAGTCTGATTACCAGTGGTTTTCAGTACTTGTCTCTGCCTGTTACAAAGAGCTTCCTTGACAAGGAGTGAGGACTAAGCTTCTGTGTGTGCTTCCAGGGTTTTGCCTTGGGCCTGTCCTCTCCGTTTGCTGCTTATCTGATTATTTGGTCTATGTACCTTTGTACACAGTTGTGTGCACGTGTATGCAGTTGCAAGTGGAGGCCAGAGGTCAACATTGAGTATCTCTCACTATTGTTCATCTGCCTTATTTTTTGGGACGGGGGGGGGGGGGTCTCTCCCTGAACCAGCTGGCCAGTAAAATCCAAGAAGCATTGCTGTCTTTCTCTCCACAGCGCTGAGATTACAGGTATGCAGCACCACACCTGCCTCTTTACATGGGTACTCAAGATCTGAACTCGGCCATCCCATTGGTGTGGCAGGCATCTTACTGACTGGTCCATCTCCCCAGCCTTTAGACATGGTTTTAGACACTATTTCTTCTGATGTCCTATCTTGGCTCAGAACTCCCCCTCCAGTCCCAGATGCATCCATCCATCAAAGTGCCTACTTAAAATCTCCAATTGGGTATCTAATTTGCCAGGGCTGGAGATTTCGCCCAGTAGTAGGATATGTGAGGAGCATCGGAGGAGCCATGGACCTCATCTCCACCAGTGCCCAAAGCAAGAGTGAGCTCCTGCTTGTCAGCCTGACCTTGTACTGTGAGGGCACAATTTTACTCCTCCGGGACTTAGAACAAAACTTAGCGCCTGACTTCTCTTTCTTACCTCAAATCCAAACTACCAGTCAATATTGCTAGTTCTGTGTTCAAAGTAGCTCTAAAAATGGATGGTCCTGGTGTTACTTGACCCTTGTGCTACCCACCAAATTGCCTGCCTGGACGCCTAGAGTGGCCACTTACAAGTCCTTGCCCCTTCCTTCCTATGTCTACTCTTCCTTAGCAGCCAAAGAAGGGTTGTTCAAACTGAAATGCTATCACATCACTCCCCTACCCACCTCCTTGCTCCCCTGACCCACAAATCATTCAAAAGAAAGTCCAGGCCCAGAGGATTCCTTCAAAGCCTAGTCTTACACTAAGAAGCTTGCTGGTCTTTATCCTACTCCCTGGGACAGAACTTCTAAGCTCTCGGGAACTTCAGTGACAGAAACAGTTTTGTTACTCATACTAGACTGACAGCAACTTCTTGGTTTGGTTTGGGTTTTGCTTGTTTGAGACAGGGTCTCATGAAGTCTAAAATGGTTTGAACTGTCTATATGGCTAAGAACAGTTGTGAACTCCTAATCCTTCTCTTTCTGCTCTTCAAGTGTTGGGCTTAAAGGAGTGTGCCACTGTGCCTAGCTCCACACCTGGTTTTATGGTAGGCAGTAAGTAGGTGGCTAAGCTGGACAGATGTGTACCTGACCAGGGAGGTAGGAAGGCAAGAAGCTGCACACTCAGATGTGAAACCTGAGTAAACAGCCCAGACACTCAGGGTCCTGGCAGCTTCCAGAACACAACACGATTTAGGAAGGCTGGCAGTCTTGATTCCTCAAGCAGAGGACACAGAGGCTCCAACTGGACCCTTCTCAGCTCTCTAGCCTCAGGTCTCTTTACTGTTCTCCATAACCCTTATCATTAGCCTATGTACTCGTGTTATTAATTTAGCTACTGGCTCTTCCCTGTATAGAGACACAAGAGGCAGGCGTCTTCTTTTCCCATTTTAGTTATTCCTGTCAACTTAGAAAATCTACCTGGAAACTTAAAGCATTGAATGGATAAATGGATGGATTCGAGTGTAAAGCTTGCCTTCTGTCCTTCTGTAAGTTTGTTTATTTATTTACTGTATGAGAGTGTTCTATGTGCATGTACACCTGCATGCCAGAAGAGGGCATCAGATCCCATTACAGATGATTGTGAGCTACCACGTGGTTGCTGGGAATTGAACTCAGGACCTCTGGAAGAGCAGTCAGTGCTCTTAACCACTGAGTCATCTTTCCAGTCCCCTTGTATCAATCTACTTCTCATTGAAGTGTGTGTCCTGAGAGGGTGGACTCTCTCTCTAGATATGGACTCCCAGCACATTGCACAGAACTATCCCCTTCCCAGAGAAGACTTCACAAGAGGTTCAGCCTTGGTCTGGAGGTGGCCTTACCTTCCGCTCTGTCACTTCTGAGTTGCCTTGTTTACACCGTGCCTCCAATGCATGGAACTTAAGTATGGCAGACATGGCTTGTTTGCACACAGGGAAGGATCATGTCCACGCTGCTAGTGTCTTAATCTAGGTGCAGTACAGCCTCTGCTAACCAGTTCACCTCTTCTGAGTGAATGCTTTACGTAGCTGTCTCAGTGAATCCTAATATCCACCAGGAAAATACGCATCATTAGTGCCAGTGTACTGATGGAAATGTAGAGGTGATGAGAAATTAAACAATTATGCTTCACAAAGCTACCGGGGTGGAAATCCAGGACTAGCTACAGGGTCGGCAGCGGAGCTACAGGGTCGGCGGTGGAGACAGTGCGCGTGCTGATGGATTGCCTCAAAGCTTCCCCATGACCACTGTGTACAAATGGATTTAACTCCTCCGAGCCTCGGGGTTTTCTTTCCTTTCCGATCTATAAAATATGGCTGCAAAGAGTGTACGAACCACAGTATATGAAGTGCTCAGCCATGCACATGCTACGTAAATGAAGCTATTAGTAATAGTCACGATTATAAGACGACACAAGATTTCACTAGCCCCTTTATCATCAACACCAGGGTTCTCAGATCACATGAAGCTAACCAACAGTATGCCTCCCCACGGTGGGAAGCGGCACATGGGGTACCCACACGAACAGCCACCACCCAACCCATGCTGCTATTCCTCAGCTCCCTGTTGATACCCAACCCAGCATGCTCCCCAGGCCTCTCCACGGGCCACATTTTCTGCTCTGCTTCTCCTCTTCCGAGCAGTGACCCAGGAAAGTGGAGGCCTTCTCCACCTCCATGGAGCTCACTAGTCTCAGGGAAGGTGATACAGAGAAAAGGTCTCCAGGCTGCCCTGGGCTGCCCTGGGCTGCCCTGAGCATTCTCAGACACAGAGCCCTTTCTCCCTGAAAGGGATCAGCCAGGCAGAAAGACAAAGACCATATCTGATTCCAACAGGCTGAAGACCACAAGCTGAGGTACGGAAGCTTTCAGAAGGGGCCATGAAAGGGGCTGGGGGTGAACCAGAGGAGGAAAAGGGGAGGGGCCAGCATTAGTGTTCTTAGTCCCCCCCCACACACACACACAGTCCGGCCATGAGAGGGGGTATAGGAGAAATCTCACAACACTGACACAATTCACATCTCCAAGAAGCTTTTCATGTAGTCTCTTCCCCAGATATTGCAGTGTGGTCCTCACAGCCCAGTTCTGTATACAGCTTCTCATTCCTCCTCTCCTTCTCACTCCCTAGTGGTAGGTGGTGTGTTGCCCCTTAGGATGAGATACCAGAGTCCTTTACAGGCAGAAGAGAGAGACTAGCAAAGAGGGGAAAGGCCAGACAGGCTGCCTGCCTGCGCGCCACCTGGCCGCTATTCATTCCTTCCTTACAGAGCAGGAACACTGTACCAGCTCCCAATGGCAAAGGCTTTAGTGTATGCAGTACACAGACAGCCTGGCTCTTAGCAGGGACTCTCAGCAAGCAGTACGGTTGTACGAAGCTATGGGATTACCAAGTGATTCCAGTCTCATAATCTCACCTGGTTCCTACCTCTCCTGCTTCAGATGAGGAAGCTGAAGCCACAAGTAATGGAGTGGAGACAGAAATACATGTGAAAGATTCTGAGTAATGTCCTAGCTGTCTCCCAGGGAAACAGGATGCACGAGTGGGGTACAAAGGTCAACCTCATCCCATGCTTTGAACTTCCAGGCTGGACCTCCTTACCAACAGGTCACTGGCAACCTTATTCCATGGCTTTCCCAGGCTAGACCTCCTTACCAACAGGTCACTGGCAACCTTGCTTCATGGCTTCTCCTATAGGAGTCATTTTCCCCAGGAGAAGGGTCACAGGTCCCTGTCAGGAGCTCCTGGTGGTCTAGACTGGCCTCTTTGCTTCCCCTGCTTGCAGTGCGGCGACACTGCCATTCCAGTAGACCTTGGCTCATGTACGTCTTCAAGTGAGTACAGTCGGAGCCATGGCCTGGCAGCCTCTCAAGAAGCTGGTCCGGTGTCAGACACAGAGCAGGGATCCGGCTCCTGCTCTGTCTCTCTGAAGGCTAAACCTGGAAACTGGCTTACAGAAAGGCCTCCGCAAAGGATTTGTTAAGGGGGCAAACAACTGAGTACCTGAATGAAGGAACTCGAGTATGACATCACCCCGCAGTCCTGGGCAAGAGCAGAGGAGCTGCCCAGAGGGAAAACACAGCCCAGAGACCCAGTCCCACACTCCCAGCAGGGGAGTCTCCAGTGCATCAACTGTCACCTTTTTTAGAGCTCTACTTTTAAGCACATCAACAGCCATGAGGAGATGGCATGGTTGCCAAAAAAACAGAAACCAAACACATCAAAACAAACCAACGAAAAACCCCATAACAACAGTACCCACAAGTGACAAATATTGTTCTCTCCCAAGAGCGAGACAGACTCACTCCCTACCTCTGGGACCTCCCTCAGAGCTCAGAGCATGAACACACGCAGCAGGTTCTAAGCCATCGGGAAAGAACGCCCTGAAAGAGGCAATTTATATCTCACAGGGCCAGACAGTTTTTATGTCACAGGCATATTTACACATGGAACGAGGAGGAAGGGGACAAATGTGCTAAGCCGTAGGGCCCCCTTCAGACAGTGGACTCAGGGATCATGGGAAATCCAAGGGGACAGCCTAGTGTGAAGACTGGATGTAGGGGCAGAGTAGACACAGGAGCACATTGGAACACAGAGGTTCACGTGTCCTGGGACCCTATACTCATGCCCCAGTTTGCTGGGCTCCGACATGCCACCTAATTCCACCTGATCCTCACCACTCTCCTGTCCTCTGACCCCAGTCACAAGTCAGTGCTACCCTTTCCTCCACCTGACGGGAACCAGAGGCAGGAAAAAGAGCGAAAAACCCATGCCATGCATCCAGCACTTTGACCATTGGCAACTGGTTACAGAAAACTGAGAACTCCGAAAGGTCATAAGGGTAAATAGATGTCTAAGCGTTTCCATTTTACTCTCTCATAGACGGTTCCAAGGCAATCTAGATCCAGGCATTGTCGGCAGAGCACTTAAGATTCGAGACCAGGCAGGCTGAGCTTGGGAGGGGAGACGAAGCCTCAGCATCAGAAGGGATGGTGGCATTTACCTGTCCACTCTCCTTCCACAACCAGGAGGCCCCATCCAAGCATGACCAGCATGTGTCTTCTTTTCCTGAGCCTGGCTTACTCACTCACGAAGCAACAGTAACATTGTGGTCAATGGGATGCTACCTCTCCATTCATCTTAGGCTAGGCATTGGAGCTAGAAAATATTGATTAAGGGCCTACTATGTGTCATGGTTCTAGATCCTGAACTGGTGAACAAAACAAAGTCCTTTTCTGTTAGTCATAGCTAAGGGTCCATCCATCTAATTTAATGTTCCTTCCACAGAATCTAGGATTTTTTTTTTCCTGCCCAGGCCAATTGGAATACTGTGTATGCTGTTTTTAGTGTGTGAGAGATCTGAGGGACCAGATCAATTTGTTCTCCTATGGCGTGCCAAGAAGCATCCCTAAAAGAAGAAGACAAAGTAAAAGAAATCTGAAGACACCAGTCCTTCGTGTTACATTTTGTCTGCACATGCCAGTGTTTATGCCTAGGTACAGGTTTGTGTTTCCTTATTGTCCTCTGTCACTTCCAATGCCACTATCTGTCACCTCCAGCTACTGGAAGACCAGACTCTTCTGTCCCCATTCAGCCAAACAACAGGCCAACAACACTATGAGGCACATGGTGGAAGATGCTACATAAACACATGTGGAACTAAAGGCCAAGCAGATGGATGGACATGTGGGACACAGATCATAAACCAGAGAACAAATTCCCTACGTAGACCGTCCTATATCATCCAGGAAGAAATGGCTAGTTACCCCCTTCAGCAGTTAGGCAGATAGATGGCGAGTCTGAGAACTTACAGAGATTGGCAGGCACAAAGCCAGACCCTAGTTCAGCTAGAAGCACTAGCATCAGCTACCAGGGCAGTCTTGCTCTGGATCTAGCCGACAGTAGGATGGTTCCTGGTGGGGAAGAAGGTTCCAGTGGCAGGGGTCTACTCTAAGGCACTTGGGCTCTCTCCACTCTGAGCCCTGGGGAAAGAGACCAGATGCTTAGAGCACTGGAGATGAGCCAGCAGCTGAGAACCCCAAAGGAAAGCTATATGACTGGGAGCACCGTGTGGTCCACCAGAGGGTACTGCTCCCTGGAAGAGGGCTACAACCAGAGTTTAGAAGGACGGCTGAGACATGATGGCCAATGAAAACCATGATCACTTGTTGTATGAATGCATATTCCAGGCATTCTACCAACTACTTCATAAACGCAAAACCCATCTCCATTGCCTGGAGAAGATAAAGATTGTTAATCCCTTTCACACACTGAGCTCTGGTGGGTCATCCCTGTAATCCCAGCATGCAAAGAGATGGCTATTAATTTGAGGTCAGCCTGGACAACACAGTGAGATATCATCACACATGTATGCACATGTGCTGGTGCTTATACACACACACACACACACACACACTCACACACACACACACACACTCACACACACACACACTCACACACACACACACACACTCACACATACACATGCACACACACAAGAAATATTAGAAAAATGAGGTAACTTAGTCAAGGTCCAATACTAGTGGTTGCTGTCTACTAGTACCCATGGGGATAAGCAGGCCCCATGGCCAAGAGATGCATGGGGTCCTTAAGGGAATAGCTAAAATAAACCTTAGCAAGACCCTACTGTGGTTTACTGCTAGACCTACCAAGATGCCTCAGCCAGATAAAAGCCACAAAGCCCTCAAGCTGGACACCTTCCAAGAAGTAGGGAAGCTCTTAGCTGTTGGCTATCTTAATCATCTGCTAGTCCTCCTTCTTGCTTTTAAACAGAAGACCTCTGCCCTCTGTAGACTGATCAAGGTTGTTCTGTCTCCCTAATAAGTAGGGCTCTAAAGGATCCATCAAGGTCCTCTTCTTAGGGCCTTACCTTAGACAACAGACACTGTCCATGAACCCATGGATTCCTTTCCATGTAGCCTGCTGTTTATTTTCCTTCTTGTAGACCCTGTCTATCTGGAGGGTTTCAGGAACCCACTCTGTCTGCCAGCCATAAACACAGGGTCTCACGCCTCTTGTACCAGACTGCCAATGAGCTTTGTACCATTCATCCCAGAGTAGCTCCATAAACCTATTCCACTGTCTACACTCACTCTCTGATCTGTAGTACCCATCTAGAGAAGTTCCACTACAAGATATGTCTAGAACAATGAATGAATGAATGAATGAATGAATGAACAGGGTGAAATCCCTCACTCTGCTTCTATGCAGGGAGTTCCTTTTGCATTGTAGTATGTGGATTCTTGTTCTTTGATCTGTAAAATGGAGACTCAAGGTTTCTTCTACACTGTAAAAACAAACAAGCTATTAGGCAATGGATTATCCCTCAGATTCCCTTAGCCTGCCTGTTGCTTTAGAAAAATGTCTGTCAGAATCTTGGCTGTCTGTATCGGTGAGCATCTGAGGACTGACTGGAAACTTATCCAGGGCATAAATCTACCCTTGGCTCAGTGTAAGGCTGTAGTATGTGTCAGCTTTCTAAATGTCTCTTTAAGGGGCAAGAGCATGTCTCTCCAAATTACCAGAATATAAACAAGATCTACACAATAGCACTCACCTGTAAGCCCAGCATTTTAGAGGCTGAGGCAGGAGGATAACCTCAAGTTCAAGGCCAGCTTGACTGGGATTCTCAGTGAGTTTTAAGATAGACTGAACTACAGGGTAAAACCCTGTCTCAAAAATAAAACAAACGAATGAAACAAGTCATCCAAACATGCAGTTGGTGGAATCAGCCACATGGTTTCCATCTGGCTGTTGCACGTCTAGTTCCTTCATCATGAAGGTGAAATGGAAACCTCCGAGATCATGGTCCAAGGAGCCAGAACTCTAGAGAAATCAGTTTGGAGTTCAGATATCCCCTCATTTCTCTAGATATTATTTCCTATACAGAAAATAGAAAATGGGGTCATTAATTCCTACTCAACAGACCTCTGTGTAAATTAAAGTAAGTCGGTCAACAGTAAATAGAATATCGTCTACAGGGCCTGGAACAGACAAAAAAGAAACTCCTAACTTCATTCTCTTCTGCTGAATTCTCTCTCCCTATGGAGCCATGCTCCCCTCCCCCAGCTTTGGTTTCTACTAGAGGGCAGATTCTTACTTTTGCCCTGATTCCTTCCCTCCATTGGTGGAGGAAAAAAAATGTCAGAGTCAAAGACAGGACTGCCTGAAACTGCGGTGAAGCTGTGTGTGCAGGTGTGACCACTGAGCACACAGACTCTTTCTTCTTCTAAAGTGCACTGCCTCAGGCTTAGTCCTGAGGGGCTGTTCTCAACAGGTTTCTTCTAAAAGAAAAGCAGAAACTTCCAAATGATAAGTAATTGACCCATTAGGAGGATGCTTAAGAGCTGCCTAGACAGGAGACAATGGCAGGCAGCTGCTAAAAGTTCCTGCTTCTTTCTGTTTTCTAGTCTCAGACAAAAAAAAAAAAAAAAAAAAAAAAAAAAAAAAAAAAAGCAAAAGAAAGAAAGGTCAAAGCAAAAGCAAATAAAGTACACACATAAACCACCATACACACATACACACACACACCACACATACACACATACCGCGCGCACGCGCACACACACACTATCACACACACACACACACACACACACAAATCCATGTTTGTTAACTAGAATATACACATACTTTAAGTGTCAGTTTTCTTTCTCTAGTATGTCTTGATTTCCCTCTCTTTTTAAAAGGTGTGTGAATATTTTGCCTGCATTTATATGGCTGATGTCTATGAAAGCCAGAAGGTGCAGAATTCTCTGGAAATGAAGTTGCAGGTGGCTATAAGCCACCATGTATGTCCTGGGGATTTGAACCTGGGTTTCTATGGAAGAGTAGCCAGTGCTCTTAACCATTAAGCCATTTCTCCAGCCTTTGATTTTTTTTTTAATGAAAGAAAAAGAATTCCTTTATATGTGGTGGGATAAAAAACAAACATGATTTTCTAGCATGTCTGGATAGGCTCAAACCCATAGGCACGCTTGCTTTAGCAGTCGACGGTATAGGTCATCCATGAAGAGCTCCTGTTGTTCAGCACTAAATGAACAGAAATAGCATGGAGTAATTGCTCGCATTGATGAGCAGTTAAGCACTCACAGATTCCTTTCTCATCCATTTTAGCTTTTGACCCACAAACTCTCAGCCCCAGGAAGCTGAACCTCAGATAGTCAGTGAACCTGAGTCCTCATTACCCTCAGAGTTCACATCCAATTCCTCTCAGTAGTTTGGATCTGAAGTGTCTCCAGTAGACCATGTGTTGAACGTGTGCCCCCTGGCTTGTAAGACTATTGAAAAGATGATGTCACCGTTAGGAGATGGGACCTGTTGGAGGAGAGCTGAGTTACTGAGCAGGGACAATGGTATGCCATGCTCTTCTCTTCAACCTTATTTGCTTCCCATCTCCCATTCATGAGTACCTTCCTGTGCTATGTGCTCCTGCTATGACAGACTGCCTCACCAAAAGCCCTAAGCACAGAGCCAACCAGCCAACCATAGATCGAAACCTCCAGACTTCCTTTTATAATCAGAGCCGTTTTGTTATAGCGACAAAAAAAAATTAACATGACTGATACATTCTGTCCCTGTCAGATCACACTGGAAAGCAAAAGAAACAGACTAATGGCTAAGATATGGGAGAACAACTTTTCAATTGGAAGCACTGCTTAGCTCCAGCTATAAACTTCTGGAACATGAAGAATGTCAAATGTTTGGATGCATAGATGAGGCAGCTAACACAGGAAAAGAGCGGCCAGCTGAGGCTTCAGCTCAGTGGTATACAGCATATTCCAAGTATGCATGAAGCCCTCGCTCCAATCCCTGATCCTAAAGACCAAAATAACATACAACAGAAGAGTAAAGAATATTTTCCCCTGTCTCTGAGCAAGAACTCAATGGTGTGTAGTAACGGGCTGACCGGAGATGGTGGGACTCCAGAGGAGGACTGAACAACCGCCTCCTGGGGAGTAATAAGGAAAGGCCATGAGTGAGCTTCAAGGAAAGGAAGGGTAAACACTACAGAGAGCAAGGCCCCGAGGCTCCTGCCTGGGCCAGAACTGCAGGCCCTCCCCTCAGAGCCAAGGAGGTAGGGGCTAGAAAGATGGATCAGTGTTAGGAGTACTTGCTCCTCTCGAAGAGGACTGCAGGTCAGTTCCTAGTGCCATGTCAGGGAGGTGACTTCAGCTCCGTGGGATCTGAGGCTCTCTTCTGGCACCTTGTACAAGTGCAGCGACATATACACACATATGTATACACACAGAGACACACATAAGTAGAAGGAAAATAAACCTTTATCAGAGAGAGGGGGGCTGCTTTCTGCATTTGTTCAGACTCTACTCTGCCAGATGGAGGCACATATACCCTCTACCTGGCACAACCCTGAGGGTGCAACTCATGGCTGTTCTTCTACATCTCTTGCCCCTAACTGGCCTTCTTATCAGAGCAACAAGAATACTTGCTCCAGCTTCTCCACAGACCTGTTCTCTAACTATATACCAAATACCTAATACTTAATAAGTTTTGCATATGTAGGTGTACAGATTACGTGTGGTATTTGTGGGGTTCGTGTGTGGTATGTATGCGGTGTATGTATGGTGTGTGTGGTGTGTTTGAGGTGCTCATATAGTATATTCTAGGTTGGGGGGGAAGACTTGCCAGGGTGGCCTTGAGGTCATGCACACATGCAGACACCTGCCATAGTTTGCACGCAGGCAGGAGACAACTTATTTAAGAGTTGATTCTCTCCTTCCACCACGAAGGTGAGTTCTAGGGAGGAAGCTCAGGTTTCGCCCATCTCCTTCATAATTCCCTGGGTACCCTCAAAAGACAAGGTCACAGTTTTCCCATCTGTTTTTGCAGTCAATGAACAGGGGACAAGCAGTATTACAAGTTCACAGAGGTCAGAAATCACCCACCATGAAAACACTGTACAGGTAGCCCTCCCTGCCACATACCTATAAGAAGGGCACCATTTTCCCATGAGAAAACTAGTGGCTCCAGAAGGCTCAGCAGCACAGGGAAAGGTGATGGTATGATTGGATTTGGTGGCTTCTGATTGACATATTGACCCTGGGCCCTATAAGGTACCCAGGAAGTCCCACTGGTAAATCCAGATCAGCTTCAGTTACAAAAACTGAATTTCGACTCTCAAAGCCAAGGACATTTGTGTATGTGTGTGTATATGTGTATGTATATGGTGGGAAGGGGGAAATAGTAAAAGGGGGGAGGCAGAGGAAGTGTAAGAGCCGAGGTATCTGCCTCAAACAGAGGGAAGCTGCATTCTTCTCATTCTCGCCACCTGTTCCCTGCACAGCCTTCAGTTCCCTCCCCATTCAGGGGACCCGAAGTACAGAGCCGGCTTCCTGGTTGATTTAGGTTTAATTCATTTGTGTAATATCCCTGTTCAGAGCAATGTCTAATTAACACTTTTGTTGGGGGGAATAAAACCTCCCATAGTCATTAATGAATGGGGGAAGGGAGGCGAAGCCTTCGAAGGCAGCAAACCCAGAGTCTACAGGGCTGGCTCTATCTTAGAGATGTCTTAATGAGACACAGCTTCATAATGGGATTATTGCTCCCTTTGGACTAGAAGAAGCAAATGGGGCTGCGATCAGCTAGGGAATGGGTAGTCAATAGTCCATGAGTCAGCAACACTCAGCCCACGACTGGGGACCTTGATTCTGGAAACTTCATCCAGAGAAGGGATACATGGCTAGCTAGGCTCTCTCTGAGCCCCTGACTACACTTTCAACGAACCCACTTTCTCTCTGGATTCCTCAGCCTCCCCAGGCTTTGCAGAGAGAAAAAGGACATCACAGATTTGTTTATGACCTCACAATTTGTAGCACGGCGCTTTATAAATGTTGGCTTACAAGTTTCTGGAAACAAGAAACGATCAGCACTGTTTAACAGGCAAAGACTCTCAGAGATATATATGGAAGAACTCACCCAAAGTCACAAAGATAAGATAAGCAACGACTAAGTGTGGAGCCCACATCTTCTGACTCAGAAACCTGGGCTTCTCGGGGAGCAGGCTTGATTGGCAGGTCATTAGACACGTGCTATGGCTCTCCAGAGTCATTCCTAAAGCCCTGCTGGGGATAAAGAAAAAAGAAGAAAAAGACATTGAGGTGTGCAGCTCAGCTTCTGGGGATAGAAGAATCATCTAAAATTATCATATGCAAGAGTCTAGGGCTGGAGAGATGGCCCGGCAGTTAAGCGTACATGACATGGGTCATCGAAGCAAGAGTATATCCCAGAACCCATGTCAGGCAGCTCACAACTGCCCATGGCTCCAGCTGTAGTAAATTTGATGCCTTCTCTAGGCCCCTGCAGACACCTGCATTCATTTGCATGTGTGTGCGCATGCACATGCACACACACACACACACACACACACACACACACACACTCGTACAAATAACTTTTTAAATGTGTCTTAAAATTATAATTATAAATTCCATTAATTATAAAATCATAGTACGAGTTTGAAGTGAGATTGGGGATGGCAGGACTGTCAAAGGAGTCCCTTGGCTCCAGTAATCTCCTCAGTGTTCATCTGAGTGACCTGGGGGGAACTATGTGCCCTGCCCAGGCTTCTGTATGCCTGAAGAAGACTCACAAACCATGCCTCGCCCACTACAGAGGATTTGTCGAGGTCCACTATGCGTAAAGGAGAGGAGAGAGCAGCCACAGGACCACAATGAGGAGAAGTGATTTCCACGGCTCGTCTTCCTACATTTTAAAATGTTTGTGCCGCGTGCATTAGCTCCTAAAAATATAAATTAAAATTTCACAAGGCGACTTTAAGCCCCCAGGTTATACATTTTTACACATATAATCCCACTGAATTCTCTGGGCAGTCCTGTGTGGTAGAGATAATTTTCTCAATTGCATATGAAGCAACGGAGGCTCAGCAAACTCAGATAAGTCAGCTGGCCTCAGATATGTGACTAACTATTCGGTGGTCTAGGATTAAAATTCTTATCTTTCTGATTTCAGAGCTGCAACCTCATACTTCCTCACTTCCCTGCATTAATTATATATGCTTATTCTATATTAAAAGCTCGGTGCTAAGAGATGAAATTGCTATATACTGGAGAATAAATTTCACTATATTGCTATGGGTGGAGGGGGTTGAGATTTCCCCAATCTTTATCTAAACATAGGATCCCATAACTATTTGCCTTACAGCCCATTCAGCTGCCCGCTGGCTGCATGAAGAAGACCATTTTTCAAATATATCTAGACTCTTAAATGTTCGTTTTTGTATGTGCACACATGGGGCAGATGGTGGCAGCTTTTTTAATGGGAAGAGGAGGGGAGAGCTGGAATGGCTGTTGAGCATATCGTCCTGTGCCCTGTCAGCATGGAGACCCACCCGGGCAACTTGGCTCACAGAGTCTTGTAAATATGGTAGGTGCTTCCTTTAATCCTGCTGTCTGTTACCCTATGCATTCAATCCAGGTCAATGCCTCTGGCTTGGACCACAGTCCAAGGCAAGCATGGGTGGGCCATACATATCTCTTCCCATGCCGACACAGAGCTAGACAGAGTTATGTGCTTAATAAAGGCTTGTGCAGATAACCACAAAAACAAAGATCATTTATTTTAACTTAAAGGGAAGCAAGGCCCAAGGTTTCCGCAGACATTACCATACAGTAAAACACACATGAGAAGGTCAGGGTCTGCAGCCTGGCCCCTCTGTCACGAGGTTACCTACTGGAAGATGGAGATACTATCTACTCATGGAATTGTAGTGCAAATTGCACATAGAAGCTATGAATTCCTCAGTAAATGGAAGATCATTATGTATCAATAAAAAAGAGAATAGACACTAAGGATGCATAGAACTGTTATAGTTCTTGCCTGGCTTTTGCTATAACAAGTCCTTGGTTTGATATCCAGCCCAAAATAAGGAGAAACATACATTTTAAAAACAGGTAAGCAAGCAAGCCCCTAAGATAAAGCAGTCCCAAGACTCCCAGCAGGAAATGACTCCTGGGCGCTGCATCCTCAGCATCAGACGCTGCTTTGTTCACCCTGGTCCCTGTGCCTTGCATAAAGCTCTGCATATCAGCCGAAGAGAGAAATGCCCCAGGGAGAGTCCTAAAGCTTGCAGGACTCAACTTGAGAGCCATTAAAAAGGAACGGAGTAGCTCGAGCTTTCCCTAAATTCCGTCAATGTTGCATCAGCTTGTCCCGAGCCATTCCTGAAGGGACACTGCACAGGTCCCTATCGCCACCTCACTCCAGCATTGGGTTGGCTTAAATAACAGACTAGTTAGAGAAAATTGCTGTGCAGTTCACTCTGAGGACACAGGTGACCATGAGACCTTGAGCTAGCAGACCAGGCCAACCAAGTCACAGCCTGGCTAGGGTACTAAAGTTGTGTTCTGTAAAAGGGTCAGTAGTGGAGAATGCTGGAACAGAAAGAACAGTTATCTGCTTGGTTACAAGCCTGGTGGCAGAAGTGACCAGGCCCCACCTTGAGGACCGGGGAGTAACAGAAATAGCATCAGCCCTCCTGAGAATGTGCTGTGGAGATGGGAATACTGATTTTAGGGTACTTCCTGGGGCTTCCCCAGCCCTGTCCCAAAGAATGAAATCCTAGTAGTTAACTTACCCGGAAGGTAAAATCTCCTCCAAGCTTTCTCATAAGACCAGATTTCCGCCACTCAGAGCTTTCTAGTCATGCTACCTATGGGGCAATTCAGAACCTCTGGCCCTGCTCTGAGGAGACCTACTATGCACTAAGTTTAGAGCCTGTCCTGCTTCCTCACAGCTATATGCTCTTTGAAAACAAACAAGCCACCAGCGTAGGCTCTTGTGCAGCCTATCTGATTCTAAACCCACTATCTTGTCACATCCTATCTGTGACTTTGGATAGTGGCTTAACGTCTCTGCATTAGATACCTCTTGTATACGATAACAAGGCTAATTAAATGATCTCCTAAGATCACTTGCTATCACTTTGGAAGGTACCAACGCATGGTTAGCACATGAGGAAAACAACACGCAGAAACTTACACAAGACCCCTCACAGATGATTATAACCAGTCTATCTGACTTGAAAGTCCACGTTCGGCTCAAATTTGGTGTCATCACTTCACATTTCTCAAAGCACGCTGGCTGCCATCTCTCCAAAACTTGCACTGGATTATAAACCCCCTCATGGAACAGGATCTCCAAAGCACCTTTCTGTACTCCACAGGACACAGGGTGCATCAGCCAGAGACCCAAATTAAGGGAAAAGAATACCTTAGTTCCAGGGGGTCAGCATCTCCCCTCTCTAATGGCCATGGGAGAAGCATCAGTGCAGGGAGAAGAGGTACATCACAGAGGTACTGGAAAGGAAACGCCTGACTGCAGCCATTGCTTCTCCTGCTCCTCCTGTGGCTTCTGACCTCCTCACTGTCCAGGACTCACCTAAGAGAATCTTAAGGGCCCCGAACTCTAAGCAAGTTAGCGTGCTGTTCTATCAGAGTGGCCAAGCCATGCAGCAGAAATCCAAGTCTGCTTCCAGGGAGTCCCAGGAGGCCTGGTGGGGACTCTTCTTCACCCTTCCACCACAGTTAACTACAGACCCTGCCCTGCCCTGCTCCATCCTACTGCCAAGCCCCTTCCAGCTGCTCCTAGGACCTCACGACCTCCTCCTGCTTAGGAGGGTGGAGAAATACTAGAGAGTATAACAGGTACATTTCTCTTGCCTTCCATTTTCCTCCATCTCTTCCTCTCCCACCCCATACCTTCCTGGCCCCTTCTTTTCCCTCCCTCCAGGCTCTCAGGGAAAGGCTCTTATGGCTCCTTAGCCCACATTGCTTACCCTATTCAACCTGTCCCCAGCTTTCTCTGAGGACCTCCCTTCTTTTCTCCACAGCTTCCTTCTCAGAGCCCCACCCTCCATCTTCATCCCCCCTTTGTTTCTCTTCTCAGGCCTGGCTGCCCTTTCTCCCGCTGCAACCTAAGCTCCCTCCCTAGGCTGCCAGCTTCATTTCCTGGCTTCAGAAGTCTTGTCCCACCCCTTTCTCGGCCCCACCCAGCACTCCTTCACTAGTGCTGTCCTCTTTTCCACGTTCCGTTCTCAGGACTTCCTTCCTGCTTCTCATTCTTCCACTTGATGAAGAGGTATTTATGCACAGTTCTGCTCTGGCCTGAGAGTTTGGAAAACCTCCAGGACTCGGTTAGAGGTAGTGTAACCAAAGCACAGAACAGGAAGTCCAGGGATAATTTAAAGTTTTGGGGGTCAGAGCTAAGGATGCTGCTGCCTCCACCAGGCTTTGTGGAGAGTCACCACGCAACAGGTTGGTGACAGGTGCCTTCCAGCCACACCTAGGCTGGCATATCTGCTGTTAAGGAAGCCTAAAGGGAGAACCCAACTGGAATGGCGTCTTCATTTTAGGGCAAGAAATTGCAACTTCTGATTAGCCTCATTTGGCTACACTACCTCTGGTTTCCATCCTGAGCTTGCCATAGGGAGAACATCTGACCTTTCTCCCAGCCTGCCTCCTTTCTTGGTTGTCCTCTGGAAACTTCCACTCTCCTGCATGGTTTTCGGTAGCTGGCACTGACGATCTTACCAGACTCCCTCGGGGGCTCCCACGTTACTCATGACATGATTTCCAGGGCCTTGTTTTTATTCTCCTCCCTCTTTACTTCCAAGCTCCATTTTTCCAAGATGGTCCTAAAGAAACCTTTCAATGGACCTGACCATAAATCTGGAGGAGATCTGAGGAATTATTTAATTCCATCTTTATTTGCACATTCCCAATTTGGTGGAACTGTTTGGGAAGAATTAGGAGGCATAGCCTTGTTGAAGGAGGCGTGTCACTGGGGGTGGGCTTTGAGGTTTCAAACAACTCATGCCATTCCCAGTGTTTCCTCTATGCCTCCTACTTGTAGATGAAGGTGTGAGCTCTCAGCTGCTGCTCCAGATGCCTGTCTCCTTGTCTTCACTCCACCATCACAGACTTTAAGTCTCTGGAAGCCCAAATAAAACTTTTTTTTTTTTTTACAAGCAGCCTTGGTCATGGTATTTTGTCACAGGAATATAAAAGTAATTAATACAGTCCACAGAGAGGACCTATTGCCAATAAAAGAAGGAATCCAAGTCTCCTGATTCTTCTGCTTGATCTCTCTCTCTCTCTCTCTCTCTCTCTCTCTCTCTCTCTCTCTCTCCTCCCGCTCCTGCCAAGGTGCCTGCAACTCAAAGGAGGGACAACTGATGGCCCTGTCTGGTGGCTAAGGGATTCTCACTATTGTACCTCCCTCCTCGGCCCTAAAGTGCCATTCTATGTACTCAGTCCCTTTGCTAAATTTGAATGTTGTTGGTGTTAAACAAACATGTATTTAACTGTGAGCTCCTAGAAAGATAGTAAGCACATTGTATGCACCTGTTTCCTAAACCCCCAACTGTACCTGGCACCCCGCGAATGCCTGCCAGCACGACAGTAAAATGAAAACATGCTGCTGATATCTAAAACAACAGCTATGCATTGGCAGGAGGGTACAGGGGGTTCTCCCTGGAAACGAAATGGCAAAGTCTGGCACAGCCCATGCAGAGCCAGCGTTCGCCATCACACACTCCCCCAGCATCTCAGAGGACAGCTGGGCTATAGAAGGAACGGCTGAGGACACCACTTGCACTTTTGCCCTTTCCAAGATCATGGCATGACCATCCAGGGACTTTGCATCTGGGTGGGACTCTTCATGGCTACAGGCCAAACCAAAGAGAACTTTAGAAGACACCTGGAACCCTGGAGCCCTGTCATTGAGTGGGCCCCACTGAAACCCTATCATTGAGTGGGCTCCACTGGCTCTTCTCTGCTCTTTCCATCCAAGGTTCAAGATCTAGCCTCATTTGACCCGCACTGAGCATATATATAGATCAGGAATCCTGGGAAGGAGCAAGCTGGAAGCCAGCTAGGCCCACATCACTTCGGCAGAAGCCCAGTAGACACCCTCACACAAGACAGAGAGAGTGAATGTGATTGGCTGGGTGGAAGAAGCCAGGCCCAGCAGAACCTGCCTGAACACGCGGCTCTCACCCTCCCTCCCGACAGGCTATCGCCCTGTCTCACCTCATCTAAGATTCTACTCGAGTTTACTTTTTCCCAGGGCCTTCCATTTGGGTGGTAAGGAAAGATCTGAGGCAAGTTCTGACTTTTAGGAGGTAACACATCTGCACCAGGGATGCAGGAGTGACTTAAGGTCACTCTAGCCAGTGCAGTTCTGGGGGCCAAGGATTGCAGAGGTGGGGCTAAGAATCCAGATTAGTGGGTAGAGTACTTGTCTAGTGTGTCAGTGCTCTGGGTTCCGTCTCTTGTTGCAGTAAATATTAAAAAATATATCTGGTTTAACTCTTTACTGGCCCTGAGGTCTCACTCAGGCCCAGTTTTAATTCAGAGTCTTGGGCTCCTCTGGCGCCCGGTCCGAGCTGCCAACACGGTCCAACTGGTCTGCAACTCTCTTCCCTTGGCGATTTTTTACCGCCTGTTTTCCACCTCTGTCCTGGGGTATTTCTGTACCCCAAAATCCCACACAAACACAACTCTACAGCCCAATAGCTTTTCATACATGTTTATATGTTCAACTCTCAATTCACAAACCCTCTACACAACAAGATTGCATCAAATAGACAAAGATACAAACTGCCCTTCCTATAAGATGCCAGACCTATAAAATCCCTAATGTTCATAGCTTTTAACACCAATAAATATCACCTGAGTCTAGCTGATCCTTGGGAAGCTCCTCATTGCCTTGATCTTCGTCTTCCCCGTCTCCCTCCTCTGACCTCCTCCGCCCTCTCCACTTCCCTTGCCCCACCCAGTCAATGGCTTTCCTTTATTTTATTAATTAAAATGGGAAGGTTCAGTTGGAGTCACGTGACTGGCCAGCCCTTTTAGGGGGAAGTGGAATTAACATTAAAATACTAACAGCTTCAGGACAACCTACAGTCTAGTACCACATACACTAGGTGCAGTGGTATAGGCCTTTAATGCTAGCTCTCAGGAGACAGATGAAGGACAGAGATTCAGGTTATTCTTGACTGCATAGTGAATTTGAGACCAAGGTTACATAAAGACTAGGAGAAACACACACACACACACACACACACACACACACACAACCGTAACAAAATGACTTTGCTAGAATGGAAGTCAGTAGTCAGGTCTTCCAGCCTGGTTAGGCTGTGTGCTTTGTACAGGTCACATTCCTTTTCTGGTCTTCCGTCTTCTAACCCAGGAAAAGAGATCACCTCAAAGGTCCCTTCCAGAAATTACACCCTGGAACAGGGCAGGTATTCAGCACAGTATCTCTGCAGCAAGATTCCCTTCTTCTGGATATCTATAATGTTCTCCACATTCCCCCATCCTTCTAGCTTCCATTAGTGGAAAATGGCTTTTCTAATCTTCTTTGATCCTTACCTTCCTCCATCCAGGTGTTTAGCAGTTGGACCATAATCTCCCTAGCTAACCTACTGTCCAAGAACAGAAGCTGCCCACTAAGAATCCAGGTGCGCATGGCTTTACCAAGACCCACCCCTCGGGCACACCTGGAGTGAATTTCTTTCCTTTCCTGCAACCCAAAACTCTTGGCTCCTTTGAACCTCTCTGTGAATTTAACCTCGTTCAGAAAACCTAGCCAAACCAGCACCACCCACATCACAGCTGATCCCACTCCTGACTTTCTGGTGTTTAATACCAGATATGTTATGTATCTGCAGCATACTTCTATATGCTGCATATAATGTATGGTTTGAATTATATATTCATCATACATATGTGTGTATATATATGTAAGCATATTTTTATCTATGTATCTATATCTATCTATATATGTAACAATGGACAGGCTATGCTAGTTAAGACCACGTAGTGAGAGCTTGTCTTTAAAAAAAAAAAAAAAAAAAAACTTTGCCTAACCCAACTTTGTCATGTTAGGAGTTCTGGAAACCCAAGGTTAGATAGTTTTCACAAAGTTAACAGCAGGCTCAGAAAGAAAATGAAGATTCAGGATACCCTATCCACACTCTGAGTATTCGACTCTCTCAGTGAACCCTGGCTCGTGGTCACCCTGAGAATGAGAACACAGCGGTTTGAAGAATGAAAATATCTCCTATTCTCATTCCCAAAACGGACAGCTCTGGGACACAGTATTTTTTGACGCAATGATTGAGGCTTTGGTTGAGATGCCAGCCCACGCTGGTCATTTTTAGGCTGCTGAGGCTGGGTCCACAATACTGTAGGCTCAGCCCAAATCCCAGAATGTGTAGCAACAGCAAGAATCACAGTGGATATGGGCCACTGCTTCTTCCTCCTCAGACCCACAATCCCTCTGCTCTCGAGGCAGCCCTATCATCAGGGATAATGAAACTTGGATCTCAGTTGTCTACGCTCTATCACGCCAGACCAGCAGGGGTGTGGGCGGCACTGAGGTCAGTTCTGATTGGCACTGGGACTCATGGTGGTGAATTTTTAGCAGCAACTATTATGCTATAGGGAAGATCTCTCTCTCTCTCTCTCTCTCTCTCACACACACACACACACACACACACAGTTTTCATCTTCTCAGAATATATGTTACATGACCGGTGAAGAGCCGAGCGGGAGACCAGACTGTGCACTGAACATCCATTACAGAGACCTGACAAATGGGTAATCTAACCCCCCAGGATAGGGACATTCACTCAACAAGGTTGCTTTTCTTTCCAATTTGTGTGTGTGTGTGTGTGTGTGTGTGTGTGTGTGTGTATACTTCCTGGGAAGCAGCTGCTCTGTCACTCCACTAGGAGGTTAATAACATAACCAAGTCACATTCTGTCTCCTAAAGAACACAGTGCACCGGGCAGTAAACAGCTCACTCTAGTTCAGCAGGGACAGAATCTACTGAGGTACAAGCAGTCGCTCTGAAAGCCCAAGGGGATGGAGCAGTTATTCTTTGGGAAACTGAGCCGGCTCCCTGGAGGGCTTGCAAAATGCATCTGGATGGCAGACCCAGCAGAGACGGCTCTGGACTGCCCTGTCCAGGACACCGGGTGTGCAAACAGACCACTCTAACCTGGTGACTTAGGAGAAATCTCTTTCCAAGTGAGGCAAAGCACACGCCTTAAGAATAGACAGCACCCCTCCTGCCCACCCCATTTTTATCTCCTCTTAGTGAGCTTCTTCTAGAGCTCTTCCTTTCCTCTCACTGAGAGCTGGGGAAAACAAAAAACAAAAAAAAAAAAAAAAAAAAAAAATCACCCTGGGAACAAATTCCTGTGCAAGTCCACAACAGTTTATTTTCAACTTCAAAATTACTCAATTCAGCACTGATTTTTCTGGGATTCCCACATCTGGGGTTTTTTTTTCCTTCGGGAGGATTGTTACAGTTGGGGC
Source organism: Micromys minutus (assembly GCF_963924665.1). Taxonomy (NCBI): domain Eukaryota; kingdom Metazoa; phylum Chordata; class Mammalia; order Rodentia; family Muridae; genus Micromys; species Micromys minutus. The sequence goes on from NC_137973.1 coordinate 24,047,072, forward strand.
TTTTGTTCTAGCCAGCAGCCCCTCTAAACCCTTTTAATTGAGCCTGTTTTAAAACAAAGGGAAAAGGATCAGGAGAGGAGGCAGCTCTCTTTGCCTCTAGCCTCTTACCCCAGCTCTGCGGTTAACACTCAGCAATGATCCTACAAGCCTGGAATCTGAGGAATTTCCTGCCCTGTGCTCCCTGGAAGAGCTGAGAGAGACCTAGCAATTAGGCCTCCAGTTTCCATTCCTGCCTTCCACCACGGTCAGTCAGTGCACTGAGTGAGTGAAAGGCTGTTGGGGGGGAGGGGGGCAGAGAGGACCGCATCTGGACAGCTCGGCAGTTGTGCCCAAGGTTACTCTCTCCTTCCTTTCTCACCAATCAATCACACCTTTTCCTGTGTCTGCCAGAGAGAGTGGTAACAGCTAGGGACATAAAGAGTTGTAATCCTTTTTGAAGCCACCTTGTTTGTCTGCAGTTGTAACTCAAGTGTTCCCCCCTCTCCCAACACCACAGGAGTTAAGGCGCTCCGGACTGCTTAGCCCATCCTCTCTGAGCTATTGTCATTTGCCCTGAGCCCACATGCTCATCACGTGTCTGTACCAGGGAGTGGATCACAGGACTGCCCTTGGCAGTACGTCTGTCTAAGGGATCTCTAAGAGACAGGGTAGAGGCTCTGAACCTCTCTATTTCGGTTTGAGTCAGAGATGGAGAGGCAGGAAGAAGAAAGGCGTTCCCAGGTTGTCTGAAGGAACCCCACACAGGTTATGTGGGTGCTGCAGCAGCTGTGTAACAGAAGCAAATTTCCCTTCTAATTATGCTTTGTCCCGGCGAACATTAAAATCAGCTCATATGCTCTTGTGATACATCAACTGGTGGCTGAATTCCAGGTACTAGGGCCAGAGCAGCCTGGGACTTAAAACTTGCCACAAATAGTTCACAAACTGGCCAAGCCAAGCCTTTATCAGGGCCTGCTAGGCCACATCTGTGTGGCTTCCTGCTGCTAGAGCTCTGTCGACCACCCCCTATTTTCCCCATCCCCCAAGTCTACTACTCCGTAGTCCAGGGTCCTGCTGAGAGCACTTCCTCATTCTGGCTGTCTTTTAGCATTGGGTCAAAATGCATCCCCAACTTACATGGAACCTACTTGACATCAAAGGCTATTCTGAAACTCCTGATCCTCCTGCCTCAGCCTCTCAAGTGCTGGGTAAGAACCAGACCTGGCTAATTGTCTCATTCTTATAATGGATTTATTTTTATTTTATGTGCATTGGTGCTTTACCTGCATGTAACTGTGTGTGGGTGTCAGGTTTTCTGGACCTGGAGTTACAGACAGCTGTGAACTGTCATGTGGGAATCGAACCTGGGTCCTCTGGAAGAGCAGCCAGTGCTCTCGACTACTGAGCCATCTCTCCACCCACTAACTGTCTCATTCTTGATAGCCTTCAGTAATCCTCCACACGACCCTCTGTGTCTCTCTATTCAGTCAGAGGACATCTCTGAGTTCTATCTGCCCAAAGTCTTAGACACACTAATGGCTGGAGTAACTCACACCTCCCCTCTCTGCTCACCATTGCCCTCACCCACCTTAGTCCTCAGCAGCAATAGGGCAGTGATCTCCTTGCTGACCAAGGATGCTGCCTAGTCCTAAACCTTCCCAGACCTCGGCTCTGCTCACTGGCTTCTCTTTCCCTCTTCCATAAACAGAAGGCTGGGATGACAGCCAGCACTCAAGACCTCTACCCCACCCCCACACCCCCTCTCCTGGAGTCTCTGAAGACTCTTGACAATTCTGATACGTATAGAATTAAAATGGCCGCTTCCTGCTTCCCTTTCCTTCTCTTGTTGAGAGTCTTTGCAGAGGAAGAAGAAGAAGAAGCCCTCCACTACTTCGATGGGAATATCCACTGATCTACACATTTCCTCCAACTCAAGATATTTGCCTTTTGAGGGCCAATTGCCAGTTCCTAGCCTGGCCTCACATTCCCTTCAAACAAAGCTTTCCTGTCAGGTTTTGACCCTGAAGATTCTTAACTGATTTTTTTTTTTTTTTTTTTTTTTTTTTTTGCATTTCCTTTCCCCCTTCCTCTCTTAGTTCTGAAGGGTCTTTTGTCTTCTGAGTCAAATAGCTCAGACTGAGAGGGCTGAATCTCTCTCTCTCTCTCTCTCTCTCTCTCTCTCTCTCTCTCTCTCTCTCTCTCTCTTCTCTTTCTCTCTCAGAAAGAATTCAGGAAGGGAGCAACAAAGGAGATGGGTACAGGCCTGGAAAATTTAAGGCCAGCCTGGGCTATATAAACCCTTCCTCTAAAAATAAAAATAAATAAACAAGTATGGGGTTCAGGGTGGAGCCAGAGACCAATTCTGAAATGATTTTCTTTCTTAAAAATCAAAGGAAATAAAAACAAAAGGAAGGAAAACGGAAAAGGAAAAGAGGACCGAGGAAGGAGAGGGGAGGCGAAAGGAGAAACAGAAAACAAGGAAATCCTGCAGACTCCTTGAGCAAAGGAGAGAGACAGATGTCCTTCATGACATGTCTCTATTGAGCAGCTTCCCCAACTCAGGGGGAAAAAGGAGCTATATTCCCACCAGGAGGAAAGCAGGCGAGACTTGGTCCATCCAGCACAACCAATGGGTCATGCACGCAGTTGTCATGAATGACTATGGAATTCAACCAAGGATTGGTGGATGAATAGAGCCTCCCCCTTGAACTAAGGCAGGCCTCTCTGCAGCAGTCTCATCCACCTACTCTGTCTTCCTGAGGCGCTGTCCTCTGTCTGGTGGAGCAAAACAGAATCGATGGAGCGCTGCCAGTCCTCAGTGATACATAAGTTTCTCCCGCTGAAGATTATCCGTGGAGAAATCTTAATCTTGGGCAGACTTTTGCACCCAGAATGTTTGAGGATGAGCAAGGAATTAGAAGCTTGCTTAAATAGCATCCAAGTCATTTCGGAAAAAGCAAACAAGCCTGGTTAATAGCCTCATACCAACATGAAGCATTCTGCAGTGTGTGTGTGGAAAAGATGAAAGAAATCAGGTTAGTGGGTGTTAAAATGTTGAGGCACCCAGGACGGTCAACGGGGTGTTAACTGCAGGTGACCTTTAATATGCATAGCTCTCTGAGGTCTACAGCCCATCTTTACAGAGCCTCTAATGGAAGGCTAGAGATGATTCGGATTATTTGTTTTCATGAAACAGGAGTTGGCATTTTCTCTGCTTTCTTACTACTGGCCAAGTGCTATGCTGTGTTAATACAGCTTAACTCATTTAATTAGTTTATTTGCTCCATAAAAGATTTGAGGCAACATAAATAGACACATCTGGTCAGTAATATAAAAAATAAACTAAGAGAACAACAATGAGTGGGAATGGTGAGGATTAGGAGGGGAGGGGAACCACTTAGGTTGCAGTAAAGCTAAGTATGTGTGTGTGGTGTGTGTGTGAGTTGTGGGGTGAGATACTAAAAGCCTCATCAGAGACAAACTGTGAGGGTCAGCTCTAGATTTTAAGCAGCCAATACAACAAATGAATATTCAAAACTCCTGACCACAATAATTTACACATTTAAAAATATTTCATGTGTATGTATGTTTTGTCTGCCTGTATGTCTGTAAATATACGAATGCACAGTGGCCTCAGGGGTCAGAAGTCACCAGATTCCCCTGGAACTGGACTTACAGTTGTGACCCTCCATGTGGGTACTAGGAACGGAACCAAGGCCCTCTGGAAGAACACCCTCTTACCCATGAGCTCAATTTAAGCACTTGAGGGTGTGTGTGTGTGTGTGTGTGTGTGTGTGTGTGTGTGTGTGTGTGTGTGTGTTACATAAGAACTAACCAGAAATACTATTATAGACATTATACCAATGGATCCTCATGAAAAGATGCTCTCGTGTAGAGCCCTGTCATGGGCAACATTCTTCAGTGCACACTACAGGTACCACACCAAATGCTCAGCTCAGTCAGGGCAGATCTTGAAGGGGTAATGACTATTGGGTCCTGGTTCCTGCTTACTGCCCTGGTGCCTGACTCCCTAAGGATAAAACTGACAGCATTTCCAGGAATGAACTAGAAGTAAGCATATGCAGAGAAATTCAATGTGGCGTTAAACATGGACAGCCCCAACAATGCCTCCAGGCAGAAGGCTGTATGAGGCAAGAGCCCTGCCACCCAAAGGCTAGGGCAAGCTTACCCTCCAGGAAGATTTTATTTTCTTTATTGTCTACCTTGTTCTGAGGAGCTGGGACTACAGGAGGGCAGAGGACTAGACAGAAATGGCTGTGGCTGGCATTCCTGGCTGCCTCTTTGAAGTTTTCTTGGTGAGCAAGGGATGGGGATGGACGGAAGGTACCAGGCAGAAGTAGGCCAGATCTTAGGCCAGTCCCCTGACACATGCAGGACTAAAAAGCCTTCAGTATGTAACTTAATTATCTGTAAATGGTTTTTGTTCCTGTCTTTAAACATTTACCTCTATTGAATAATCTTCCTCCCTTCTACCCCCCCCTTACAAGCTATCTCCTTTTCTTTGCTGTTGCTATGGCAACAACTCCAGGCATATAACTGCTCTTGGATTTTAAATAAAAGTTGAGACTTCTCTCTCTCCCTTCCCCCCTCTTTTTCCTCCTTTTTCATCTTTCTAGGGATGAAGCTTGCCTCTCGTTTCCTCTTCCCTTCACCTTCCTGGCTGCCTTCCATTTTCACACCACGCTGTTCTTTTATCAAGCTCAGTCACTTTCTCTTTGCAGCAGCCTCCCATGTAAGCCCTCTTCTCTATCTTTGGGCTTCCAAACTGATCTTACCTCCTGGTAGCCATGACAGCAAGAGTTGCCCCCCCCCCCAAGAGGCATGGGGGCAAAGTAGGCATATCTGGGGAAAAGCAGGTGACCTGCTGACAGTCCAGAACCTGGGGAAGGGTCACCCATCCTATGCTCTTGTAGGGATCACAACCCGAACCTTAAGTCCTCCAGCAGATATGAGTAACGGGCTCCATATATTGCCAACCACCTGACACCTAGAGAGGCCTCTCGGGCCTGCACCGGGAAGGTAAAACAGGGCAGTCTGTGGAGAACTGGAGGAGGCAGAAGTTTCTCAGCATATGGTGGTGGCTACTAAGAAGAGTAATCAGGGCCAGGAGGTAGGGCTATGGTGGAGCCTTTGGCTCTAGACCCTGCTCCGGAACCGCCCTAGTCTCCATGTTTTGATGTGTCTCATTCAGGGGTAGATGAAATCTTGGCTTTCAAACTTTACTCTTAAGGTGCCCACGGCCTGGGAAATGGCTCAGCAGACATGTCATGGATGGGAGGGTGCCAGGTAAGAAGGTGAGCATCTGAAGCAGTCATCTGCCACCCCCAGGAGTCAGCTTTTGCCTATTTAAAGCAAAAGTATTGTAGATCTTCCAATAGCCCTTCAGAGGACCAGAGCCTCATCCACGAGATGCCCCAAGACCTGTGAGTGCCACCTTCCTAACCCAAACCTTGCATGGAGAAATAAACCATGGCTTGAACAAGAAGCTTACCATTTCTAAAATGGACGAGGGGACAAAATACTTCCTCATTATCATTAACTTAAAACCTCTCAATTTTTATGAAATACTGATCTAGAATGTTTGTGTGGAAGGAGGGAGAGACATGCGGCAATTTCAAAAACCCTACTGCCGTAAAGTTAGGCCTTTCTCCTCCTCACGCAAGCTCAGTGGTCCTCAGATGGGGGTAACTTTGCTTCCCAAGACACTTCTGGAAATGTCTGAAGGATCATTTTTGTCACGCCTAGAGAGGCAGTGCTACTGGCTTCCAATGTATAGAAAGCAGTGTAGGGTAGCGGCCCCCATCAACTGTCAGCTATTCGTCCTCACTTAAGAAAGTCATTGTGATGTTCTGAGCCCAAACTTCTTTACCTCTAAATCCACATTTTATACTAACTCCTGTTTTTGAGTGCTGAGGTCAGGCACTGGGGAGTAGATAGACACAAAACCAAAACGAAGATGGAACGTGCCACCTATATTCTCTCTGCTTTGGGGGTGGGGGAGGGGCAGTGAGCTCATGTTCTAGATGGGAAAGGGACTTTTATAAGGAAGGATACAGTCAGGACCTGGGCACTCTGCACCACTGAATACTAAGATCTGATAAATCAGTGAGACTGGCATAGACCACCCCATGGGTCAAAATCATCTGAGACTGCACTGAGCTTATCAATACGCTGTCCACTGTCACCCTGTGTTGACAGCATAGTTCTTCTGGATAGAGGTCAAGTGGCCTGCACAGGTCACACTGAAAGCCGTTCCTGGATTTCACTCCAACAGTCCAAATTCCAACCTCCTCTTTTCTGGAAATAAAGAAAGGACATATTCCTTCTGAATCACACACAATGCCTGACAAGCTCCTCCTTTGCCACCGGTCACCCTGGAGGCCCACAAGATCAAGCCGCCATGTCTAGGTAGAAGAGTTGATGAGAAGATCAAAGCCCAGACATCTCTCATCCTAAGCCAACCTGGTCAATCTGATTCATTCTAAGCAACGAGGGGGAGATGGCAATCAAGGGGCGGGGGGCGGGGGGTGAGCACCAAAGACCCAAGAGTTAAAGTTTTAGGAAAGTAGGAGAAAGAATGGAAAAGGGGAGGGGGGACAGCTAGTCATGAGCACATGGGGAGCTGTCTTCAGATGAAAAGAGAGAACTTGACAGGGAAGGGGGCAGAGTGGAAAGGAAAGAAGATGCTGGAACAGGAAGAGAGGACTAAGGAGAGATGGCTGCTGCCTGAGGACTGTGACCTCAAATGGGCATCTGTGGGCCTGGTCACAAGATTTCCGCTCATCGCCTCATCCTCCCCTGCCCCTCCCCCAACCTCCAAAGTAATTCTCAAGTTTCTTTGCTGACCTCTCACTGACCATAAGGAAACAGAAGACCCTACACAAACACACACATACACACACACACACATACACACACAGAAACATACACACACATAGGCTCACGCACACACACACACATTCACACACGCTCACACACATACACGCTCACACAGACACACACACATGCTCACACAGACAGACACATACACACACATGCTCACACACACACATACACACACAGAAACATACACACATATGCTCACACACACACACACACACACACAGGCACACACAGATACACACACATGCTCACACTCACACAGACACATACACACAGAGACAGACACACACATACACACACTCCAGAGGCCTCTACTGACCCATACGTCTCCCACAGGCTGTCCTTGAGGGACAGGTAGGGTCCCTTGAGCCTTCCCTTCCTACCATAGCAGGTTCAACTCAGCCCCTTCAGAGCTCTACCTGCCCCACTTTTCCATGAACGTGAAGAAAAGCCATGGCTCATGAAAGAGTCTGGAGTTCGCTGTTTGTTTTGTTTTGAACAACACATAATCCTGGGGCCTTGGGGAACTTGCAATTTGGCTGGCAAACCGAAAGGTCAGTACTTTAAAATTGAGAATCCTTAGCTTGTAAACAGATACACGGGAGGAGAGTTAGCGAGGAGGGGCTCTCATGAGAAGGCAAACTCTCCACGTGGGGGACAGATGCCAGGTCCTGAGGGTCAAGGCACAGAAGGACAAGAAGCCGCCCTCCATCAGAAAGTTTTAGATTCTATGGAGTCCTGCAAGCTGGAAGTGGATGGCCCTGGTTTTCATTTCTTCCCCTCCCCCACAGCTCAGCTCTGGTTGCCCTCTGAGATGATTAAAACCAAAAGAATTTCAGTGTCTGCCATTCACTTTTCACCACGACCCTATTTGCTTCCTTTTCTCTCCTGTAGTTTTTCCTCTTGGGAGAGCTGTTTGCTTCACTCCTTTCTTCTAGCTCTGAGATGACCCCCAGGATACACCAATTAACTTTGTTTTCATTTGGGGGGTAAAGGGACAGGAGGTTGGGGGTCTCAGGCAAAGGAGAAAGAGGAAGGATGGGTGGAGGGACCTTGATCTTGCTGGTTAAAATTCCCAGAAAAAGAAAAGAGCCAAAACAGCTTTCAGAGAAAGAAATCTGCCAAATGTTTAGATTCCCACAAGACTGCAAAACCTTTTCATAGACCAAAGCTAAAGTTCAGAGAAAAGCCAAAGCATGCTTCTTCAGGGAGAAAATTTTATCAACATGAATACATATACCCACACCCTTGGCGGGGTCCCCACATCCCACAGAAGCCAGGACATATGCCCCCAGGGCGGTATGCATGTGTGTGTGTGTGTGTGTGTGTGTGTGTGTGTGTGTGTTCGAGTGCATATGCAGTAATAGTACATCTGTATTTGTGGTAGGAGATGTATGAGTATGTCTTGGAGGAGTGTGGGATTATGTGTGGGGTGTATGTGTGTATAGGTATAAATGCATTGCATGTATGTCTCTGTATGTTAATGTGTGCATATGGGGAGTGCACATGCATACATGCTGAGGAGTCCCTGCATATCTTTCTCTAAGCCAAATATTAACCTATGTGCTGACCCTTCAGGTCCTGAGCAAAAGCTGCTTCTCCTGGATCCCTATCTGGCTTTCTCTGACACCCTCAGTTCTGACAGTGGCTCTCGAGATAAAACAGAAGATCCAGGACCAGTCTTTGAAGAACACCCACTAGGATGGTCGTTGAAAGACTGCATCCACAAAGTGCCTTAGAGAATGAATGGTCTTCTTGTTTTATGCTCGGAAAATCCGGGTCACTAAGGTCATTCGATTAGGAGCACAGTGTGGCTAAAATCCCCATATATACTCACAGTTCAGAGCTATTTCCACAGTGCCTTCAAATGTAGCTTTTCCTATTATAGTGCCCAGGAAACTAGAAACTGCAAGCCTTCTTTAACCAGAGAAGAGAAGCCTTTTGCTATACAAGCCCTAATGCTTGAAGCTGATGCCCTTATACTCTGAGTGGGGGGCAGCCCCAGCCAAATAGCGTGATTTGCAGAGAGAAATGGAAACCAACATGGAGACAGAATGGCCTAGCTGCCAGGGCTCTCTGCACATCGGCACACCCAGAAGGGGTGCAGAGGGAGACTCTTGATCCCACCCTCCAGCCAGGAAACAGAGAAAGCCCCCTCTTACCAGCTTTATAAGAAATGGAATAGGCCTTACTGTCCTTTGCTAGGCACGGGCTAGCTGCATCCACCCGTGGTGACAATGGGACAAACTGCAGCTGCCATTTGCTAACGGTTCTCTGCCATGCCACAGACACTGCGTTAGGTGTTAAGCCAAACAGTCTCAAAATGTTCAAGATTCTCACCTACCAAAAAGGAAACTGAGACGTGGAGAGGTCTTAATGCCGGCCAATAGCAACGAAGTAGAAACCCATGCGGTTCATCTGTCAGACCAAGGGCAGCAGACCTTCCAGACCCGCTGAACGCTGAAGCCAAAGCCACAGAGTCTTGTTTCTCATGGTTCCTTTTGTCTTACTTTTTTGACTTCTTTTAAACAAAAGTCATTATATAAAAGACTTAAAAAATAAACAAAAACATCACACACCAGAATGAACCAGAGACCCGAAGTCTACCAACTTAATGAACATTTGGATTGGGCTCTGAAGCAGGAACTGGGAAGCTACTCATTAAACCTGACACTTTCAGGACCTAATATGACCACCAAAACCAAAACCAAAAAAGCACACAGTAGAATCAGAATGAGGGGACAACAAGAAAAGCATCAACTTCACACTCTTGTCTATAATTCGTGTTGATGCCTTTTTCACCCTTACACTACGCCTTCCTTGTTCTCCTCAGCAACACTGTCTGCATGAATATTTGTTTATATGTGTGTACAGATGTGTGTACGTGTATGCAAGAGCGCGATCTTCTTTAGTTAGTATCCATCCGAAGTCCTCTATTCTCCTGCAAAGTTTTTTTTTATTTTTTAACTTCATTTTTCTTTAAGGCTAAGTGGTATTTTTTTTTTTTTTATAGATAACAATTTCTTCTTTTCTGTTCATCTGTTTATGGGCAACTAGGTTGGCTAAAATTCTCTGCTGTCGTGAATAAACAGTAAGCATGAGGCCTGTTAAGGAACAAAACGAGGGCCAGACGGGGAACACACGACAGAGGTCTGTGTACCAGTCCACTGCCATGTTGGAGTCACTAAGTCAACTTTCCTCCCATGTGCCTCTCAGATCCGCCATTGGAATGTCATCCTTTGTATATCTCGGAGTTAGGCATGCAAGAAAAGCCTGAATGGCCTTAGGTCTGGAGGCTGTGAGCCACACAGAGCCTCCCCTTCTTGCCTAGGCTCTAACCCTGCTGGTCACAACTGGACTTAACTTGATGTTGCATGAACCAGTTACTCACACTTCCCGAACACAGCGGGTCTCAGCCAAGAGTCTTCTCATCTCTAAAATGGGGTGGTAAACATATTGTGACCGACATGGCACCGCCCCCACGCAAAGGCAATGGGAAGAATGCCTGGTCTTTGGCTGTTCACTCCCATAGTTTCAAACCCTAGGGCATGCCCCACTTCTCACTTCTGGGTCCCCAGTCACAGCCAAGTTACTACTATCTCAACTGTGCCCGCTTTTCAGAATGTGTACCTTTCACTCAGTCTTCTCTCGAGAGCCCCCACTAAGCTTTGTGGCAATGAGCATCTTCTTCTGTTGTGACCCCAGGCAACTGAAGGGGGCCTATGATATATAACTCCGTGAAGAAACTCTATCATGAGAGGATGCCTTCCCAGGCACACTGGCAGGGTCCTGGTCCTGTGTTCCCCTCACCAATCCACATGCTTCTTCCCTGTCCCTTTCTTCACCTGTCTCACTGGCTGCCACCTCCCCCACATTCCTCCAGCATGTGTCTATCTGCTCTCCCCTCTCTCCCTCTTCCTTCCCGCCGCCCCCCTCCACGATGCTGCTGCAGGCTTGGAGCAGGAGGTTATGAAAATGAGCTTCGTGCCCAGGAGACTGTAATTATCTGCTAAGTGTGAAAGCCAGAGTGATTAATTAAGAGATAATAAAAAGAAAAGGAGGGTGAGAGGGGGGGCTCACCACTTCGCTTTGATGATAGAACCTGAGGTGAGCCAAGCAATTAGGGGAATCTTTATCGAGAGTTAGCTGTAATCCACAAATTATTAAGCACCAAATGCTTCAGGAGAGCCATGCATTCTTGCCTAGTGACAGACAGAGGACAGCAGGATTAAGAGAGCTGAGAACACCCATCCAGGGACAGAGAGAGCTAGAGACTGGGGCTAGCAGGGTTGCTGGAGAACAGCCACAGAGCAGGCTGTGATTACAGTCCCAAGCCAGGCCACAGGGAATGTTTGTGGGACTCTAGGCCCTGGCTGTCTGGCCTTCCTAGCCTTGAAAAGGGGAATGCCAGGTTGCCCTGGGGCTTACTGTACTAACTCTTCCCTAAAAGCCTAGCCCTTCCTTTTGAAGGACTGACATCCAATTGCATTCTCAAAGGAGTAGGGGATGCTTACCACAGTGTGGGGGGAAGTAGATCTCACAGGCTGCTGATATAGATGCCTGCAGGGGCCACAGTTGACAAGACCGCAGTGGTCAGGTCTCAGAGGTTCCAACTAAACAGCCCTAATCAGGCAGATCTCCCTGGGCCTAGGCTTCTCTCCTACCTCTCTCTCAAGTCCTGCCCTCTATCTGCTGCCCTCTATCCCAGCTGGTTCCGCTGTTCTCGTTTATGTTTTTCCTCCAAGCCACCCAGGGCCATCTCCCTAACCGGCCATGCCCCAGGTCCAGCATCTCTTTCCATCTTCTTTTCCATACGTGTTCAATAGACTTATACTGCCCACGTCAGTAACATGGGAGATCCATACAGGCAAAGCTGGGCTGAGGACACTCCAGATTTCAGGAGGCCTGACCATGAAATGGGCTTGTCCAGCCTCCCTGCCCCCCACCCCCAATTTCCAGGTTCTTCTCTTAATACTCAGGCTTTGGTAGTACTCACAGTTCCTTTGTCAGCCTGTCCACTCAGAGGAAGAGGAAGATGCCCTCAAGATATACCTACTGTTGGTGGGAGGGTGCTAGCTCTATGTCTCAAGCTTCCAGACCTGGCCAAAGACCCCATAGGGTGACAGCCTCAGTCAGAGCTTTAAAGAGAACTTCTTGGTGAAGCCTGGGAGAGTCATACCTCTGACCAACCTGTCGGGTCTTGCTTCTGAATAAAGGGAGCATGGCAGGAAGTTTGAAGAAATGAACTGTTTAGAGAAAATTATTTTTCCAGGTATACAGAGTGGTGTAGATGCATTCGGTTTCAATCTCTAATTAGTTTCCATACAGGAGCAGGGAATATTCAGATTAGACACAAAGAATGTCCTCTTTTCTCTTGTCAGGCCTGGGAAGGAAAGAGTGGACGATGCTAATAAAATTCCTTTCTCTTAAAAAAAGGGGGGGGGGGGCAAACACTGATTTCCAAATTCATTCAATCAGTCCGGCCTCAAGAGAGGCATCTTGGGAATCTGAAGGCAGTGTTCTTGGAGGATCACCACTGTTTTGCATTCTTGACCTCAAGTTCTTTCTGTCCCTAGAAGCCAAACCTCTCACCCCTCCTTGTGTCTTGCAGGCTCCCTAGGCTGATTCTGCTAGGTACCCTTGTATTCACAGGGAACTGCATGAACTTGTTTTCTGGGGTAGAGGAGGAAGCAAGAGAACCAGTGGGGTGCCAGGAGGCCCAGCAGTGGTGGTGGTGCCTGTCTTTAATCCTGCACTCAGAAGGCAGTGGCAAGCATATCTCTGTGAGTTCAAGGCAAGCCTCTACAGGGTGAGTTTCAGAACAACTAGATCTACACAGAGAAACACTGTCTAGAAACAAAGCAAAGCAAAGCTAAACAAAAAGAAGCCAGGAGACAATTGAGTGGGGTCTGTAGGTTGAGCATCTCTTACGTAGGAGTGAGAGAATGGCCTGTAGAGAGATGATACCCACTGCTCCCTACAGCCATAGGTTCAGGTAAACCATACCCTCCCTTCCTTCTCAGTCACACATCTTGTTCAGGATCCAGTTTTCAAGCTAAAGCCAGTAAGGTCAAGGTTATAGCTAGAAGCTCTGTCAAAATGTTTCTCTCAAACCTCCCATGATGAATCATGAAAACTTTTAAAAAGTGGGAGGGATGGAAATGACAGCACAGGCTTGGGAGTTCCCAGCAAAACGCAGCCTGGGGCTCTCAGCTCTGAAGCAGGAAGTATGGAAAAGACCTGTCGAGGAGGTGGAGCCGGAGTTGGCCATGTGACTGGGAGAGCCAGAGGGATAAGGAACTCCCACTTCTGCTTTCCTCTCCGAAAACTAGCATATCAATGCCTGTAAATCAGCAGCCCATCCAAACTTTAAAAGGAATTCTATTCTCTCTCGATTAGGGTTAGAAGACAAACAAAAGCATCCTCTAACACCACACCTCGAATTGCTCACGCAGCACCAACATCACCAGGGAATCTCTTGCCAATACAGAATACCACCCCTGGCCTCCCACCCCAGTTCCCTCACCTCCCCCACCCCGCCCCTTCAAAGCTTGGGACTTTTTGTTCTAACACAGAGCTGATGCTTTTGCAGAGATGGCTTTTGAAGTTAATACACAAGCTTACTATCCTGCAAGACTCTTCTAGGATGCATATTACCTAGAAATATGTGGTTAACAAACCCTCATTAAAAAAAAAAAGAAAAAAACCCGAGGAGACCATGGCTTACAAAGGGTAAAAGACCACTCAATCTCCAGACACAGAACAGAGAATGAATTCTAAAGCAGGGCGCACCTCAGAGGCTGAAACCTCAGAGTACAAGTGCAGAAGTCACACCATTGGTTGCCTCCCTTGCTCTCCCGCTAGGCACCACTAACACATTTGGCTCCTTGAGGCTCCTCTCTCACTCTGTTCCCCTCCTCGTATTTGTCTTGCACTGTGAACCCTGAAAAATCAAGCACTGTGCACTACTTTAAAAAAAAAAAAAAAGGTTTAGTAAGCACCAGACTCTCCTGCTTCAGACATAAATTTCATTCAATTGCCACAATCACCCTGCAAGGCAGAGACAACCATCTGCCCTTTATAGCAGAGGAAGCCAAGGCTCTAAGGGGCACACAGTGACAACTCTAGCAAAAAGGCTAATACTCCTATAGTCCCCTGGTTGTGGGGGGGGGTGGGTAGAAGACTCCTGGTTACCTGTTTTTACAGAGTAAGCTGTGTTACATCGTGGCCCATGGGTGAAAGTGAAAGTGTGTGCAAAAACCCTCAGATGCAAATATCACCAACCTCTTCGTGCCCTGCGTGAATGGAGTACAAGAGCGGTGCAAATAATCCAAAAGTCATTTCCACTAACCTTGACCATGCATCATAATAATTATTTTGCAAAGGTGGATATTCCTTTCTAGTTATCTCTGGCTCACATTAAACTGAGACTGCACTCTCGGGGACAGGAGATGTCCCCAGGTGTGCGTTGGGAGAGAGGCACATCCGTCCAGCACCATTTGCGAAGTAGCCAGTGCTGACATTGAATGTTGCTCACTTCTGTCAGCATAGCCACAGCGTGTGTGGAAGGGAGGGGACTTAGTGAGGACTCTGGAATCCTTCATCCCACAATGCAGGCAGGCTGGCAGATGTCCTGAACGATTGAGAGAAGAGAAGAACCGGAGCTACAGAGCAGTGGGCATGATCCTGGGGCTGGAGATCATAGCAAAGGAATCCCATGGTCTAGGCAGGAAATCTTCCTCAGTTGCTTAAAAATGAAGATGAAGAAAACTTAAATGTTTCTAAGAGCAGCCAGCACGCCCAGCCCTGGGTTTTCAATGCTTAGAGAATGCCTTCTCCTGCTCACTCTCCTTTCAGTCCCTCTGGCCCATGTCTTCCTTTCCTATAATCAGCTCCCAGTTAAATGAACAGAATGGGAAGAAACAGTTAAAAGGGCCTTATGGTGGGGCAATGTTGGGTAATGGAGCACATAGGGCCCCAGGCTGTGCGCGGAGAATTCGGGGAGGGGGAGATAATAATAAAACCTCAGCTGAGCTGATTAGCAGGAGAAAGTTAATTTAGAAATCAGCTCTCTTGGGCAGAAGCGGGGGCTGGGGAAAGAAAAGTGGACACAAGAGGTTGGGAGACTTGAGGAAAGGGTGTTTTCCATAAATTGCCTTTGTTCTTCCAAATCAAATTCCTCAGGCAGAAGGAAGGCTGAGTCCTGGGGCTTCCTTGGCTCCTTCCATCTGGAGCAGGGGCACAGGGACTATCCGGAGCCAGGACAGCTTGCCGACCAGCAATCCAGCAACCACATAGCTGCAGGCACAGCAAGCATTACAGCCACTTCCTCCCATGAACTCCCAGCTCCAAGTATCCACCAGGGGAGTCAGACTCCCAACATTTTTCACATACTTCTCTTGCAACCTCTGCTTTGCAGGACTGTCTGTATGTGTTTAGAAATGCACCTCCCACAGCAGGCTGGGAGGGCCTCAAGGATAAAAACTAAACCTCACCTTTTAATCCCCAGGTCTAGGATCACCCCCCCACACACACACACACACACATATACACACACACAACAGCCAGTGCTTGTTTCCTCCCTCTCCTTGCCAGGGCCCCTCAGAGGAGGTTCCCACTGAAATCCTGCAGCTCACCTCCTTGCTGAGGCCCTAAGAAACGCTAAGAAGCTCTATTCCTAAGTAAGAAGAGCTAGGGCTGCAGACACTGTCTGAGACCGACCGTGAAAATCGAAACCTGGTGTTTCTCTCAACCTGGATAGCATAGACTATGCCCAGTCTCAGAGTGGACAAGGATAAATGGCTCTGACTCACTCAACTCCAGGTATCTGAGTAAGAAGGCCCTCTGCCTTCTCTCAACTGAACCCTGCTTTCAGACACCTTTATCATATGTCAAAGGACTCTCAGAGAACACCCCAGCTTCCCAACTCAGGTCACAGATTAGGAACTTCTAATGACACTCTCATAATGGTTTCTGTTTCCTTTCCTCAAATTGATCTTTATTTCATTTGCACATTTTATTTTATTACTTTTTTATTTTACCATAGGGGCTACAAATCTCTACAGCAGCTCTGCCAGGTTAGGAGTTTAGAGAAAGGAAAGATTTGGTGGAGAATGATATAAAGACCATGATTCTTTGTTTAAAAATCACAAGACCCAAGATGCAAGCAAGAGGCTTCTAGAGTCTGCAGCCTACCTGAGCTACAAGGTGAGACATATCAAAAGAACAAAGCGGTCAGCAGTGGTGGCACCCGCCTTTAATCCCAGCACTTGGGAGGCAGAGACAGGAAAATCTCTGTGAGTTTGAAGCCAGCTGAGTCTATGGAATGAGTTCCAGGACAGCCAGAGCTACAGAGAAACCCTGTCTTGAAAAACAAAACAACCAAACAAACAATAACAATAACAAAAAGAAGAAACATAAGAAAGCCCAGAATTAGCTGGTTTCAAGGCTGTATTTGAATGTCCCAGCCTCAGGGCTTTGAGAGCAGTCTCGGTTTGAGCTCATCTTAGCCCATCTTCCTCTTTCCAGACTATATCCTCAGTGCCCAGCCAACCCAACTCCAAAGTCTTACTGCACCTGGCCTGCCTGACCACCACACACCTTGACTTGAGAAGGTGGGATTGTGGGGTGTTCTTTCTCTACCTGCTACATACATATCTATTCCTAACTCTAAGACCCCTTTTCCCAGGGGGCTGTCCTGATCACTGCTTAATGTCAATCTACAAGCCTTCTCTCCCCCTCCCCCTCCCTCTCCCTCTCTCTCTTTCTCTCTCTCTCTCTCTCTCTCTCTCTGTCTCTCTCTCTCTCTCTCTGTCTCTCTCTCTCTCTCTCACTCATGCACAGACACACACAAACACACACGTACACACACACAGAGAAAGAGAGAGACTGTCAGTGCGTATTTAGGGGTTTTAGTTTCTTGGAAAGAAGGAACTGCATATTGTATTTTTTAAAAATTATTCCACACAATTTGTACCCATTTTTCCAAATAACTATGAGATTTAAAAAAAAAAATTAGTTGGCCCCATCTTGTAGATGAAGAAACTGAGGCCCATGGAGTTGAGTAATTTCACATATAGGATAAAGACCCTAAGAGTAGAGACAGTATCTTACTCATCTTGTATACACAATCTATCCATGTGCTCTCTCACACTATGGTTCTAGCGGTAGTGCTGAAGGCTGAGCTCAGGCAGGGCCTGTACACTGGTATTCGCTCAACTGCCTCATATCAGTCCCATAACGAGGTTTGGGGCCAGTGAGAAGAGACTTACACCTAAGGAAGCACAAGATCGCATCACCTAGCAGTAAACTCGTACTATATACAGATCCATGTTGTGTTGACCCAGCGGAGGAATGATACATCTCTCTGAAGGCCTTGCCACTATGATTCCATACATGGCTGTGCAGTTCTGACCATGAAGCCATGCATGACTGACTGTACACTTCTGGGGAGGGAAAGAACTAATTCTGCATTTTCTCCACAGCCTCCAGTTAGGATATACGCCTCACATTGCCTCAGAAGGAAATGCAGGTCAGAGAGAACAAGCAATCCTCTCCTAAAGAAGAATTTATTATTCTTAAGCCAAGTTAGGGAGCTGGGGAAAGAGATAACACACGTAGAATAGCTTCCTGAAATAGCCCCGCTGGGCCTTGAGTGCTACGCGAGTCTCAGAATTCTGCTATCCCTTCTCTGCCGCAAAACCCAGGCCCCATGGCATTCTGGGAGATTCTGACAGCACCTTCCCAGGGCTCAGACCCAGAGAGAAGCAGCAGCAGTATTATCTCCTGGAAAACTAATGGCGTTTGCTAGAGATTTCTAGCCCAGATTTAAGAGCCTCCATCTTGAGGAGGGTGGCTGGCTGCAAGGCCCATTTACTTCAGTACCATCCCAATTTTGCCGAATGGGTTTGAGAAGGGCAGAGACGGATGAGCGCCGCAGTCCCCAGAGACCAGCGAGGTTAATAAAAGTTGCTGAAGAAATTAAATGTGTAGGAAGGAGAAACTGGGAGCCCCTCCACATGGGAGGGGCTGATAGACAAGAGGGGGAGCAGAACAGAAAGAAAAATCATCTTCAGAGGCACCCAGGAGCTGCAGAAGCTTTCATCCCGGGTTCCTTAAGAACTCAATCAAGTTCATGCCGTCTGAAAAATCAAGAACGGAAAGTTGAAGAGCCGGGGATGAAGGATGCAGAGGGGCCAGAGTCAGAGAGCCGGGAACTCAAGGGCTCTAGCTTTTCCGGCCTGGCGGTGTGAAAATCCATGAGAGCGGTTGCAAAGCATACAACACAAGGAGAATAGTGTCCTTCCGAGAGTCAGGAGGGCTGCTACAGCCGCAAAGAGAAAAAAAAAAAAAACACGATGGAGTAAAAATGTTTTCACACCAACCTGGCTGCGGTGAAGGGAGGGACCAGGACAGCTACAGATGTTTCTGTCCAGATGTGCCTGGAAAAGAGCAGTGTATGCTCATGTGACATGGGACTGCACCCACAGGCTTGCATGTGTTAATACTACTCAAGAGCTCAATGCCCACAGCCTTTGAACATCCTTCTGGGGCTACCTTCACATCACCACCTGTTTCCCATCCTGACTCTGTCTGCCATAGGTTGTGCCCTCTCGGACAATTTGTTTAACTTATTTAGGCCTCTGCTTGTCCATCTATAAAATGGAATAACATCTAATCTTACTATCCCATGAGAAACACAAAGTAGCCCTTCCCCAAGCGTTCATGGCTTCTTTCTCCACTCTGAGAGCCATTCTGCACCTAGGCTTCTAGGACTCTCTACTCCCTGGTCTCACATTTCAAGATCAAGAACACAACAACCTCTTTTATCTCCTCCACCGAAACCTTTTCCAGGTCAAACCTCCTTCGAGAGACTGCCAGACGGACTGGCCTGGAGCCCTGGGAAGGGCTGGAGAGCAAATGGAAGGCAGGAGAGTGCAGCTCTGTCTGACGTTCACTGAGTGGCTTCCCAGCCTTCAGAAGGGAGCGTGGTCCAGGAGCCGGGGAGATTAAGAATCGTGTCTCCCAGCCACTTCCTCCATTTCAGCTCACAGCCCTTTCACAAGCCCTCTGACTTCTCTGGAACTCCATTTTCTCCTCTACTAAATGGAAAAATAACAATGATCCTGCCTCTATCACATGATAATCTATCAAATGTTATGGCACATGTGACAGCTACTAAAATCTGAAAGCATTACATAGTTACAAAGCTAGAAGACAGACAGGAAAGACAGGGGGTGGCTAGGCTTATAGCTCAGTGATGAAGCACTTGCCTAGCCCTGGGCTTGATTCCATCACAGACACCCCCACTCAATCCCCCACCTCCACCCCCCAAAACACACTTGAAAACATAAGAAGAAAGAGACTAGAACAACGCAAACCTATTTTTGACAGGTATTGATATTTTGTTCCCACCTCTGTATGGTGATATCAAACCCAGGGTAACTATGGGTGGCCTAGCATCCCTAGCTCCAAAACTATAGGTGATTATGCTGCCTATCTCCGAGGGCTGTTGCATGGAACAAGACAGCAGGCCTAGGTTCTCCTCCGGTCTAATACAGGTTGCCAACACAGATAAGCTCTGTGGAGACATAAAAGGGCTTGGATCAGGGTGTTAGCACTCTGGAGACAGCCCTCGGTGAGTTGTTTAACCTCTCAATTTTGGTTTTCTTATCTATGAAATGGCAGGAACATCAATTTTGAAAAGCACACAGCAGGAACTCAGAGAAAGGTAATGCTGATACCTTGGTATGTTGCTGACCTCCCATGATCCCTTTCAGGACCTGAGGCCAGGCAGATCCCTAAGGAACTGGCTAAAAAGCAAAGCTGAGACCCTCCAGGCGAGCTGAACAAGACACCTAAGGTCTCAGCTTTTCCTGCTGATTTGGAGGCTAGCGAGAGGCACAGGCTGTCCCCAGACTCCACACCAGCGCATCAGCCCTTGCTGATCCTACAACAGGACAGTGTCAGCTTGGAGGGAAGAGGGAAAGCTCCCATGTATAAATCCATGGATTAGAAAGGCTAGGTTTCATCTAAGAAACAAACACAAGGGTATAAATCCTGTTTGGCAAGTAAAACCTTTTAAAGAAATGACCAGCAGAATCATAAAGAAAGAGTAACCCAAACTATCAGAATCTCAAAGCAAAAGACTCTTCAGGAGACAATCTTTTTTTCCCCACTTACTCTACCATGGACCAGAGGTGGGGGTGGGGGAGAAGAGATTCTCTCCCAGACCTGTGTCAGTCCCTGTTACCTGAGAGGTCTCTGGCGAAGGAGAACAGTGTAGGATTCGAACCAGCTGGTTTCTGTCACTGTCTAAATTACATATCTGAACCTCAGTTTCTCATCTAGGAGAAGAGGAATTAATTACCCAGCCTGTCTCAGGGGACTGTTGTACAGCTTAAGTTAATATGCATTTAAAGTCATTAACATGAGAGCTCACTAAATGAGCTGTGTTAGTTCTCACACTGAAACACCCCACCTTCTCATTTCACACAAAAGCTCAAACTTTTCCACTTTGCCCTCCCCTCTGGTCTCTCCTGCTGACCTTTCCTGAGGGCACCAACTGGGGAGACAGCAGAACTGTGTCTTTCAGGTAGGTCTGCCCTGCCCAGGATCTCTCCGTGAGAGCAAAGCACCAGCTGACGGAAGCAGAAGACATGGAAGTGGAAAGCAAAGATAGCCATAAGCAGAGAGATAAGAGGGGGCAGTCCTCTCTACATCTGTCCGCATGTGCACAGACACACACTCCTAACAGTCACTGAGCACTTCTGGGCCAGACAACACCCATGCACTTTTTTTAGATTAATATGTTAAAAATCCATGGTTTAACACGCACACATACATATATGTATATGTGTACATATATGTATATGTGTGCATAAGTCACCATCCCCACTTTGCATATAAGCAAACTGAGGCACCTACAGAGCCCATAACCTTTCCAGGATACCAACATGGTGGAGATGAATGTAAGTCTCTGATTTTTGTATTTATTTATTTATTGGTGACTTAGAATTTACCTTGACTGGCCTGAAACTTGGTATATGTAGTCCAAGATGGCCTTGAACTCACAGCCTCGGCCTCTTGAATACTAGGATTTGGAGCACACCAGGCTGACTGTGACATCATCACCATTTAATATGCCTTCCCTTCTGCAGTGCAGATCACTCATCAGTGAGATACTAAGGGGCACTGACTACATGCACAGCACTGTGCCCACACTGGAGTATAAGAGAGAAGTGAAGACTGACTCCCAAGGGATCTCAAAGGCTTCCTCAGAATGCAGTTCTCTGCAAGCACTGGGTAAGCCAGCATCATCATCAGACACCACTAGAGAGGCAAAGCAGGGGTGGTGTGGGGAGTGGGAGGTAGGGTGGGCGGCAGCCACCCAGGGGTAATAAGGCGCAAACGTTGGAAGAACTGGATACCACCTCCTTCCTGACCTGCCTGGGCGTTGCAGACGCGTGCCTAGGGCACCTAGTACTTGTCTCATGTCTCCCTTTGAGTTCAAGTAGAAGGCTGAAGATGGAGTTCAAACAAGTCAAGGGAGACCTGACGGCTCAGTTTCTGCCCCCTTCCCCTCCATCTGTCCCAGCTCAATACCCAATTTGGGGCAGAAGTAGGACATTCACAGTGTATGGCATGCATGTGTGTACAGAACAGAGCTGGAGAACCCAGGCTCACTGTTCTCTGCCAAGATAGAACTACACAGGGAGCTAAATGCTGGAAACATAGGGGGCCCCTGGGCCTCTTTGTTTTACCCCTTAGTCTCCTTGGAGCAAAGGCAGAACAGACAGGAGGAGCTTGGGGTGAGGGGGTGCCAGAGGATGAGATTTTCCTCCTATAGCTAGAGCTAGAGCCACCAGCCTCTGGAGACAGCTCCCACAGGAGCTACCCTGTCATCCCACATTGCTCTGATTAACTACAATCCTTCCTTTTCAATTTCTCCTCTCTGAGACTAGGGAGGGAGAAAAATCTCCCAGAAAATGAATAAATATTTCAATTTTCAGCGCAATCAGTCTGGGGAGCTGGGGCGTGATGGACGCGGCAGCGGGGGAGGGGAGAGATAATGGTTTTCGTTTAGATAAGATACAGAAAATTATTTAGTAAAAAATGAAGATAGATGAAGCCCAATGAAAGTCTCTAGAATACGGTTTCTATGTCTCAGCGAGGCTGAATTCTCCCTTCCTGGCTCTTCTGTTCTGTTTAGTTGCTCCTCTGACTGCCTCTCCTCTTCCTCACTTCCCACTACCATTCCTCCACCCCCAGCTCAAAGCCAACCACACTGTGTGCTCTCTCCCCACCCTGGCCTTGGCGTGTCAGTGCCCCCAGGTCCCCTAAGGGTCTCCTCCCCCCAGCCCTTTGCTGAATGTCCATCTCCCTTTGCTTTCCTCCCCAACGACCCCCGCCCCCAACACACATCTGCACCCTTTTGCGCATCTGCACCCTTTTGCGGTTCTTGCCTTCACCTCTGATAGTCAAGTAGGCTGGGGCTCAGTTCCTTTCCCTAGCCACGCCCACCCACAATGATGGACAGGTACACAGCAAGCATCTTTCCCTGACCTCCAATCAGTCAGGATTCAAGCTGCATGACTCGCCTGTTTGCTAACTGCGGCTTCTGTTTCTCAAAGCTCAGTCTATTTCGTTGGAATACGAGGGCTGCAAGAGACGGGCAGACACCTATCAGAACAGACACAGTGGGGCCCCTCACCCACCATGCTCTTCCCCTCCCCCTCCCTAGCAACCTGGCTTGAACAAAGTCAGAACTTAACTTATCTTCTCAACTTTCTGCCAAGTGGCCAACCTGAGACCAGGCCTTCTTTTCTCCTTCCCCCTAACTCCACTCCTGTTCTCATACAGCTGATGCATGCCTTCTCATGTTGGAAGAGAGTCCTGGGGCTCCAGTGAAGGAAAGGAAATCAAGACCCCTAAACTAAGCCAGGCTTTGCCTTCAGAGCTGGAGGAGAGGGCTAGCAAAGAGAGGGAGGGTCCAGTGAAACACCCCACCCCCTACACACACACACACACACACACACACACACACACCATTCAGGAGAGGAAGAGAGCTGGCCAATGCCTAAGGCTCTTTCCTTTCTATGGCTTCCCTTTTCCCAGATCACTCACCCACCCCAGTGAGAGACCACCTCCTCCATTTTGAAGACTGTACATCTCTGTAGGCGCCTGCCTATAAGAATGTCTGCCCAAGTTTCTTTGTCTACTCCATGGCTGGGGTATGTGGATACAATTCTGTAAGTGGATGGTATGTCCTTTGAATATAGCAAACATGTATATATGTACAGTTTAAGTTTGATGCCAGGGTATGTAACTAGGCAAGTGGATGTCAGCTTAGAAGAGGAACCTTCCTTCTTCAGAGGTGTCAATCAACGTCTTTGTGTATGTGTCTGTCTCTGTGAGGGGGATGTTTGTGGGGAATGTCTCCTTAGGTGAGTAGTCTGTCTCAATGTCTCTGTTGGAAGCTATCTGTGTGTCCGATTCCAGCTCGGGGGAGGGGCTC
Organism: Micromys minutus; assembly: GCF_963924665.1. NCBI lineage: Eukaryota > Metazoa > Chordata > Mammalia > Rodentia > Muridae > Micromys > Micromys minutus. The sequence continues at coordinate 24,070,470 of NC_137973.1, forward strand.
AACAGTATTAAATCTTGCTTGGAGTCAGTCTCAGGAGGCAAGAACCTTTTCCTGCAGACCCCAAGCCTGGCTGGGGTTTGGACCCTCGATTCCTTCACGTACATGCAGCTGAACGTACCTGAATACACTCATCTCTCTCCTACTCTTCCAGCTCTGCCCTGATAGTTCCAAAGGAGCCTCAGAAATCTGCACTTTTCTGACCCGAAGTGAGTGCCTGGCTCAGTCAACTCCTCTTCTCCTGATGAACCCAAACAACCCTGGTACAGGGACTTCTATCTCTCACCCACAACCTCCAGGGCGGGGGGGGGGGCGCGGGGGGGAACCGAATACAGCCTTTCCTTTGAGGGGCAGCCCCAAGCAGTTTGCAGCCGCACTTCAGATGAAGGTGACTCTAAGCTGGATTGGGGGTAGCAGAATCCCTCAGCCTCATTTTAGGGAGCCTGCATCTGTGCTTTCCACGCATTCCCCCCCCCCCATCTGAAATCCCATCTCCTCCCAGCCTTTCTCTTGGCCAGGACCCAGTAGTCCGACCCAGGGCCCAGGAGGTGGAGGGATGGAGGGAGGACTGCCAGGAACTGGAGGAAAGACTTTGAGCACTCCGGTCCCTTTTCTACTCGGATCTCGGCTTTTGCGACCTAAGTTCTCTGTTCTCCCGCGCAGCCAAAGGAAGCAAGTTGGGCCGCTTCACCAAGAACTCCTCGGTGTTCTCCGGGTAACTCCGCGCCCTTTTCCCGGACTCCCCAGCCCGTGTCTGGGGCTTACCTTGTGAGAAAGTGTTGAAGAGAGTGAGGATCCAGATGAGGAGGCTCAGCATGCTGTCCGCCCGCCGCTGGGCCCGAGTCGGCGTGAGCCGGGCCGCCGCTGGCTCTCTCTCCTCCCTCCCGCCCTTGCACACAAGGCGCACACTCGCTTGCCTCTCTAGCGGCGGGCTCGCTCCCCTGGCTCCCTCCTCTCGTCCCGCGCCCCCTAATAATTTCTGCCCTCCGGCTTTATCTCTCGGGGCCTCTCTCAACCTCCGAGCTGCTCTCTCTCTCTCTCTCTCTCCCTCTCCCTCTCTTCCCTCCCCGGCTCCCTCCCTCTCTTCCTGACGTCTTCTCTCCCTCCGACGGCGCCTCCCTCCACTGCCCTCCCCTGGTCCCCCAACGCGCGCGCACACTCTCGCTCCGCTCGCTGGAGCCGAGATGGGAGGAGAGCAAAGAGAAAGGAATTGAGGGCAGAGGCAAGGGGTGGGGAGGGGTTGGCAGAACGCGGCATCGCAGGCTCTGGGGCCAGGATTGCTGGGTCCCGACCCACCCGTACTTGGTGCGAGACCTACTTTTGCCCCCAGTGGTGTAACTGAGCCGTTCATGGGGTGGCAGCCAGGGCTGAGGACGAACCTTCATCAATTTGGGTGACTGTGTTAAGGAAGGGTGTGCTTCTTATGCGTCTTGGGGAGGGGGGTGGTAAAAAGCTTTAAGATTTTTCGTTTTAATCCCAAATCCCAGAATCTCACCCTAGAAGTCTAAATTAAGAATTCTCAATTAACTCGAGAGTGTTGGATGGGGGAGAAGCTCTCATCACCTACAAATCTCAGACTGGAGAAATCTTGACTGTGTCTCTGAGCCCCTTCTGAGGGCTTCAGCGCCTGAGTCCGTGGCAGCCACGAAGAGGCGCAGTTAACTCCTCCTTTGTTCATCCCAGACATCTATCTATCTGGAGGGAAAGCCAAAGAACTCTGTGGCTTTCTCTTGTGCCTTCCCGAAAGCTTGCCACAGAAGGCAGCCACCCCGAAGGATCTCTAAGCACTCAGGAACTTGAGGTGCACTGAGGTGAAGAAGTGGAGACTCCAAGTAGATGTGCTTTCAGAAGGGTGCTCCTGTCCAAAGCTCAGTGTAGTTTAGCCCCAGTCCCTAAAAACATCCTTCTTCTCACTGGGCTGCTGAGTGAGTGTGTAAGAATAATAGAAAAGTCCCAGGAAGTGCACAGCTCTTCAATTATACCGATCTGGAGAGGTCTCCACTGCTTCCTTCCCCGATTCTAGATCTCCTGAGTCCCCAAAAATTCCTCACTAAGATAGCTTGATCTACAGGCCTGGCACTAAGGAACACAGCTCTAGTGCCCTCTGCTGATATGAGATGGCCACAGTTCCTCTGAAAATCTTGGTAGATTGAGTGAGTGATCCAGACACAATCTCGAACAACTGGAGGACACAGAAACACAGTCAAAACCAACCAACGCAAAACAAACCATAATTTCATATTCAAAAGCATAATACATAAGGGCTCAGAGTTCTTAATGTTAAAAATACTTGCAAGCATAGGCAAAACCACGATTTTTAAAAGGGGATATGTAATCCAGAGATTAAGAATAGTACCCATGCAAACACATGCATTCAGACATGTTAGAAATTTTAGTCTATTCATCAACTGGTCATTCAACAGGGATTTCTTTGGTACTTGATATGATCCAGTCACAAAACCAGTCCGAATACAATGAATAAATCAATAAATCTGAGTCTAGTGGTACATGTCTGTAAGGGATAGCCCAGGAAACAAAGGTGGAGAGTTGACTAGGCACCTTTAATCCCAGCACTTGGGAAGTAGGAGGTAGGCTTATTTCTGTGAGTGAAGACCAGCTAGGTCTTCTGAGGAAGATCCAGCATCAGCAACAATAAAACAAACAGAATTGTAAGTCCAAGGAGAACCCAGGAAGAAACTCAGCCTATATAATGACACCCATCACAGTAAAACACACACAGGTTACACACATGTTCCTTCCTTTTAAAGTTTCACTGGGGGAGGGAGAGGTGGTCCATGAAAACTATAACGTGCTAGATTATGTTAAGTGTTACAGATAACAACAAGATAAGGGAATAGAGAAGGAAGAAAGGGGCAGCTGTTCCTATAAGCGGTTAAGGAGAGCTGTCCTCCTTGGTAACATTTGACATTCATCTCTGCAGGCATCTAAGGACAGAACATAACAAACAGACAGGCACAGATAAAGTTCCTCAGGTCAGGGGATTCCGGGAGTGAAACACCCTTTACTCTGGATGCGAATCCTGAAACAAAGAGAATAAATTCCAGAAAGACCAGCGCTCCCAGCAGCCAGAGAACGCTTCCCTGTGCCTTAGCTGGCCTTGTCCTCTCCCTTTAAATACAAATCCTCACCAGCTCGTCCTGAAAGACTTTCTTTCCTCTCCGGGCTCTTACAAGGTACTCAGGATCACAGGTCCTAAAGCCCTATACTCCTTTGCCTAACAATCCCCAAGACCAGATGTGTTAGGGTCTCCCAATAGACTTTTCTAGAACAGCTCCAAGACCCAGTCCTGAAAGGATGGATTGTTGGGGTGTTAAAGCATCAACTAGCATTACTAGTTTCAATTCACTCCCAGAATCCCCTGACCCGAGGAACTGCATCTGTGCCTATCTGTTTGCTAGGTTCTGTCCTCAGATGCCTGCAGAGGTGAAATCTCAGGTGCTATCCCACGTGAGTGAGCAACTGGGGCTGAGAACACTCTTCCTTTCCAGGCTCTGCTCCCAGCATGCTTGCCCATCCCCAGCATGCCCGTCCACTCCCAGCATGCATCTGCATTCTTCTGTCTACTCAACTACCTGTGAGTAAGATCTGTTTCACACCCTCTTCCCAGGCTAACCCTGGTGAAGCTTCCCAGCTTTGCTCTAGTTACACCTCTCCAACACCAACACTCACAGTTCTGTCTCCTCTGGTTAACTGAGTCTCCTGGAGTCTCATCACCTACCTTTCGTCAAAAGAGGCATCCTGAGGCTGAGCCTTCCAACATCAAGTGGTTCTATGAAGAGAAACCTAGCATGTCCCAACAGACTACAAACACTGCCTCCTTAGCAGGACATCTGCCTCCTTTGAGTTCCTTGAAGGCAAGGGCTGTCTTATGTCTCTTTAGTCTAGAACCTCTGAGAGTAAAAAAGCTAGCCATCCATCTTAATCACTGAGGTAGCAGTGTAATTGAAAATGGAGAATGTGGCTGCTGAGCCAGAGAGAGCGGAAGATTCTCTCTCTGATGTTTACGAGAGAGAGAGAGAGAGGGGGGGGGGGGGGGGGGGGGAGAAAGGCTAAAAAATCTTCATTTTTCCCAGCCTGGGAAAAAAAATCACAACTCTTAACACAGTGGTTCTCAACCTTCCTGATGCTGTGACCCTTTAATATGGTTCCTCACGTTGTGATGATGACCCCAGAAATATTATTTTTATCGCTACTTCATAACTGTAATTTTGCTGCTGGTATGAATTGAAACATAAACATAGGATATGCAGGATATCTGATGTGTGACCCCTATGAAAGGGTAGTTTGATCCCTCCCCCCAAAGAGGTCATGACCCACAGGTTGAGAACCTCTGCTCTAACCTTCTGCTGGAGTCTCTCGCGGTGTTGGTACCTCAGAAAGCAGCTTGCTTTTTTTCCTCTCTTCCATCCTCTGCAAAGCTAAGTGTATGGAGGGACTGCAGCCCACACTGTGGGAGATGTAGCCTTCCTCCAAACTCCTCCAAGCTGAGGCAGCGCTCTCTCATTCTCACTGTGTCTTATATCTCTCGTAGCCACAGATCTCCTTCCAGACATCAAGCCCTGGGTTTCCTGATGCTATAACAACCCACTTGCTCATCTTCTCATTTACCCTGAGGTGCCAGCTTTTGATGTCTATCAATGGTACAGGGGTGAGGAATCATCTTAATGGCACAAAGGCACAACCTCCATTGTGACTAAAACCTGATGAGCAAAGGAAAATGAAGCAAACACTGAAGCATCCTGGAACATTCCTTAGAGGCCAAGGAGTCAGGTAGAACTGGCCTCTCTGTAAAGAGTCCCTGCAAAAGGAGTGGAAATAGAAATTCTAGGCATAAAATCTGCTGTGTCCCAACCTCATCTTTGCCAGCTGTGCATAACATCTTACCAAGGACCAGGGGCCTGGAAGTTGAAATGGTATCTGCTCTTATACGTTCGGCAAAGCAAAGACGGCATCCTGTGAATGCCCTGGTTTCTGATTCACTAAGACATAAAGCTGTCAGGAGGAAGCTCAGCAGAAGTTAGGCATACTGGTTCAGTTCATACGCAGCCACCCTCGCTCAGCCTCCTGAAGTAGTCAGAGACCACGGAAGGAGGTTGGGTGTCAGAGCCCAAGTGAGGAAGCAGCAGGGATATTGGAGAAGACTCAAGGCTAGATCGGTGTAATAGACCTTCTCAGACACAATTGGATCATGAATTCTAATGGATGGTTTGTCAGGGAGTAGAACTATGGGAGGTGGAGGAGAACCTGGTTCAAGGATGTAGGTCACTGGGGGTGTGTCCTTGGGGCATTAGACTCCGTGCCTTTAATGATCGACGACACTCCTATCTACCAGGACATGAGCTGTGATTCTTGCCTTAGCCAGCATCATTGATTGAAACATTTAAAATCACTAGGAAAATCGATCCTTTCTCCTTAAGTCTTTTTTTAATCAGGTATTTGGTCACAGTAACAACAAAACAAAAGCATTGCAAGAGATCACTGACTGAAAGACTGACATATATGAAAAGATGGTGTAAGTGGATTGGAGCTACTCTGGCTTTTGGATGACGACATTGGCCAAGGCCCATTCCCCCTGTGCGGTAGTGTTGCCTGTGAACAACTGTCCTTCAGTCTACCCCTCTCGGTTTTAGTGCTTCACATTTCAGTTCCACACAGGAAGACAATTTGTGTGAAATGGACCAGTTAACTCTTATTAGGTGTAATAATGATTTCACTGTCTGAGCTCACAGGAATTAGAAGCTCTGCTTCCAGTAATTGGTCCATTGAGAAGACTTGCTAAGAGAGACAATGGGTTCAGAAATTCCAGACAGGAATTGTGGGAAGAGTGGAAAATAGACATATTAGGAAAAATGTAGAAAGTAAGATGAATTAATGACTCAAACACAAGGCCTCGAGGACAGGATGGGGCTTTCGACACCATGAAGTTCATCTCCTAGGAGATAGAGAAGCAGTCTGCTGAAAGTCACAAAGCACAAAGGAGGACCAGCACAAGAACCCAGGCCTCTGAGCTCAGGGTCTGTCCATGGGTCTTGTTACCTCTCCATTTCTCACCTCTCTATCCAAGTGTTATTCCAAATGCTTTTTCTTATATTGTTTTTTATTCCAAATATTTCATCAGCAGAAATAGTCCTTGTACGCAGACAACTTTACCCTAACAGGTCTCTAAAAACTGGAGAATCAAGTAAGTGGGAAATAAGGAATAGCGGGGAGGATTTTTCTCTTCTTCTCCTCCTCTTCCTTCCTGTCCTCTTCCTCTACCTTCTTTTTCTCCTTTTCTTCCTCGCCCTCCTTCTCCTCCTTCCTCCTCCCTTCTTCTTTTTCTTCTTTGTTTTTCCAGGTAGGGCTTCTCTGTGTAGCCCAGGCTATCCTGGAACTGGCTCTGTAGACCAGGCTAGCCTTGAACTCAGAGATCCACCTGACTCTGCTTTCCTCATCTTCTTTTGGTTTTAGTTTTTATTATTTTTTCTTACAACCACTTTAAATGCATTCATCTAATTTGCCTTATTTTCATATATTTACTTTTATTGAAAGGTCATGCAATATATTCTTATCACAGTTTCCTTTCCCTTATCTCTTCCCAGATCTCCCCACCTCCCACCACCCAACTCCACACCTTTCTCTCTTTCTTTCTTTAGAAAACAAATAGCTAAAGAACCCAAGCATAATTAAATACAAGAACAACAAAAAAGTCACAAGAAACTCGTACAGGCAAACATACAAAACACACACACCATAAAAATAAAAAATCAGAAACTACAACATAAAAGCAAGCAAACAAACAAAACCAAAAAAAAAAAAACAGTAAAAATTTTTTTTATTTAAAGTACCCAAAACAAAGCAATATGGGACAACAACAAATCTACAGAAATAGCATTGAGATTGTTTTATTTTGACCACCTACTACTGGTTATGGGTCTTAGCCTTGATTGTGGTTTATATATCTAGTGAGACTCCACTGCAAAAACATTTTTCTTTGCCAGTGGGTACCAATTACAAATAATTTTTTGGTTATGGGTTGGAGCAAAAATCCCCTTCTCGATGCTGAAATACAGTCTGGCTTGAACGTGAGCACGCTGCCACAGTCTCTGTAAGTTTGTATGAACATCAGTCATGTTATGTCTAGATGACCCTATTTCCTGTGTCCTCCATCTCGTCTGGTGCTTATAATCTTTTGGCTTCCTCTTCTGCATACCTCCATGAACACTCAGGAAATGGATTGATGAAGACATCCCATAAGGACTGGGTCCTCGAAAGCTTCCCATTCTCGGAACATTGTCCAGTTGTGGATTTTTGTATTAGTTCCCATCTACTGCAAGAGGAAGCTTCTCTGAAGATGGCTGAGAAAGACATTGATCTTTGGTACAGAACATTTTAGGAGTCCTATAACTGTCTTCTTTTAGCAAAACAATACTATTTGGTTTAACCCTGGGCCCATGTACCATCTAGTCTCAGGTTTTTGGCCACCAGAGCCATGTCTCAGGGGTTCCATCTCATGAAGAAGGCCTTAAATCCAATCAGAGTGACTGGTTATTTTCACAATGTCTGTGCCACTATTGCACTAGTCTATGGTGCATGAAGGTCAACAAGGTATGTCTCATACTTGGTAGCTGTGTGGTGGTTACCTTTCTCCTCTGATGGCACACAGAGAACCTTCCAGGACCACGCACAATAGTCAGTAGCGGGTCAAGGTGGGCACCAGCTCAACTTCTCTGTTTTCAGTGAGGTATGTAAGTGTTCTTCTCTACAGCCTCACTATCAGTTTTTGCAGAGCTACCATAGAGCCTTGACAGTGGTCTGGGTTGTTTTGGGGATGCTGTAGTGTCTTTTTGGTCAACAACTCAATTACATGCAATTTATTCCTGCCATTGGGAGTTTCAATGGGTGGCAAAACATGTCTAGTTGAGGCGTTTTCTCCTTATTGTTTGCTGACTTCATTAGACTTTCAATTATTTTAAGAAGTTTCTACTGAAATAGGTTTCCATACACTCAAGTGGCCCATTGGTTGTTTCTCCTGTACTCCTGTATTACTCCCTTTTCTCTCCCTCCCCCTTTAATCCTTCCAGGTCACTCCATAACTATATATTCCATTTCCCTTACCATGATAGACCCCACTGCAAGTCCTCCCAGTCCCTTACTCTATATATAACCTCTGCGGTTACATAGGTTGTAGCATGCCTATAAAAGGCTTAAGTGCTAACATTCATATATAAGAGAGCACATACTGCATTTGTCCTTTTAGATCTGGATTAGATTACTCAGAATGATTTTTTTTTTTCCTAACTCAATCCATTTACCTGCAAATTTCATGATTTTGTTTTTCTTTTAACAGTAAAATAATATTCCACTATGTAAATGCACCGCTATTTCTTTATCCATTTATTTATAGACAGGCATCTAGGCTGTTTCTAATTTCTGGCTATTATGAATAGACCAGCAATGAACATGGATGAGCAAGTGTCTCTAGGATGTAGAGCCTTTGGGTATAGGCCCAAGAGTAATATGGCTGGATCTTGAGGTAGATTTACCTATTCATAGCTTCCTGAGGAAGCACCACACTGGTTTCCATAATGGTTGTATAAGTTTGCACCCTTACCAACAATGAATAAGTGGTCCCTTTTATTTAGATTCTGGCCATCACTTGCTATCATTTGTTTTATAGATATTGGCTCTTCTCATGTAAAATAAAATCTTAATGTACTTTGCATTTACCTGAGGACTAAAAAGATTGAAATTTTCTTTGTTGGTGTTTCTCAACCATCTGCATTTCATCAGTTGAGAATTCTCTGCTTGGTTCTGTGCCCACTTTTAAGAATTGAGTTATTTGTTTTTCTGATGTTTACTTTTTTGAGTTCTTTATATATTTCAGATATCAACTTGCTATCAGATATGTAATTGATAAGGAACTTTTCTCATTCTGTATCCTGATGCTTTGGTGGAATGATAGTGTCCTTTGTTATATAGAGCTTTTCAGTTTTCTGAGTTCCCATTTATTATGTGTTCATCTTTGTACCTGTGCTATTGGTGTCCTGCTTAGAAAAATATTTTCCTGTAATGAGTTCTAAACTATTCTCCACTTTCTTTTCTATCCATTAAATTGAGGTTAGATAGCTTTATGTTGAGGTCATTGATTCATCTAGAATTAGGTTTTATGCAGGGTGAAAAATACTTAAATTCTTCTATACATAGTCATCAAGTTTGATGAGCACTAATTGATAAAGATGCTGTAGTTGCCTAGTGTGTATTTCTGTCTTTTTTTTTTTTTTTTTTTTTTTTTGTCTAAAACCAGTGTCCACGGGTATGTGAAGTAGAAATTTCTGCTATCTTTGGAGACTCAGTTGTGTCATGTGATGTTTTTCTGGAACCTGTCTTATGAGTGGATGTTTTGCTGAAGCAAACATGTGAGAAGATATTTTGCTGAGAACAGACACGTGGCATTTTTCTGAAAGCTGCCTGACAAAAGGGCATGATGTTTTGCTAGAACAGTGCTTGAGAGAGCTCATTATTTTTGGAAAGTGTATAAATATAACCCAACAGACAGTGGACCACAGTGTGGCATTGGTTCGCCTTGCCTTCTTCATTAATCATTGTTATGACTTTGTAGAGAGAAGCACACCAAAGAACTGTTTGTAATATTCCAGAAGCTTCTTGCTGCTTCCATAAATTCTGGCCAATTGACAAAGCTCTGCTGTTTATTCTGGATTGAACAGCCATTGCTAATTTGTGAATAGTATTTGCAAGTATATCAAGCTACCACTGCTGATTTGTGTGAACTGAACTGCTGATATCCTGACAATGAAGACTGGAATCACCCCAAAGAACCATTTCTAAACAGGTCCACATCTTCCTTTGCCCTATTAATCTTTCATTTCCACTACCTCTGGTGGGTGGTGGGTTAGAAGTGAGGTTAAAGCACTGAAGAACCCTTATTAAAGTAGGTTTTAAAAAATCTAAGCCTATTGGTGTATGAACTTAGGACTAGGTCTTCAATTAAATTGTATTAATAAATGTTATCTTTTTTTATGTCAATACCACACTGTTTTTATTATGATAGCTCTGTAGTAAAACTTGGAATCAGGAATAGTGAAACCTCCTGCAGTTCTCTTATTGTTCAGGATTGTTTTAGCTATACTGAATTTTTTTATGTTTCTATATAAAGCTGAAAATTGTTTTTTAATCAAGAATTGTGTTGAAATTTTGATGGGATAATTGGATCTGTTGATTGATTTTGATTGTAAAATTTTACTACTTTAATACTACTGATTCTAGATATGAGAGAGCTTTCCTTCTTCTGATATCTTTTCCAATTTCTTTCTTCAATGTCTTAAAGGTATTATTATTATTATTATTATTATTATTATTATTATTATTATTATTATTATTATTATACATGTTTTACTTTCTTGGTTAGAATTACCCAAGGAAAAAATTGAGGCTATTATGAAAGGAATTCTTTCCTTGATTTCTTTACACTAGCAAGTTGTGAGTGATGATTCTGTATCCTGCTATTTTGCTGAATCTGTTTATCAGATGTATATGTTTCCTGATAAAGTTTTTAGGGTCATTTATGTAAACAACCATATAATCTGCAAATAAAGGTATTTAGACTTCTTTTTTAATTTGTATCCTTGATCCCTTTCAGTTGTCTTATTGCTCCAAGACCTCTAATAGGACATTGGACAGGCTTGAAGAGAGCAGACATTCTTGTCTTGTTCCTGGTTTTAGCAGAATTCCTTGAAGTTCCTCTCCATTTGGGTTGATGTTGTCTGTGGGCTTAAAGTTAATTGCCTTTATTGTGTTTAAGCATGTTTCTTGCATCCCTAATTCCTCCAGGACTTTTATCATGAAGAGATGCTGGATTATGTCAGAGGCCTTTTCTGCATCTAATGAGCCAACCAAATCATTTTGTACCTTACAGTTTGTTGATATGATGGATTATATCATTGATTTACATATATTGAACCATTCTTCCATCTCAGGGATAAAGCTGACTCCATGATGGTGGGTTGTCTTTTGGGGTTCTTGGATTTAGTTTGTAAGTATTTTATTGAGATATTTTGCATCTGTGTTTATAAAGAAAATTAGTCTGTCCTTTCTTTGTTGGGTTTCTGTGTGACTTAAATATCAGGGTAATTGTGTCCTCATAAAATGAATTAGACAAAGTTCCTTCTGTTTCTCGTTTGTGAAATAATTTAATGAATATAAGCATTCAGGTAGAATCTGTGCTAAAACTATCTGGCTCTGTCTATTTTTGGTTGATAGAGTTTTAATTCTATTTCTATTTTATTAAGGTTTGTGGGCCCATTTAAATTGCTTATTTAATATTGCTTTATCTTTAAATTATGGATATTATGCATATTAAATTATATTACTTTATATCATATATGAAGAAAATTTTCCCTGTGTCTTTTAAGTTTTCCAGTTTGGCAGAGTACAGGTTTTTAAATGGTGTCCTTAGGATTCTCTAATTTCCTTGGTGTCTGTTGTGATGTCCCCTTTTCATCTCTAATTTTGTTAATTTGGATCTTCTCTTTTCATTTTTTGGTTAATTTTGCTAAGGGTTTATCAATCTTCTTGATTTTCTTAATGAATCAATGCATTCCTTTGATTCTTTGCAGTCTTTTTGTTTGTTTCTATTTTATTGATTTCAGACCTGAGTTTAATTATTTCTTGCTATCTACTCCTTTGGGATATTTCTTTTTTATATTCTAGAGCAGTTTTCTTTTAAGATTTATTTATTTTATGTATATGTAGCTATCTTCAGACACATCAGAAGAGGGCATCAGATTTCATTACAGATGGTTGTGAGCCACCATGTGGTTGCTGGGACTTGAACTCAGGACCTCTGTAGGAGCAGTCAGTGCTCTTAACTACTGAGCCATCTCTCCAGCCTTAGAGCAGTAGTTCTTAACCTTTCTAATGTTATGACCTTTTAATACCATTCTTTCTGTTGTATTGATCTCCACTACTTCATAACTAAAAGTTTGCTACTGTAAGGAAGTAAACACAAATATTTGCTATGCAACCTCTTTGTGACCCAGAGCTTTCAGGTTTACCACTATGTTGTTAATATGAGACCTCTCCAAATCCCTTTTTTTTTTTTTTTTTTTTAATGTATGCACTTGGTGCTATGAACTTACTTCTTAGAATCACCTTTATTGTGTCCCATGAGTTTGGGTTGTTGTTGTTTTAAGATTTTTTTATTTATATGAGTACACTGTAGCTATCTTCAGATACCGCAGAAAAGGGCATCAGATCCCATTATCCTGTGTCAGTGTGGGATTCCCCCACCCCCACTTTGATCTACTGTTCTGGGATTACTTACTTTTTGTTTTTTGTTTGTTTTTTTTTTTGTTTGTTTTTTGTTTTGTTTTGTTTTTTAACAGGGTATAGTTGTCTGGAATGGCTTTTCTGGCTTTAGCATCCTTCAGGGCCTGTTGTAGTAGAGATACTAGGCTCTATTGGAAGCTGTTGTCTTAGCTGTTGATATTTATGTTTCTGCTCAGGTATCTAGCCATCTGGGGTTAGGATGATTACGATTATTCTAGGTATTGATGTTTTTGTCTTGTCTTTGTTGGGTGGGTGTTCCTTTCCTTGTTTTTCGTTGCCCTCTCTGGATATTGGGAAAGTGTAGTGTCCATGGTTATGGAGTGCTTCTGCATGTTGTTATTGGGGGTCCACACAGAGGAATAGGGATGGCCTAGCAGGGAGCTTTGAGGGGGGCCACAGGAAAGAGAAAAGCTGTGTGTCCACACCAAGGTTTGGCTGAATCCCCAAGGAATGGGGGTTGGTCGGGTAGGAGGAGAAGCACCTGCAAGCAGGCTGCTATAGAGCTGGGAATGAGGCCGGAGGGACCTTAGTGAAGAACAGGAAGGAGAGTGAAAATCACCTACCTGAATATAGATCCAGTGTGGTCACTGGGGGATGAGGTGGAAAGTCTCTCTAGGTGTTGGAAACTGGCACAAAGGAGTGGGTGTGGGCTAGAAGGGAAGGCTGAGGGTGTCCACAGGAAGGAAGCAAGTAGGTCTGCAGCATTTTTTCAGCAGAGTCCCTGTGAATCAGTATTAGTTTTTTAAATCCTGCCCAAGAACATAGACTCTCGCTCTCAGCCTTCTTCAGTGCTTTCTTTGAAGACCTAAGCCCACACATCATTAGATCCATTTGCATCTGGATTGAGTTTCATTTCTGTGGTTTACATTTTTATCTGAGGCAGAGCTGAGATTGAGGAGGTCGCTAGGCTCGACGCCTGAAATAGCATAAAGCACACTGAATTCCATGGTGGATTTACCGATGAAATTGAATAAGGTTTCTATTATATGAATGGAAATGAAAGGGTTAGGCTCACTAGAAAAACAAACATTCCATGTACTGTCTCATTTGGGGTTCCCAGATTCTGAAGGTTACATAAAATCCCGTCTACGTAATGACATGAGAGTAGAAGGAAAACTGTCCACAAGACAAAGGAGACACAATAAGGAAGGGGAGAAGGGTACAGGCATAGAAGGAGTATGCTCAGCATACAGTACATACATATTTATACATTAAACATGCGCATACATACACACACATGCACACACATATACCTCCATGTACACACATTTATATACATGCACATACATATACACACATGTACAAATGTATACATGCATGCACGTACATGCACACATGCACATACATACCTAACTACACAATCTACATATATGCACATACATATACATACATGTACATGCACATATAAAGAAATTGTTTACAAAACAGTTTAAAAAACAATCGTAAATGGGGAAAACAAAACTATAGAACTTCAAAAAGACATTTGAAAAATAAACAAAACACAGCATCCACACTATGTACCCACGTTAGGACTATCCAGCCATAGTTATGAGAATGGCCGTTGACTTAATCCACAGCTCCTAGTGATGCCACCTCAATTAATTTCTTTTTATTGATTCTTTGTGAATTTCACGTCACACACCCCAATTCCACTTATCTCCCAGTCTCTCCATATCTGACCTTGCAACCTCACTTGCAAAAGAAAACAAACAGTAAAAAACAAGAACCAAGCACCTAAGCTAATCTCATTATGGAAGCTGCAGAGTATCCTGGTGTGCCACTCAGCACCCCGTTTGCCCACACAGCTTTACTTGTAAGTACTCAGTTCCATGACACATTGGTCTGGTTCGAGCCCTCTGGCTTCTGCTACCCCATCAATACTGGACCCTTCTGGGACTCCTCTCAGACATCCTGTTGCCCTGTGCCTCGGAGACCCTGCAGTGTTGGTTCTGCCCCTTCATGTGCTCCAATAGTTCACAGATGGAGTAAAAGTTGAGGTGAGCCAACTCAGCACCATGTATCTGGGCCTGGGTAGTGGCTGGGTTGTAGGGCCTGCCAGCTCTGTCACACTCATGCCGCCAATGGCCGCTCTCCAGCAATGCCACCACTAGGAGCTGGGCCAGCTCTCCTGGTCTCACTGGCTCTCCTCCACTCATGTCACCAGGGGAAGCTCCCCAATGTTTTGGGGGAAGAAAGGAAAGATGAGGGGGCAGCTCTCCTGTGCCCACTTCCCTGTACAGCTGGTAAGGGGCAGTGCCAGCTCTCCCGAGTTCACACCCTGGGGTAGCTCACCACCAGAGCTGGCTCTATTGTGCTGACCAGGCTATGCATGCCATCTCAATTATTACAGCCCCCTGAACAACTCAATTATTACAGGTCCCCAAATAGAGGCTTGCTGATGATTTTGGTAGTAGTTAATTCAATATTCAGTGTGTTGACATTTTCCTCCACCTATTTATTCATCTCCCAACCCTACACCTTAAAAGCTTCCTTCATGCCAAGCTTGAGATAGAAAGGGAAAATTCCCTGAATTCTAGGAACTCACAGTACAGGGAAAAGATGAGCAAAGAAATACAGCAAAGCTAGGGAAATGCAGAGAGAGAAAAATACCCGCATTTTAAAAGTCTAGAAGAGGGATTATTGAGGTCGGTTTGGAGGCATCAAGAACGTATTTCCAGAGCAGTGTGAAGAATGGCCTGGCATGAGATTGCTCCTCTCTGGACCTCAGTACTTCATGGCACACGGTTACTTTCCCTGTAATACCAAGTGAAGCCTATTCCCTGGATATGTCCGTTGTGGAGTTTTATCATGCCATTGGGGGCAGTCTATGAGTGTCCTGGTTTTGAGAACCATTCTTTAAAACTCCCAGGGTCCATTTTTACAGCTAAGACTCCATTTCCTAGCTCCCATTTCCTGTTAGTGACTCAATGGGGCTCCTTACCTTACAGCCAAACTGGCTAGGAGAACTGTTCTGTCTTTTGCTGACTACCCATTTCTATGTCAGTGAACAACCCAAGCAATTCCTGCCAGGCAGAGTCTGGCTGCTGGCTCGGGCAGCATTGTCTAAACACTGAAATGGAGGATGTTGGTTTAATGTCCCTCCAGTGCTTCTGTTCCAGCTTCAAAGACACACGGAAACAAGGCTCTGGCACCAAGTCTCCTGCTTCCTGGCAGGAATGCTGCAGCTTCAATCTTCCTCTAGTCCCGTCCCTGTCCCCTCCCACAGCAAAGCCCTAGT
Source organism: Micromys minutus (assembly GCF_963924665.1). Lineage (NCBI taxonomy): Eukaryota > Metazoa > Chordata > Mammalia > Rodentia > Muridae > Micromys > Micromys minutus. The sequence goes on from NC_137973.1 coordinate 24,086,053, forward strand.
CTAGGCCTCAGGACTAGATCCAAGGAAGTGCAAGTTATGAGGAAAATGTAGCCCTTTCCCTAAAACCCAGCAAGAGGAATAACAGAACATTCTGTCAGGCATGCCCCCATGGTGTGGCCATTTCCTCCAAATTGACAAGTTCCTTCTCGGTTAGGGAGAAATTCCCAAGATTCAGGAAGCTAGGGAAACTCAAGTAGTTTAGAAAATCAAGACTCACAAGACCTCTTCCAAAGATTATAAAAGCAAGAAAAGCTGCTGGGGTGAGGCGCCCCAACACAGCCAGCCTGCCTGCAAGCTGTGTGGAGAGTTCCAAGGAGGCTGCTTTGGTGACTCATCACTCATGGCTCGGGAGGGACAGGCCTTTGCAGTGGTCCCTCTGCATTTGAGTGGCCCAAACTCCTGTAAGTAACCTCTCGCCTGGCTTCTTGTCAATAACCCCAGTAAACTCACAGGCTCACTTAGTTACAACTGGCTTAAAGTGTATCATTGGTTTGTAGTAGATGCATTGTTCAGGCTGAAAAGTTTATTACTATCTCTCCAGGAAGTCACACAGTATCATCAGGGGCCTTTGGTAGAGAATTCATCCCCTACTCCCACACACACGCCCACACACACACACACACACACACACACACACACACACACACGCACGCACGCACGCACGCACGCACACACATACATGCATCTTATTGTTCAAACCAGACTTCTGCAGGTCTGTTCCTAACTCCTCCCATCCCTTCTCACCTGACCTCCAAGGCCTACTCACCTGCTTCTGTCCTCCTCAGTTTATACCACCGCTAGCTGCTTCCATTTACAGATATGCCACCTTTCCCTTCACTCACCCCGTCTGGCTGACTCTTCTCTGTAACTCCAGTGATCTTTCTTACATCCAGATCTGACTAGATCCATCCTCTGCTTAGAATTTCCAGTGATCTCCACTGCCCTTTCAGTCAGGCACAGTATCCTTTCCCCGCTTCCAGAGCCTGACTGGGGTGGTGGATATACCTTCTCCCCAGCCTCACGGCACCCCACACTCCTCCACCAGGTTTCTTCTGAGTGCTCTCTGGGTGATTCTGGGTGCTCCCTTTTCTGCCAGGTTTTCCGCCAGGGCCTTACCCCAACCAGTCTTTCTCATTCTTCAGACCGAAAGAATCCTTTCTAATGCCTTCAGACAAGAGGCTCTCTCCCTATTGCCAGCAAATTCCCTCCATTCCTATAAGTAGCATCAGCCACACTTGTACTTAGATATCCCCTGTCTATTTTCTCTGCTGCTTGGTAAGCCTTGAACATAGTGGAGTCTGCTGCACTAGAGCACGGCATCTAGAACGTGAAGGGAAAGGAGATATTTCCATTCCAAGTTGCTGAAAGTGTGTCCTGTGATGTGTAGAGAGTTGGGCTCCATTGTGCAGGGTACCAAGCCAGAGACCTAGTAAACAGATTAGAAGGGAACTTCTCCATTCCTCAGACATTTGTTAAATCCGGGAGCTGGAACAGAGGAGCAGAAATGGCATCTAAGTTTATCTTCTGTTGTTCAGAATGTGTGTGGGAGACACATATTACCCACAACATGCTAGGGAAAAAAAAGAAAAAGAATCCCAGGGTGCGGTGAGCAAAGTGATAAATACAGCCGAGTGCAGGATCACATACCTGAGCATAGAGCAGCAATTTACAGCCGTGTCACACAGCCCTGCGGGAATTTACAACGCTGTAACTCAGGATTTCTACACAGCCCACTAACAAACATCCACTTCAGCCTCCTGCTCAGAAGGGACTGTAGTTGTTGCTCTTAAATTCTTTCTTTTGTTAGTTGGAGATTATAAGATAATTATGTTATTCCTCCCTTCCCTTCTTTTCCTACCTCCAAACCCTCCCACACATCTCTCCTTGCTCTTTTTCATTAACTGTTGTACGTGTACACACACACACACACACATACACACACACACACACACACACACACACACACACACACCCTGTTACCAGTGCACGTTTTCAGGTCTGATCATTTGGGTAACAATAGAAATGCTAAAGAGGATTGATTAGGGTGGGAGGAAGCCTAGGAGGCCTCAACCCTACACAAAGAACCACACCACTAAGGAATGCCCTGAGAAGGAGAAACAGCCTCTCTTTCTTTTGATAAGCAGGATGTCTGGGTTGGGTGAGGTAAAGATATTTACAAGGTCTGAGAAGAGGAGATATGGTAACATTCGGAATCTTTTCCCTGTCCAGGTGAATTATGAACACAGGTCGGCATTACAAAGTATGCAAAACCTCCACTTGCCTACTGGCTTCACGGGCAGCTTTGTTAACACACCAAGAAGTCTCCCTTTCCTATCCACTCAGCTTTAGTCTAGGCCTCCCTGGCTTCGGTCTTTTGCTCTCTTGTCTATTCTTTTCCTTCTCTGTGGGTGGGGCTTTTTGTTTTGTTTCCCAATCAGCTATTAAAGTGGCACACGCATTCAACCACAACCCTTGGGAGGCAGGAAGTTCCAAGCCACCATAAACAACATGGCAGGACTTTGTTTCCATAGCAATGTAACAACAAAAGCTACCCATACCCCTATTTCCCACAAGGCCCCGCTGAGGGGCAATGTTCTCCCTAAGTCCAGATGGGCCCATGCACCCTTCCCAATGCCATTGCTGTCTTAGTCTCTGTTCTGTTGCTGCAGGAGATGCCATTACCAGGGCTCTCTTATAAAGGAAAATATTTACTTGGAGCCTTGTTTACAGAGGTGAGTCCATTATCATCATGGTGGGGAGCACTGTGAAAAGCAAGCAAAGTGCCAGAGTGGTAGCTGAGACCTGCATCCTGACCCAGAGGCAGTTGGCAGAGGGAAAGAGAGAAGTTCTGGGCTTGGCATGAGCTTTTGAAACCTCAAAGCCCACCCCAGTGACTCACTTCCTCCAAAAAGGCTGCACCTCTTTATCCTTTCAAATGGTACTCCTCCCTGGTGACCAAGTATTCAAACCTATGAGCTCAAGAGGGACCATTCTCATCCAAACCACTTCTCTGGTACTCAGTTCCTTGAGGCCACCTGTTTAGTATTGTAGTTACTTATGTGTGTGTGTTTCCCCCTCAAATTTTCCCCATACCTTTGAATGGACCCCTTGGGGTCTGGCACTTGAAAGAATCTCAGGGAATTATTTTAATAAAATATGGCTACCTGTCTATTCCTGTCTCTGTTCCTCTTGAGCCTCCCAAACTGTTACTGTACTTGGCAACACAGAGCCCTCTCTAATTACAATGGCAAAGGAGTACACCTCTCCACTTCTGTCATGGGGAAACTGAGACAGAAGCTTCCTGAAGGGGACACATCGAGAGGATATGATTGCTGGATTCCATGTGCTGTGTTTCAATCCAACGTCCTGTGTGTTTAGTTCTCTTCTCAACTAACCTGAAGCTGCCTCATCACAGCTGTCGAGGTGTGACTTGAGCAGGTAGCTCAAGCAGTGGGGTCCTCAAAGCACGGGAGGCTGATCAGAAAGTCACGCCTAAGAGAAACAGCGGTCCTGGTTTCTGCTATTCCGAGCCTTCCCTTCCCTGCCAGCCTCCAGCTCTGCCCGCTTTGCTCTCGGGCCCTCGGCCCTAGATCTTTCCTGCTTATTCTCCCCACCACCTCTGCTCTGGGTGGAGAGAGAAGCAAAGGTGAAAGGAGATGCTCGCTCTTACCCACAGGTCACAGAACGCTCACCTCAGGGAAAGTGTGCACTAGAGGTCACCGGGCCAGGATATGGGCGGAGTTCAGCCAGGCTGACTTTCATTGGGTTTTCTCACAGTTGGGAAGCAGGGGCTGGTAGCACATGGCTGAGGTGAAGTGAAGTGGTGCGATTCATAATAAACTGGAAAAATAAACAGTTCACCCTGAGCACTCAGTAAAACCCAAAACGTTAAGAAAAGTGATTAATTAAATGCTTTTAATCCCAGCACTTAGGAGGCAGAGGCAGGTGGAGCTCTAAGAGTTTGAGACTTAGCAAGTTGTAGGCCAGCCGGGGCCACACAGTGGAACTCTATCTCTCTTACATATACACGCAGGGCATCAGGGAGGAGGGAGAGGCAGTGAGGAGGGGTTACAGCATTGAAAAGTTATTATTTTGAGGCAGGGTCTGTCTGTATAACCCTGGCTAACCCTGAATTCACCATTGTCCTACTCAGCTTCCTGAGTGTTGGGATTACAGGCATAAGGCAACATGTCAGTTCCAAGTAAAATTACTATCACCAACATATTTCTCATTTCCTTTGGAGACAAAGTTGCTTTGGCTGGCCCAGTACTTCAGTGTGATTTCAAACTCAAGGCAATGCCCCAGTTTCATCATCCTAGTTCTCCCTCCCTTCTGCTGGGACAAGTGTGAGCATCTCCTCTACCGCTCCACACAGAAAAGAACCCGAAGAGGTTGGCCTTTGTGCTTGTTTGTCTGTCTGAGCTGAGTTCAGCTTGGCTTTAGTTTTCTGATAACTGAGTTTTGCTCCCTGCCACTGCGCCAGGCTCCCATCTTTCCTTTTTTTGAGTCTCTATTCCAGTCCTCAGAACTGTCTTACTCAAACTTGCCTGGGGACTAAATCTATACACCATGTGAGGGACTTCATTTCCTGGCCCATCTCGCCTTTGAAAATGTGTTTTTAACGAGGACGGCTAGCACTGGGGCAACACCTTAGCCAAAAGAGCAAATTCTCACGTGAGAAGGAGGCATCTGGGGAACAAAATAGGAAGGCATTGTAAAGCTCTTGAAATGATGCCTGGTCCAAGGCTTTGCAGGGTGATCTCCCATAATGCCCAAAGGGCTCACATAGGTTTTCTTGGGCTGTGGGGGAGGGGGAGGGAAGAAGGGAAAGAGTTGGGTAGGAGCTGCCTGCATGCTGCATGGCTCTTCAGTGAAATATTGTGGCCACTGCTGGATTAAGACTGCCGGTCCCTTGATGTTATCTAAATGGCCCACAGCTGTTTAGAATTCAATTGTTGCCAACTCTGATGGTGTGAAAATGGTCTCCAGAATGTCTCCTCCAGCTCCAGCCTGGCAAGAGATGTGACAGGCCGGTCATCGTGGTGGGAATACGACCCCTTGTGCCTGGTTCTAAGTGTAGCAGCTGCAGTGCGGAGGGTTCTGGCTCCAGGGATGCTCATCACAGGATGCAAGGCTGCCAGTGGTGGGTGCACTCGCCTCCAAGCGGGGCTCTGTTCAGTAGGCAGTGGGCGCCATCCCGGGCACGTCAGGTACACGTCTCCAAGTACTTTCATGTGAAATTACTAACATTAAGAAGTGAGTTGTTACATAAAACTCAGATTATCCCCCGAGAGATACTGCATCAAGAAGATGAGATGGGTTTTTAACAGGCTCTTGGATTGCTTCGTAATATCGAGAAGAGGAATTCATCTGCACACGCTGGAAAAAAGTTTTAAGTTTCTTGATTTGATGAAGAAAGCAAGCATAACTCCCAAGGGACTGCTACAACTAGTGCAAGCTAGTTACTGGATAGTATCCGTTAAGCAAGGATTATTTAAGTCTTTAAGATTACTTACTGCTTAAGAAAACCATGAAAGACAATTTTTTAAAAATCCAGTAGAAGCTCTCCCTGCCCAAATTGGACAAGCCCCTAGTACATGCTCTTACTCTAAAGTTGAGACACACTTTTAATGACTGTGATCACTTACCTTACAGAGAAACCGAATTATCCTTCTGTTCTCCCCGCCCCCAACAAAACTACGAAATCATTACAAAAAAATCGGAGTGTGGAGCCAAAAAAGTAGGACAGCCATAAGCGTGTGGAGCAGTTGATTAATCAAATGTGTACGGTTTTCCTGAATTTTTAATAATTTTGATTTGCCTGCTTAAAATTTTCATAACTTGTTTGGACTCTAGTACTCATTTTTAAAAATAAAATTTCACCTCTGTATCAAGTTTGGATTGATGCTTTGCCTTTCATTTATGGGAAAAACTCCCAACCAGTGTAAACTCTGACTTTGTCCCCATCCACAGCATTGAGGGCTAGAAAGCCCAAAACACAGATGGCTTCAAACCTGTGTGCCTGCAGTTGCCAACAGAGCTTCCTTCCCTTGCCCTCCACAGCTGCATTTCCTCCATTTTGCAGAAGGACTGATAGGTGAAGCCAGGTAACCTGCTCAATCTCCTCCTCCTCCTCCTCCTCCTCCTCCTCCTCCTTCTTCTTCAGATTTGCTTGTTTGTTTTATACATATGATTACACTGTCGCTCTCTTCAGAATCACCAGAAGAGGGCATCAGATCTCATTACAGATGGGTGTGAGTCACCATGTGGTTGCTGGGAATTGAACTCAGGACCTCTGGAAGAGCAGTCAGTGTTCTTTTTTTTTTTTTTTTTTTTTTTTTTTTTTTTTTTTTTTTTTTAACGACTTTATTTTGCAAAACAAAGATAAATGTACAGATTTTAAACATTTTTTGCTTAAAATTTTACATTTTTGTCAGTACTGTTTTTTCAGACATTAAAAAGCAGTCAGTGTTCTTAACTGCTGAGCCATCTCTTCAACCCAACTTGTTCAATCTTATTCAGCAGGGAAGTTGCAGAGTCTGGGGTCACCCAGGTGCCTGTATTTATCCCTTTCCCCCCCTTTCCCCCCCTTTCCTCTAGTACAAAATCCTCAGGCTTCATACAGCTCGTGCTTTATCAGGCTCACCAAAGGGCTTAGCGGAGGTGACCAGGAGTCACAGAGCTGACAGAGCAGCAGGATTAGACCTGCACTTTGCAGGCTTTTCCTTCCAGTACCACTCAGCACTGACCCAAACCCAGGCTCCCAGGCAGCTGCTAAGGCAGGTGTCACGCACTGCAGCTTGGGGCCAGCTGGGCGGTCTGGAGATCTGTGGGACATGCCTTTAGAAGGTTTGTGCCTCTGAGGATGGCAGCAATTTAGCCTTTCCCATTTTATTAGCTTAAATAAACAAAGCCACCAAAGGGCTGGAGAGAATATTCCCAGCATCTGAGGCCAGGAAAGTAGGAAAAGACCCCACAGATAATTCCCAGCCAGGAAACCCAGGGGCCAGAGAGCTTACAGGACAGCTTTGCATGGTCCTCTCCCTAAAACCAAGCGTGCTTCCAGTAAAAGCAGTGATATAGCTTGTGACCCAGGGAAGGTCCCCAGTTCTGCCTCTACCATCTTCAAACTTTCTAGCTCCCTTCTTGGTCTGTTACACTCACCTCAGCTCAGTTCCTCAGAATTGGGTCTAAATCTAACCTAATACAATTGATTTGTATCCATCAGGGCCCGCTGGAGCAGTGGTTTTCAACCTTCCTAATGCTGTGACCCTTTAATACAGTTCCTCATGCTATGCTGACCCCCCCAACATAAAATTATTTTCGTTACTGCTTCATAACTGTAATTTTGCTACTGTTATGCATCGCAATGTACCATCTAGGTATCTGTTTTCTCAGCACCCACACCGCCATCCCTCTATGCCTAGATTCTAATTTCACTGTCTGTTTTGAGTTAAGGTACACTCCAGTGACTTCATTTAACAGAGCACTTCTCTAAAGACACTGTTAGATCACAGACTCACTATAGCTCACTTTATCTCTCCAGAAATCAGGCTAAGGTCTTCTGCAGCCTCTCTCCCCAGCAATTTGTTTCTTCCCATTTGTAACCTTAGGAAGGCCCAGTCCCCCTGATTCTTCCATCAAGGGCAGGTACCTCAACTCAGAAATACAGTGTTGCACATCTTTAATTCCAGGATGGTGGATCCAGAGGCAAATATATATCTGTGAATTTGAGGCCTGCTTGGTCCCTATATACAGGACTTCACAGTAAGAACCTGCCTAGAAGAAGAGGAGGAAGAGGAGGATGAAGAAGAGGAAGAAAAGATAAAAGAGGAGAAAGAAAAGAAAATAGTCTGTCTTAGTTAGGATTTTACTGCAGTGAACAGACACCATGACCAAGACAGCTCTTCTAAGGACAGCATTTAATTGAGGCTGGCTTACAGGTTCAGAAGTTTAGTCCATTATCCTCAGGGCAGGAACAGGGCAGCATCCAGGCAGGCATGGTGCAGGAGGAGCTGAGAGTTCTACATCTTCATCTGAAGGCTGCTAGGAGAAGATTGGCTTCCAGGCAGCTAAAATGAGGGTCTTAATGCACATCCCAATGATGACAACATGGTCACACCTTCTACTAGTGCTACTCCCTGGGCTGAGCATATACAAACCACCACAACTTCTATCAGTGAGGGCATTTTCTTGATTGATGATTAATGTGAGATGGCCTAGCCCACTGAGGGTGGTGCCTCTCCTGGGCTGGTGGTTCTGAAATGAGAAAGCAAACTGAGCAAGCTAGAAAGCAGCATTCCTCTATGGAATTCAGTTTTAGTCCTTGCCTCCAAGTTTCTGCCCTGACTCCTCTTCACAATGGACTGTAAATCATAAGATAAAATAAACCCTTTCTTCTTAGGATGCTTGTGATCCTAATGTTTATCACAGCAATAGAAACCTAACTCATGGCACATAATTGATGACTAGCCTGTAGTCTGTGCTTACAATCAGACTGAGGGTAGAGAGGCAAGCAACTAGAAAAAATAAGTTATTTTAGTTCTGAAAACCAAATTACTGTCATTTGGAGAATTATCATACTTTAACTAAAATAGAAAGCTTTACAAAATTGCATGGGCTAGGCTAATATTCCTGACTTTTTATTATTAGATAGTTAGAGAAGGGGATGTAGACATCATTTTTATAATTCTTTCTGACTGGATAATGGAGAAGTTCCCATGGGGAGGAAGTCTGGTGGGTGGTCTCAGGAAGTCTCTAGTACTGGAGATTTTGTAAGGAAAGGCCACTGTTGATATGTCTCTTGGTGGTGTCCTGAATAAGAGTTTTAGTCTATGGGATATAAAACTGTTTGGGCAATTGAAAAAAAAAACATAGAAAAAAACACTCTTTTAACTTAGGATCCAAGAAAGGAAGCAGATTCAGTAATGGAGTGACTGAAGCTACATTGCTGAAGGCAGCGCAGCATTGGAGGATGAGTGAAAAGTCCCTGGATGTCAGGGAAAGCATGCCAAATCACAAGGGTGGGCTCGCCACCGGTGGCCTCTAGGTCTACTGATATTTCTCTAGCTACCTAGTGTTTATTTTCCTTAGGAGTTGAGACCCAAGGCTGGAGAAGTGGTGTAAGATTATGGGCACTCGCTGCCCTTTCAAAGGACTAGAGTTTGGTTCTAGCACTTAAACTGGCAAGCATTAGTAATTCCATTGACTTTTTACAGGTTTTCCAGAGGATGGCCAGAAGTTTTACACCACAGTTTGGTTTGGCTTAGTGTTGGTGACTAAGAGTGTGAAAGGGACAAGCCCTGCGTAGGAATAGAAGTATCTTACAGTCCAAGTGAGGACAGACTGGGCCTGCTTCTCCTTTCCTCTCCTAATGGACATGACTTACTGGTTATTTTTCCTGTTCTTCATCACTGGTGGCTTCTAATCTCCACAGCAGAGACCTGTCCGCTGATTGGTCAGGCCACTGTCTGATTTCTACGAAAGAGAGGAAGGCAACTAAAGGATCTATAATCCAACATTTCATGAACCATTCATCCCCCTGAACTAATATCTATGGCTGTGTATCAAAATATCACAAACCTAATAGCTTGAGAAACAAAACCAATTTTGGCTGGAGAGACAGCTCAGCAGTTATAAGCATTTTCTATCCTTTCAGAAGACCTGGGTTTATTCTCAGCACCCACACGGTAGCTCACAAGCTCTGTTACTCCAGCTCCAGGAGATCTGAGCTCTGTGGGCACCATGCACATGCGGTGTTCTAACACACTTGCAGTCAAAACACTCATGCACATAAAAGAAAAGAAAAAAAAACTTAAATTATTTACTACAAGTTTTGTGGTTAGGAATTTTGGTCTGCTAGAAAGATGTGGAGGTTGGGATATGGTAATGTGGTAGAAGAGACATACCCCATGGCTAAGGGAGATGGTGCAGTATGGGATTTAACCAGCCAGCTAATTTCTGAGGCATCTTATTCAGGAAGGGGTGAGGCTGAGTTCTTATCCTGTGTGGAGAAGGGACTGAGGAAAATAGACTTAGCTGATCCAGGGGGAGATCCGAGGCAACGACAGGGACAGATCACACATTAACTTGGCGTAGGTTCTTGTAGGTATAATTAAGGTCTGAAATTGATTTTTAGTTTAGTTAATTTTGAGACCCTTAAAGGAGGATTTTTCTAAGTAGCTTGCCTAGCCGGGTAGAAGCCCTTAAAGAAGAAGAAATTTCTGCCCTGGGAGAAAAGACTGGACACAGCAGGAATTAACTCCTGTTGGTCTTGAAGAAGCAACTAACTCACAAAATGTCCAACAAACACATTTACATTTTGCTTATGTGTATGAGTGTTTTGTCTGCATATATGTAAATGAACCACACATGTGCCTGGTGCCCACAGATGTCACCTCCCTCTGCCTCAGCCTTCACACCACAGTGGGCCTTTGACCCAAGTTCATCAGAATCCAAATGACATATTGCCATTGCCTTGGATTTCCTCTGCTATCCCTGTATCTCAAGCCTTCTTTTAGTATTTAGCATATTTAGTGTATTCAGTGTGTGACTGTTTGCACACATATTCACCTCTATCTTCTCTAATGTTGATGAATGGTGTTGTTGCCAATCATCTGGCCAATAACTGTGTTTTGTTTTCTTTACCATGTGGTGGGGATTGTGGGTAAACAAGGAGAAACTCTCCTACTGGTCTCTGGTAGGTTTTGTTTGCCTCTAAATTTGGCAATAACACACAGGCAGAAGCAGCAGCAACTGGAGCCTTCAGTGTCAGGGCCTGTAGCCCTACAAGTGTCACACTGCCATAAAAGCCTTGGATATTAGCATCCTGAGCCCTTGGTGCCACCAGTTTTGCAGTTCTAAATCCAGGGTCTGAAGACCTGACAGCTTCTTTCAGTGGCCAGGGCCTGTAGGCTCCTTTCTGGTTCCCTTTATATTTTAATTTTGGCTCTTCAATTTGTCGTGTTCTCTGTTTGTCTGTCTATCTGTGTCTCTGTCTGTGTCTTTGTCTCTGTCTGTCGCTCTCTCTGTCTCTGTCTCTCTGTCTCTCTGTGTGTGTCTTTGCGTTTATTTGTTTGTCTCTCTCTGTGTGCTCCTCTCTCTCTCCTGTCTGTCTGTCTGTCTGTCTCCTCTTTTGCTACCCTTCTTTCTTACCAGGCTACTATTACTCTCCAGCTGCTTAGCTGTTGCCAGGACTACTCAGAGAACCTCCTCCTCTGGGGTTATTCAGGGTGCCGGTGGGAACACTTGGGAAGCCAAGGTGTACCACAGGACCACATACATGTATGTCTGACACCTCCAGGGTGACCACAAAGGCTGCCAGGACCTCTTCACAATCAAGCAATCAGCTGCCTTACTGCACTCAAGTCTTCAGGTACTAACAGCTCTTCCCTCACTCAGTCAAGCTGTGTCTGCCATGCTGTCACTGCTACTTTTTGCTTGGTGTTACCAGCTCAGTCTGTCCTAAATGTAGGGGACAAACAGCCAACCAACCAACCAACTAACCCACCAACCAACCAACCAACCAGCCAACAAACCAACAAACCAACCAACCAACCAACCAACCAACCAACCAACCAACCAACCAGCCAGCCAGCCAGCCAGCCAGCAAGCCAGCCAGCCAGCCAGCCAACCAACCAACCAACCAACCAACCAGAAGACTGTACAGGGAGTGGCTCCCAGCTGACTCACTGAACAATTCCTAACAACCGATTATGTGGCCAGAGAAGGAGTGTGTAGATGACCACAGCCTTCCCTATTAGTGCCAGTTGAAGTAACTGAAGGTTAAGTTTTGGATGAAAAATGGACTGGCTTCAAAACACCAATTGCAGCAGGTCCTCTGCTATAACACCAGGAAAATGTTTACCCTCTGCCAAGGTAGACAAGAGTTCCACGGGCCTCTAGATTTACTGAGCAGAAAGTTTAGTAAAAACTGTTTCAAAAGCACAGGCTGGGGCTCTGCCAGGAAGCCAGGGTAATCAGTTTCAGTCTTTGCCAAGCTGTCTCAAGGTATTGAAGGGATGTTCAAGATAGCTGGTGTTTCCATAAAAAGGAAGTGTTGTTGGCTGTTAGACAGATAATCTTTTAGCTTAAGACAGCTCTGGTAGCAAAGGAGAGTCCAACAGCTGCTAATTAGGCAATCACATTGGCCTAGCCACTAATCTGTCCCTATTTACAGGAAAACAAACACTATGAAGAGTGTTCAGAATACAAATGTACAGAACTTATCATTAGCAATGTACTGATTGAATGAGTGTGGCAGGTATTTAGAGTTGTGTGTGTATGTGTGTGTGTGTGTGTGTATAGCAGGTGTGTACATGTAGAGCTATAATCATGTGTGTGAGCATGTGTGGGTGCATATGCATGTGTGTGCATGTTGTATGTGTATGCATGGTGTGTGCATGGTGTGTGTATGTGTGTGTGCATGGTATGTATATATATGTGTATATATACAAACATATATACATACATACACATACACACACATCATGCACACACACACACACACACACACACACACATATATATATATGGCATGTGTAGTCTATTCTTCCCGATATGTACTTTGTTTTTGTTTTGTTTGTTTTATTCACTTTGTTTTTTGAAGCAGGGTCTCTCATAAGCTCTATGGCTCACTGGTGGGCTAGTCTGGTTGTCTGTCATGTTCTAAGAATTTACATGTCTTCACCTTCCCAGCCCAGGAATTGCAAGTGTGTACCATTCAATTGTATTTTTACATGGGTTTGGGGACCAAAATCAGACCCTCGAGCTTGTGCAGCAAATGCTTTTCCAACTAAATTGTAACAGCGCTTCGACGGACCTTAGTGCTTGCATAGTGTCCCAGAGAGAGAGGGAGCACCTTCACCTGTGTCCACACATTGAAATGTCTGTTCCGTCTTTACTGTCACTCATAGCACGCAGTGCGGCACAGTGCAAGTCAAAAAGCAGACACCCAACAGTTACCTGTAGAATTCAAACGATTGAAGAAGAGCAAGGGAAGCAGGGAGACTCAGGAAGGGACGAAGGGCTGGAAGACGTCTGGGCCAACTGGCGTGGCTTGGGGACCTGAAGGGGCACACCCTACCAATATCCCAGCCTGAAGGGATCTGGCAAGAGAGCTGAGCCTAAGTAGTACTTGCCTGTTAAGTGCCCTGTGGGGAGGTATAATGTGTCTCTATTTAAAACCAATTTTCAGAGTTGGAATCCCTGTTCTGAAAGGTTTCTGGCAGGATTGGGAAGCCATAACTTTGGAGAGGATGCAATAAACCAGAAATTTCCTCCCAGGTGAGCCAGGAACTTTTCAATGTTTTGAAGAGGGAATTTTCTGAAGCTTTGCTCATCCTGTAGCCGGTTTGCAAGTCATTTCTTCTGTTTGTAAGTGAACCACATTCCAGTTTGGTGTCTGTTCCCCATTCTAATAGATGGGCTGAAGCCAAGGCAATGCACGCATACGGAAGAATACAGAGATTTCTCTTTGGACTGGGGCTGTATGTACATGTGAACTGAGTAGTGTCAATGTCCTGGAAATCTTACTGCTCACCGCCAGTAGATCTGGATGGTACATCAGCCTGAACCGAAGCTCGTAAAGTGTAGGCGTTAGAGTCACAGCTCATCCATTCATCTAGTGATTAAGGGCAGACCGAAAACACAGACATAAATAATCTCTCCATTCATGGCTAATACACGCCAGACTAAATAGCAAACACATATGTATAGTTTGATGAGTGCCAAGGAGCTAATGTAGAAAGAGAAATTAAAAAGATACTGGAGTTGTGATGAACCATTGATTGCCAACTTGTTAAGATCTAGGTGAGTCGCAGAAGAGAAAAGCCTCTGGTCATGTCTGTGAGAAATTACCTAGGTTATGTTAATTGAGATGGGAATCATAAATGTTTGAGAAACATTTTAAATGTTGGAAACAGCAGAGCATAAGAGGTTCTTCCTCTCCTCTTTTTGACTAAAACACATTGAGACCAGTGACCCCCTTTTCCAACGACCAAACCTTCCCAGCCATGTTGGACTGTGTGTTCCCTGAACCTATGAACCAAATTAGCTCCTTCTTCCCTGAGGCTATTTTGACAGCCATTGGTTGCAGCAGTAACATAAGTACCTGGTACAAAGAGGGACCTCTGCAGTGATAAACTGGGCTGTGTTGTTTGTAAGCTTTTGGAAATCATTTGTGGAAGAAATGAGAAAGAGTTTGGAGCACTGGGCTTGAAAGGCCCTAGAATGCTTTTAACAGAACTTGATGGACATTCTTGTGGGCGTTTTGAAGACCAGAGGCAGAGAAACAAGGAGAATGGAGGTTAGAAAGGAAAAGTAACTCTATTGGAAATTGGCTGAACTAAAAATTGTGTGTGTGTGTGTGTGTGTGTGTGTGTGTGTGTGTGTGTGTGTGTGTGCATGTACTTAGACATGTATTGCCATGGCATGCAAGTGTGGATTAGAAGACAATTTGCAGAAGTTGTTCTCTTTTTCCACTATATGAGTCCTGGGAAATGAACTCCGCCATCAGGATTGGAAGCAGTGCCTTTATCTGCTAAACCATCTCCACAACCCCAAGTCTGGGGCCCCTCTGCCTGTACCCCGAGAGCTTGAATGAGGCCAAAATGCAAAGGAAATCAAGTGATTTGTTTGGGAGAGGAAATCTCAAGACAGCATAGCACTCAGGCTGTGGCATGGTCAGGTCTGTGCTGAACGAGCAAAAAGTGGAGCAGAAAGAGAAGTAGGCTGTTAGGTGAGGTAATAAAGCGAGCTAGTTTGACCTTACAGATGAGCCAGGCTCAGAAGGAGCTGGGATTGTTAAGGAGGTGAACGCCGTTTAAAGAAAAATGTGGCATTTAGCCCTGGACATTAGGAAAGGTATCCTGAAGACATGATCCCATGTATGAAGAGCTCTATTTTCTGAAATCCGAATTCATTTGAGAGAACCTGAACTGAGAATGAAGCAGTTGCATGTTCCTTAAAAGTAACTGCCAAGGGGAGTGTCTCTTCAGGGTCGGCACACAGAAGCTGGCTGGTCCAAGGAGATCAGGTCCCATCCCAAGCATCAGTGAGACTTGGCTGCATTTCCCATGGAGTACTGTTTGCTCGTTTGTTTCTTAGGTATAAAAAATGCCAGATTGAGAGGACCATGTCATCTTGCACTATCGTTCCACAGAACTTATGAATCCCAAGAGATGTTCAGCAAGGTGAGGATCTTTGCAAGGAGTTCCTATAGGCCACTACATGAAGCGGTGTAGGTGAACCCTAAGTTGCTTTGAGACCACAGGATGTTGGAGATGGCAGAACCACAGGGCATCTGACAAATAAGTTTAAAGTGTGGAGGGAGGACAGCTCAAGAAAGAGGCGATGTGTGTTTCTGATGGTAGTGCTGGGGAAGAGGCTCTGCATGATCCTTTGGTGTCTAGGTGATTCTATCATGAGCCAAATGCCAATTGAGGAGCTTGCGTGTGTTTTCCATGCATGACTGTTGTGCTTCAATTGGTGCTCTGTCTGATCTGTCCTTACTCTGTGTCATTGTATATTGGAAGTATGAAGCTTGCTGTTGATTTATAGGAGCTCAGAATTACGAGATTGCCTTGACTCTTTGGAGAGATTTTAGACTTTTCTTTTGTTTTATTTTATTTAAGATGTCTTTTGAGACAGTGTGTAGTTCTAGTTGGCCAAGAACTCACAATATAAACCTTACTGGCTTACGGCTCGCAATGATCCACCCACCTCTGCTTCCACAGTGCTGGGATTAGAATTACTTATTTATTTATATGAGTACACTATAGCTGCCTTCAGACACACCAGAAGAGGGCATCAGATCCCATTACAGATGGTTGTGAGCCGCCGTGTGATTGCTGGGAATTGAACTCAGGACCTCTGGAAGAGCAGTCAGTGCTCTTCACCACTGAGCCATCTATCGCTCCAGCCCACAGTGCTAAGATTAAAGTTGGACACATCCAGGCTTGTCATAAGATATTTTGTTCTATTAGTGCGTGGTTGCCTCTGTGTGTGTGTGTGTGTGTGTGTGTGTGTGTGTGTGTTTACATGCACTTATGCTAAAGTGTATGAGTGTATGGGTAGAGGTCAGAGGTCAGCTTTCAGGAGTCACTTCTCATTTCTACCGTGGACTCCTGAGATCAAACTCAGGTTGTCAAGGTTTCATAATAAGTCCCTTTGCCTTGCACTGGGCCATGTCACTGGCCAATTTTGCACTTTTAGAGCCGGAACTGTCAATGACTGTGGTGACTTCTCAAGTTGGACTGAATACATTTTTCATTATGAGATGGCCATGAGCCTATGACAACAAGAGGTGGGAGGTTGAGGCTTAAAAGAGGTGTGCTTCAGTTTTGGATGATAGGAGTCTGAGCTCGTTCGTGAGGGATTGTCTAAATTAAGTTAACTAAGGTGGGAAACTGTATCCTAATTGTGTATGGTTCCATTTTATGAGGATGTGATTTTACCCAAAAATAAAATGATGAAAGTGAGCTTTCATTCCTCTCTGCTTTCTGACTGGGGGTTCAGGGTTTCCAGCTGCCTCCTGCTCCCGTCCTCCTGTCTTCCCCTCCATAATAGACTGTATCCCTTGGACTGTGAGCCAGAAAGTCTTTTAACTGCTGTTGTCCAATCATATTGTCAATGCAATTAGCCAAATAATAAAGGTAAGGGGCATGGGCTGAGCAGGAAAAGGTTCACTGAAGAGGTGAGAGACTTGGACATGCAGAAATCTAGTGAGGTGTTCTACAGGAGACGAGGTAAGTAAAGCTGCTGCAAGACAGAATGCTGTGTGCACTGGGAAGGAAGAAAAGAGGAGGGCAGAAAGATCAGCAAGGTGGTATCTAGGAAAGGGAAGCAGATGCAGGATTGTAGATTCTGGACTGTCAGTAGGAGGTTTGAGCATCCTTGCTATTCTACCACATTAAGAGGCAGACTGAGATTTTAGAATGTGGAAGCAGAGAGGCCAGTGCAAAGATGCCTTCAGTTGGGATGGCTTGTTCCAAAGTAACTGCTACAAAACGAGAGACAGAGAGAGGGAGGGGAAGGGGGAGATAGAGGGAGGGAGGGGGAGACTGGTTAAATCTGGGTTCATTTTGAAGATAGCATGGGAGTGATTCTTTGATGGACTGGTGTGAAGTATAGTGGAACAGATCTGGAAAGGCTTCCTGAAGCTGGCAGGATGAGGGCTCGGTCACTTCCTGAGACAGAAGAGAGTGTAGAGAGGAGATTCTGGTGTGCTGAGTCTAAGACATCCATAGGACACCCAAATGGAGAAAGCCACCCAATTATTGGTGACAGATCTCAAAACAATGTTCTGAGCAGAAGATACATATTTGAGACTCATTAGCACACAGGTGGTATTTACAGTTACGAGACTAGATGGGACATGAGCGTATGTGAGTAGGGAGAAGAAGAGCCGGGCAGCAGAGGCACACGCACGTCTTCAATCCCAGCGCCCGGGAGGCAGAGGCGGCCAGATCTCTGAGTTCAAGACTAGCCTGGTCTACAGAGCGAGTTCCAGGACAGCCAAAGCTACTTAGAGAAAACCTGTCTCAATAACAACAACAACAACAAAACCAACAACAACAAAAAAAAACCCACCCCCTTCAAAAAAAACCAATCAAAACCAAAAAAACAGAAACAAAACAAAATAAAACAAGAAAAAAAAAAAAAAAAAAAAAAAAAACAAAACAAGGAAGGAGAAGTCCCATGGATCAAAGTTGGAGGTGTTCTGCCTAATGTCTAGAGGGCAAGGAGACAAGTGAGGGCTGAAGAAAAACAGAATGAGAAAGTCAAGGGACATTGGTATTCTGACAGAGAGAGGGGGTGGCTCAAGGGGGAAAGAGTGGCCAACTTCGAAAGGGTCTGGTAGGTCAAGAGGGAACCAACTGAGGTCACAGCTGACTGTGATGTTAACTTCCCGGCAGAGGTAGGGTAGGTGAGTTCAAGAGAGGATGTGAGAGAGATGTGAGAGAGACATGAGAAACAGTGGGTATGGTGGAGATTGAGTCAAGAAGCTGTATAGATTATGTGCAGAAGGGGGCTGGGAATAGTGCTGGATTTTGAAACCTCAAAATCTGCCCTCCGTGACATACCTCTCCAGTAAGGCTGTACCTTTTAACCCTTATTAGAATTGCTCCACCAACAGGGAACAAGCATTCAAATATATTGGCAAAAAATAAAACAAAATAAAGGACACAACACAATGCAGTCTATGCGCTAATCACAGCCCTGCATGAAGACAGAGCCAGCAACTCAGAAATGGGCACAGGGTTACTTGGATTACATTCTAGAAAAGGTTTAAGTATTTTTAAGCTAATTTACGGAGGCAGTAACTCTTTGCAAAGTTAAGTTTTAGACCAAATATTAAAAGACAAAATGTTTGATCAGAAAAGAAACAGTGGTATTTCAGACAGAAGGGAGGACTAAGTCAGATAGAGGGGAGGACTGAGTCAGACAGAGGGGAGGACTGAGTCAGACGTAAGGGAGGACTGAGTCAAACCACACTGGGCAACTTGAATGAGAATGGCCCCCAAAGGCCCATATATTTGAATGTGTGGTCCCTAATTGTTGGAAAAGTTTAGGTAGGGATACAATGTGTGTCCTTTTTGAAGAAGGTGTGTTACTGGTTTCAACAACACACACCATTCCCAGTTCCGTCTCGACCCCCTCCAACCTCCGCTCCCACTCTCCCCCAGCCTCATGCTGTGGATAAGATGGGAGCTCTCAGGCACTGCTTCAGCACCATTCTTGCCTGTCTGCTGCCATGGTCCTCACCGAGACAGCCATGGACCCTTACCTTCTAGAACTGTAAGCCTGTGTAAGCCCCTATAAGTTGCCTTGGCTTTTCTTCACAGCACTAGGACATTAGGACACTATTGAAGACGGAGACGGCCTGCTGTGTGTGGCAAGATTCAGCATTTCTCTTAGTGTGACTCTGCAACCTATGTAACCTTGGGAGGTGGCTAAAGGATTATGTGAGTCAGCTTCCTGGAACACAGTAGAGCTACGATGACATTGGCCTCATGCGGTTGTCATGTAGAGAAAACAAATTAATGCACAAAGAGATGATACAACAACATGTGGCATATTGTATTTGCTCAATAAATACCAGCTCTTCTAGGTGCATATGATAAAGCAGGGCCTGATGGGACAGGAGGTCGAAGACAGAAGCTTCTAGGTGCAGGGAACTTGTATAATACAGGAAGGATCCTGAAACTAACTATCGCAGGGCTTTAGGCTGGAGATCAACATCATGAGATTACTGTTTTAAGCTGACTCATTAAAGACAGCTGGGGTAGGCGTGGAGGATTGTGTACTTGAGAAAACCTGGCTGCACATGAATCAGTTCCTTCTCTGGGTCTTTGCTCATCTATTATATTAACTCATTTTATTGTACATTAATCACTTTTCTGCTGTTGTGACTAAACATCATAAACAAGGCAACTTACTGAAGAAAGAAATTACTTCGGTTTGTGGATATATATGCATGTGTGCATGTATGTATGTACATACGTGTAGCTATTGTTTTGTTTTGTTACAGGCAGTGGGTTAGCACGGCGGCAGGCAGCAGAACCATGAGCCCCAGAGCTTGTGTGCCGAGCTAAAGCATGAAGCAGAGAGAGTAAAGTGGAAATGGTTTGACATTGTTTTGCTCAAAGCCCATCCCCAGTCGTGTTTCTCCCCCAGCAAGGCTGTGCCCCCTAAACTTTCCCCAACAGCACCACTAACTGGGGACCACGTGTTCAAATACCGAGAACAGAGGGACTGTTTCCTATTGGAACCACGACCTTCAGAAAGAAATGCATTCTACCTATGGCCACGTCATTATGCAAAATGCACTGAGTCCAACTTCAAAAGTCACCACGGTCTTTCTCAGTCTCAACCCTGTTTAAAAGTTTGAAGTTCAAAAACTGAAGGCAATTTCATAAGTTTAGCTCCCTGTAAAGTAAAACATCTACATAATTACGACACACAGTGGCACAAAATGTTCACTAGTATTCTAAACTGAGGCATTGGAAGCATAGAGGAAATATTGGGCCCGAACAGGACCAGACCCCAGGAGGGTGAACGCCAGTCCTGTGGCTCCGTGTCTGAGGCTGTAGTTAATGTCAAAGGCCTTAGATGATTCTGTGCCACCAACATTTAGCCCTTTCTTGGGCTGGTTCCACTTTCTGCCTGCAGCTCTCACAACATCTCCAACATCTTGGGGTCTCTGCTGTAAGTCCACTTAACTGTCATAGCTTCATACATGGACAACTTACAGCTTCTTACCCTTTCGGGGTCTTCACACAAGGGTGGCCACACCACACCCCGCATAGGATGATTCTATGGCCCCCTTCAGGCTTGCACCTTTGAGAGTCTAAAGGCTGCACCCTGTGTACGGCACTGCCAGGCTTTACCGCCTGTTCAGGATGGATGCTCAACCCCCAGAATCTCAGCAGCAGCAATTTTTGACTCCGTTTCTTTTTAGGAGGAGAGAATGACTTCGGTCCTTGTTCTCAAGCTTATCTGGGTGAAGCGTTGCCCTTGAAACATTAAGTTTCCTGGTGATCTTTTTCTGGAAATAAAACCCCTGATAAATTTGCATTTCTTTCTTAAGCGCTCCCCCCCCCCCCCGTTATAAACCTGTATAACAGCCATTGCAATACATTTCACTGACTATGCCAGAGCTGGAGAGATGGCTCAGCAGTTCCAAGCACTGACTGCTCTTCCAGAAGACCCTTCGTTTGATTCCCAGGACCCACAAAGTGGCTGGCTGCTGCCTGTAACTCTAATACCAGGAAACTGATGCTGTTTTGTTTTGTTTTGTTTTCTGGCCTCTGAGGGCATTTCATGTACTCGGTGCACAGATACAGGTAGGTAAAATACCCTTACACATAAAATAAAAATAAAGGTTAAAACAGCAACCACCACAGGTTCGATATTATGCAGTCCTGACATTGCTTCTGCCAAACAAATTAGTCCGTTGCTCTTAAATTTAGCTTTAGTTAACTTTGGATGAGGGCAAAAGGGATTCAGACTATTTGCCAAAGTATCACAAGATTGTCCTCTAGCCCAGCTCCCAACCTTGTTTCCTTCTGAAACCTTTTGAGCAAGGAAGCTCCCCTCCAGCTTTGGTCTGCATAGCTCTTGGTACCATTGTCTTCCAGGCTCCCACAGCATGCACAAAAATATTAAATTCTTAAATCATTTCAATCAAATATGTAAAACCTCTGCGTTAAAAAAATCATCTACTATTCATTGCAGTTCCTAACAATTTGTAGCCTACAATTCAGTTTGCTAACTAAAAACGTTCTTGAGCACTGTCAAAACAATGGCTTTATAGCAGAAAAAGAAAAAAAAAAGAAATAAAGGAAAATATTGTTCTGAGGAATAAAATAGTAGCTCAAAAATCCCAGTGCAGAGCTCTGCACAGCAAACAGCAAGTGCCTGCTTTGAGTTTGATATCAAAAGCATTTCACGGGAGAAAGCAACACATTCTTCCTCCTGGTCTCCTAGGTTATGACCAGCATCCTTCCATTGTACTTTCTGCTCCCAGAGACACACTGGGGACGGTTGAGCAGGCCCGTGTCTGCAGTGTCACCATCACACTTCCCTAGCTTGTTCAATCCAGGCTACTCTGCAGTAAACATCCCAATCTCCTCATACTGTATGTCTCCAAGCTAGAAGCAGGATGAAAAAGACCACCTTCCTCAATAAGCCTTCCCTTCATCTTCCGATTGCCACTGAGATGTGGCGACTTTCCCATTGATCCTCTCCCGTAAGTGAGCATCTTCGTTTGTTTTACATTATCATCTGGCCGCAAGTCCGTCTTACCGCCTACTCGTCTGTGCGTTTCCAGACGGTCTGGACCTCACAGCAAGGCTGAGCACCTGTTTGCCTAGCACAGCCTGGCTCCTTGGCAGAGACAGTTGGATGAACCGAACAAAAAGATGACTGATGTTCGCACAGTGTTGGAGTCCTGTGGAGGTGTGAATGAGTGTGAGTTGCTTCAAGTATGAGGCAGGAAATCGTGTTTTCTGTTTCTTCCCCCATCTAAGGCTTTCTTAGGTAGAGAAAGCCAGGCTGTGTCTTGTGAGCCAGAAAACTGCCACCCCTTCCCCGCACACCATTGTTTCTCAATTTGTGGGTCTCAACCCCTTTGGCAAACCTCTATGTCCAAAAACATTTACATTGTGGACTCATAACACTGGCAAAATTACAGTTATGAAGTAGCAATGAAGATTATTTTTATGGTTGAGGGGTCTGCACAGCATGGGGAGCTGTAGTAGAGTCGGACGTTAGGAAGGTTGGGAACCACTGCTCTAGAGAATTTGAACAATGAACAATCAGCTCACTGAGCTTATGGTTCCCCATGACCTCGATGAAGAGGCATGGGGCCTTGGGACAAGCGGCTCAGGGCTGCCCAGCAACTGGGTTACACCTCAGGAGTCCTCGTGGGACAAGCATCCTACCTGACTCTCTTCCTCCTGCTTCATTGGGCTGACAAGGCCACAAAAACATGTCTGTCTGGCCTCCAGGAAGGTGGCAGAGGCCCCAGCCTCATTACAAGCTGTTTTCCTTCCTCCTCAGTGGATTGTTTCTGGGACAAAACACCATGACCAAAGGCAACGTTAAGGAAAAGAGAGTTTATTCTGTCTTACAGTTCCAGAGGGGTAAGAATCAATCATGACTCAGGGAAAGGTTTGTCTGCAAGTGGCAGGCATGACATCAGGATCGGGAAGCTGAGGGGTCACACCTTTAACCATAAACATGGCTGGACACTGGGAGTGGGGCTACGAACTCACAAAGCCTGCCTCTGGCTACTGTACTTCCTCCAACAAGGCCGCATCTCTTAAGCCTGCAAACACAGCACCAAACACAGCACCGTCAAGTGGAAACTGAGTGTTCAGATGCCTAAAAGCTTGTGGAGGACATCTGTCAATCAAATTATCTGTCACACTTGGCTACTCGGACCCAGGTCATGAATTGGGCCTGCACCGGTTCAATGATCTGATATAGGGAAGCTGTGAGCCGGGTGTGAGGTCACCTGGGCGAAGAATCAAAGTCCTGGGGTTGATAGCTGAAGCCTGGGACTGTGAGGGAGTCACTGCACACAAGTATCGAGGGGACAGAAGATGGTAGCAGGTCAGGCCTGTAATGTCACCTGCTACTCAATCCTTACTATTCAGCTTCCACTGAGATACCTCTACTACTACTACTAAAAGCGATGATGGTTCCAACAGCCAGCAACGCCACAGAGCGCTCACGATTCTATGATTTAATCCTCTGAAGCAGTCATCACTACTATGACTTCCGTTTCAGAGCTAAAGAAATAAAAGAAAAGATGCTTAGGAATCTGGCTCAGATATATAGTTGGTATCTTGATTAGCTTAGGCTGTAAAGGAAATGCTATGAGCTGACCAGGCTGATCTCTGCCGAGAGCACATTTCCTGACTTACAGATGAATAGTCTCTTGCAATGTCTCTTTGTACAGATGAGAAGGGCATCATCCCAAGGCACTTATCCTATCCCAGTAGTAGTAGTAGCAGCAGGAGCAGGAGCAGGAGCAGGAACAGAGCAGCAGCAGCAGCAGCAGCAGCATTACTGGAGCAGCAGCAGTATTAATAAAGCAGCACTAGTTGCAGGAGTAATAGCAGCAGCATTTCAGTGGTAGCGACACTTGAAGCTAAGTATCAAAGAGGAGGTCATTTTCACATTGAACATGGCCACACTGATTTGGCATCTACAGAAGTTGATGAGTTCACATAGTTATATAGAGCAATTGTACACACAGTTTCTCTCTCCTAGCTTTTCTCTTACCTTCCAGGTTAGAATTTTGGTCTCATTTCAATTCAGAAACATTCAGCGACTCACCGTGCTAGCAAAACAAGGAAAGGAAGCATTCCCTCTACTCGGAGATGCCAGGAGCCAGGTGGGCTTTTGTATGTCCCGCGTCAATAGCTGACTTAGAGAGTCATTCAGTGAACTGGAATAACTGTAATGGTGTCACTCACGATGCACCTACATTCTGTCTCCTTCCTTTAGGATATACCTCTGGGTTTGACCTCCTAGTATATATCATAGAGCCTGAGACCTAGGGCAGTTCCCACATTTGCAGTGAGTGAACGTGGGAAGGAAATGGCCTTGGGCCTTGCAGTGCTGTCCTATAGAATACATTCAGGAGCTAGAGCAGGTCAGTTCACATCTGACTTCACATTTTTGTGAGCTGACGTCATAGTTATTGTTCAACTGCTGTGAAGAGACATCACGACCATGGCGTCTTACAGAAGAAAGCATCAAAGTTTTCAGAAAGTTGTCCATTATCATCATGGTGAGGAGCATGGCAGCAAACAGGCAGGCGTGCTGCTGGAGAAGGAGCTGAGAACTCATGTATGATCTGCAAGTTGCAGGCCAAAAGAAAGACGTCATGCCTGACTCGGACTTCTGAAACCTCAAAGCCCATTCTCAGTGATACACCTTCTCCAACAAGGCCGCCCCACCTACCATTTGTCAAACAGGTCTACTCTCTGCTGACTAAGCATTTAAACATGTGAGCCCACAGGGAGTGGGGGGGCATTCTCTTGTAAACCACCACAGACACCATGAAAAGATCATGTTTCTTGTCACCTTATTTCTCATGTGTGTGTGGGGGGTGGGGGGGGCTCTGGCAGGTAGCAGAGAACTTACCTGACTCTGTGCAATTCTCAGCGGCAAATCAACAGGTCTCAGGGATTTACCCCAATACTGCTTCAGCAATGGAAAACAATGAGTAAAGTACCAGCCCATTAAGAACATACAGAATCAGACACTTAGGAGAACTTCCTGACAGATCCGTAGCTTAGTTGTCTCCGAGTATTAGACAGGGTGCTTTAGAGAAACAGAGCAGGCAGAATAAATATATGCACATAAACATAAAAAACCATAAAAACTGTTAGACTGGCTTATGGGCTGCAGACCAGCTAGTCCGATGGTGGCTGTCTCCCCGTGGCATGTTCGAGAATCCAATAGCTGTTCATCTCATGAGACAGGATGCCTCACCAGGTCTTCAGTATATGTCAGAATCCTGAAGAAGTGGGCTCTTATGTCAGTGAAGGAACAAACACCTCAGTGGCAGAGCACATGAACTTGGCAGTGAGAATGAAGCCAAGCATGTACTTTATAAAAGACTGTTACAAGAAGGTGTGGTTCAGGTTAATGGTGGGTCTTCCCACCTCAAATGATCCAGTCAAGAAAAATCCCTCGTGGGTATTTTGCCTAGATGCGTGGGTTTCTAGTTACTTTGATGTAGTGTGAACTTTTAACCAGGGTCATTAGTAAATAATTTACTTAGTGTTCCACCTTAGACTGTGTGTTGGTATTGGAACTCATATCTCACCTAAGTGTGTGGTGAAAGAATTGGATGAGAATCCCAGGAAGGGAAAGCAGTGGAGGTCTTCTGAATGCAGGAGGTATCTGGGCTGCAAAGCATAGCTTGGAGCCCAAGTCACACTGCAGAATAGAAGCACGTAGTCCCTGGCCTAACCTTTGTCCACACATTGAGGAGAGAAGGTAAGTGCTTGGAGGTTACTCGGCAACCACTACGTCTGAGGTCCAGGCAGAGTGAAGACAAAATACCAGGTATCGTCCCAGCGACGGGGAGAAAAATGATGACTATTCATACTTCACAGAACCACTTAAAAAAGTAGCTAATGCTACAAAAGGGACAACTCCCAGCTCACAGTCAGCTCCTAACAAATGTCTTTCAAATCCAAAATGGAGAAAAGCGGGTGTCTGGTGCACAATGCCCTTGCCCACAGTGGCCGCTAACCTGTCTTAACTGCTTCTTTAGATCGTCACACTTCTCCAGCTGTTGTAGAAGAACAGAAGTGCTCTTGACTCCCCCGGATTTGGTCTTTGCTGGTGCTCTGTGCTGTACATTCCATAATGAATCAGTTAGTAATTGGGACGCAGGGGACAGGGACTGCAACTTTGAAAATGGTAACTTTGTCTCCTGAAGAAGGACAGCAGATTAATGTGGGTTTACAGTGCCACTAAAAGTCTGGAATTTAGTATCAGGAGTCCTGAGTCTGACCCAGGTTTGGTTGGCCATCCTCTGTTTTATCTTTGGCATCCTTCTTTCTTCTGTAGGCATTAGCTTCACCTGTGAAGCGGTACCCAACCGTCTGTCTTCACTTTTGACTGAGGGAGTCCTCAGGATATAGAACTTTTGTTCTAAAGCCAGAAGAATCCAGAGGGACTTGACCAAGTTGGCCGATCCTGCCTCCTAGCCTATTTTCCAAGAAGCTAAGTTTCAATTACCGGCCTACCCAGTTAAACCTGTTTTGAAGTGTTTTCCATTGCAAGAAATAGAACATTCACCTAACACCAGCTTTTGAAAAAAAAAATGGTGGGCAAGTGTCTGAAAATGGGCAGTCCCTGAGTCATCCTAAGGTCATCATCAAGGATGACATCACCATTCAGCATCTTTAAATCCTCAGGGTAGCCACCTGACATCACAAGGCAGCTGCTAAAGCTTCAGGAATCACAATCTCTTCTATGGGTGCTGATGGAAAGCAAGGGATTCACACATGCCATCGGTCCGAACTTTGAGGACGATAAGGCTACTTTTACCTGCTGGAGATCTTTTTGCTCTCCACAAGTGGAGGCACCAGGACAGATTCCTCAGTTCCTTGGAGAGTCTGGTTAGCAAATATTCTCTAGCACTGCCTTCCTAAGAACAAGAATTTAAAAAATCCATCACTCTTGGTGAAGGGGAGGAAGAGCCTGGAAAGGTTTAGGTCTTTCTCTCTAAACAAGTCTGAGCTGGCTATAATGGGAAGGGGTGGGCATCACGGATGAAGCGCAGTGTTCTAAGGTCTGGAGTGCTGAGCAAGGCATGAAGAGGCTGGAAGGACAAGGCCATGCGTGCTGCAGCTGGCGGCGACACCTTCTTTGTTTCTCTCTTCCCTTCAGGGCTGTGGATATTCCAGGTGCTTAGACCTGTGCGGCATGTGGGTGTTACTGAGATCTATAAACGGCTTTCCTGTGCCACCTCCCAGGAAATAACTATTCCTGGACCCTGCTGAGGTAGCCACACAGGAACTTCCAATTCCTGTAACGTCGTGTGTGGTTTGGAGAAAGTAGGCCAGTTCTTCAGAAGAAGCACGCCGTCTCCCTGTACCAGAGCTGCCATACTCGTCTCATAGGCTGGGCAAATATGCTGACATTATCTCTAGTTGGGATAACGGTCCATTGGTGGCCAAGGAGAGCTACACAGTGACAGAACTAAGAGTCTAGCTCAGGTCGGGCTGATATAAGTTTGCCCTTTGTGGTGTTTGATTGTTGGGTGCTGTTCCCGTGCTTCATGAAACGACTGTGAAACTACTAATTTCCTCCACCGACTTCTTCCATTTTTTGGTTTCTGAAGAATTTACTTTTATTCCCCCCCCCCCTTAATGTGTATGGCAAATGTGCATGAACATGTAGGTGCTCACATATGTGTGTGTACCTATGTATGTGTGGCTGCGTGTAGAGATCTACGGTTGATGTTTAGATCCTTCCTCTATAGCTTTAGGTCTTGCTCATTGAGGCAGAATCTCCCAGTTGAACTGAGAGCCAACCTGTACATCTCGTCTGAATAGCCAGATTGTGCCAAGGATCTCCTGTGTTTGTCTACCAAGGGTTGAAACTGTAGGTGGACGACTAACCCCATCTGGCATTTATATGGGTTCTGGGGATCAGAGCTGCACTTACCACACCGGCACAACCAACCCTTTAGCCTCGGAGCCATCTCGGCAGTGCAGAATTTAACTTTTTAATGAAAATCTACATCCTAGCCCCTTTCAAAATAGTGCCTGGCACATAGTACGTATTTGTGGAATAGCAGTTACCTTAAAAAGATTCACATTCCCCAGGCCTTGTAGGTGTTTGTACAGGTAGAGAAATCGGTGGGATTAGTTAATTTTCTGCTTTTGTCAGTGAGATCAGAGACGAGGGCAGAGAAACACGGGAGGCACAGAGCTGGCCCAGAACATTTACAAGGGGCCAGCCTCGGGGAGTGCAAGAGCCAGGGTTCTTCTCCTGACTGGAGACAGGATGATGACAACTGGGTGTGCTATTGAGGTCAGACTGCAACCCCCAGCGGTGACTCTTGGATTACTGTTCGGGATGTTACTTCATGATGAGGCGGGATTGAGTAGAACAGTGAGGGGGAACAATAAATAAACTAGACTAAAATATCGGGCGGATTCTTGATTACTTATCCGCTCAGTTTCTGCAGAGAAGTGGGAATAATGGAAGTGCTTTACCTGGCAAGACTGCTGTAGGAAGAAATGTGAGGGTTGGTGTAGACGTGTCTCAGCACAAACACGCTCACACATCTGCAGCTGCTGGTATGGCCGCACAATTCTCGGGGGCAGCATGCTGTGCTGGAGTGGGCTACTTTGTGGCTGTCCCACTTTCTCTTATCCTCCAATGGGGGAGATCACAGAAGGGCACTGAGGGCCAAGGTTTGGTTGTGCGCTGTTCCCCTGTGTCTTTTGACACATGCTTCTGCCTGTCTGAACTGTCAACTCTCCTGGCCCCGCATGAGCTTGCCAGACCTCACCAGAATGCCCCAACAGCCTGGCTTTTCCCACTGGTGCCCCTACATTATTCTAAAGAAGGCTGGCTTCTTAGCAGTTGATGGTTCACAGTCTGGGGACACGCTGACAGAGAAAGGACACTCATCATTACTTCCCCCAAGAAAACCATTTATGCTAATAATTAGAGATCCAGAAATTTGCCCGGCCAGTTGTATAGTGTTAAATATCAAGGAATTTTGTGAGCTGGTTATTAAGCTGCAGGCGTCTTGAAACTAACTATGGTGAGATTATTTACACCAAAAGTGTTTGGCAGACACCACATTGTAACCCTTGCAGATAGTGTGTTACTGAACAAATCCTTCTTTGATTCACTAACTAAAAAGGGGACTACTGGATTCTAAATTGCACTGTGGTTTTACATCTATATTTTTATAAAAATGGCACAGGTCATTTTAATGAAATATTCAGATAAAATGGGCCAGTAAAAATAGAAAACTCAAAAACCCTTTTTCATTTATTCCTTCTACCTACAAATATGCTCTTAGTTTCTTTTGTGTCTCTCCAGAAGAATTTGCAGGTACTAAAAAATAATATTATATATATACACTGGTTTATGGAATGGGCTGAAGTTAAAACAAGAGGCTGCTTTTTTTCCTTTCTTTAGTCATTGCTCTTCACTTTGTTCTATAGGATGCCTCCGACCTGCCCCTGAAGTCTGGCTTGAGCAGAAATAATAGCTTTCTGGTCACTTCCGGGCACTGAAAAAAAATAGTGCAGTCCAGTTCAATTGAAAACTTAAACCTCAAATCCAGTTGAAAGCCTGTCTCATCTTCCAGTCTTAGGCCTGACCTCTGTGGCTCAGACACCTGCAGTGGGAAACAGATCACTCATTCCTCAGCCAGCCCCTCCCCTGGAAGCAGAGGTAGACAGATGAATTATTTTTATTTAGTGGCTGCTTTTTGTAAATTCACTGAGGCTCAGGTGGTTGGCTTTCTCTCTTCTATTATGGCAGGTGAGCTATTGTGAGATCTGCCTCTGAGGACATCTGTATGCAGGTGTCTTACTGGCTGGCCTCTGGTGACCCTCACTATATATATTTTTTAGCCCTTTCCCCAAAGAAGTCTTCTTAGATGCAGTATTATCAGAGCGGCTCCAAAATCCTCCAGAATCACCCATTGCCTTGGACTTACGCCTAGGGTGTACCTGGGTGAGTTGTGGGTCTCTGGAGCTTAGTGAACACGCAATTGGAAGAAGAGCCAAGCTTCATTCCTGTAAGTGTCCCAGTGTGTGTATGCACTACTCTTTGGGGACTTTCTTCAGCTGCCTTGTGTTGGGGAAAAGCTCCCCCCACCCTCCACTTCTCTGTATTTTCTTCATTGCTGAGACCAATACCTGACAAGAAACAACTTGATGGAGAGCTGTCTGTTCTGGCGTAAAGCTTTAGAAACACATTCCATCAAAACAGGGCATGATGGCAGAAGACTGGAGGCCAAGTGCCACATTGCTTCAGCAGTCAGGAAGCAGAGAGGGAACAGGAAATAGAGCTAAGCCATAGCATACCAAGCCTCACCTCTTGCCCTATGACTCACTTCCTACAGCAAGGTTCTACCTCCTAAAGTGTCCCACAGTCTCTACCACCTAGGGACCAAGTGTTTAAACACATGAACCTTTGAGGAACAGTACGCATTAAAACCACAGCATCTTGCCGTGGACACCCACGGACTCACGGACATCTCATTGCACAAAATACATTTATTCCAGATCCCAAAGCCCCCATAGTCTTTACCAGTTCCAAACTTGTTATAAGTCTAAATTCTCTTCTGAGACTTGCAGCAAATCTCTTAGCTGTGAGGACCTCATAATCAAAATCAAAACACAAGTTACATGCTTCCAACATATAATAGCACAGAGTAAGCATTTGCATTCCAAAAGAAAAACAGAAGCACATCAAGCAAATACTGGGCAGAAAATTTAGCAGAATAGACCCCGAACCCTACAGCTCTATGTCTGATACCTGGGGATGCTGATGGAAGTCCGGGCTCTATAGAATTGAGACAGACCTGCCTCTGCCCCTTCCCCTACCCCCTGCCCCCTGCTCTTTCAGTGTTTCTCTTTATAGCACAGTCTTTCTGGTGAGAATGAAATTTTCTTACACAGATGATGCGTGATGTAAGAACACCCCAGGCTTTCTAATGCAGCTTAGACTCCACCCTCCACAGCCTCATATTATGGCCCATTAAGAATTCCTTGCAGCGATCCCAACCATCACATGGTCTTGGTAAATCTCTAAAACTCTGGAACAAAACTCTATGTACCCTCTCAGTCCTTCATTTTTTTCATTACTGAAAAACTGGCACCACAGAGGCGATGTTGGCTAGTTCAGTTAAATAAAGACTGGCCCCTCAGGTCACACTTGTGGGAACCTCGGTGTGTTGATCCTAGGAAAATGCTTTCTCGGAGCAGGACTCCCACCAGTGTTCAGAGTTCAGAGTGTCTCCTCTAAGTTGCTTTATATTGGGACATTTTATCACCGTAACAAGAATGAAATTAGGACAGCAAACAGTATGGAGGAATGGTGCTAATGCTGTGATAAATCTCACTATGTCACACATCTGGATATTTTTCTTGTTTTGGGGAGGAATGTGTGGAAGAGTTGGAACTTTGGGCTGGAAAGGCTGAGGAATGTTATGGGTCCAGTTTAATGAGCTATTCTAGTGGGATCTTGGAAGGCAGGAGTGTAGAAAGAAATGTGAACAGCGGAAGCCTGTCTCATAAGGTTTCAGACAGGAGCAAGGATTTTTATCAAGAACTCAGATGGAGGTTATTTCATATTTTTTGGCAAGAATCCAGCCACACTCTGCCTGTCCAGGGAACCTGAATGAATTGAACTTGAAAACAATGGACTGGCTTGCTCAGCAGAGAAAACTTCAGGACCAGAAAACATCCAGGTTGGTTCTTCGGGTGCTGAAGGAGGGAGGTTAGCACCATTGTAGAGAAACCTCCTGCACTTCACTGGAGCAAATGTTCCCACAGGGTTTGCACACTTAAGCAGGTACCACTGTGAGATCCAGTGGGGCTGGGCTATATCTCAAGCAGGGGGCAGAATTTGTCAATGTCAAAAAACACTGAGCCAGCTCGTCTTGTGTCAACTTGGCACAAGCTAGTCATTTGGAAAGAGGAACATGAAATTGAAAACATGCCTCCATCAGAGAAGTCTGTAGACAAGTCTGTTTTGCATTTTCTTAATTAGTGATCGATGGCCCAGCACCTGTGGTTGCTGCCTTTCCTGGGCTGGTGGTCCTGGGTGCTATAGGAAAGCATACTGAGCAAGCCAGAAGCAACAAGTTAGTAAGCAACATTCCTCCATGCTCTCTGCTTCCATTCCTCCATCCAGACTCCTTCCTTGTGTTCCTGTCTAACTTCTTTTGATTCCTTCCATGAATGGGATAAGAGATTGGGGATCAATGCAAAAGCAAGAGGTTTATTAGTCCAGTGCACTGGGGTGGCCTCCATCCAGAGGAGAGGCGACCCCAAGCCCTCCGTCAGTATATGTTTTATACACTTAGTAAGAAGTGGGCTACAGGGATGATGATTAGGCATGCAAGCATTGGTGGCTGCAAGCAAACAAAATTGATTGGCTACTGCCAATGTGGGTTGTATCTCAGGACCTTTGCCCTACATCCCAGGACTGCCCATATAAGACACTTATCCCAGGGAAGTGCTATTTGGTACCTGCCTGGGTCATATATTAAGGTTCTTCCCCTACATTCCAGGAGCTGCCCAGATAAGGTTGAAGCACTCCTTCCTGGAGGGTGTTTCACCGCAAAAGCCCTTAGTGGTAGGGTTAAGCTGTAAGACCCTCAGTGGGTGGGGGGGAGAAGCTCTAAGCTTTTAGGGTCCCTCATCCTGAATTTTAGTTCATGGATACCTAGTGAAACTTTGTCTTTAAAATCCTATCACTGCTGGGCTGTTAATTTAATCATTAACTTCATTAAATCTAGAATCATCTAGGTAGAAAGGCTTTATGAAAGATTGGATTAGAATGGCCTGTGGACGTTTCTATAGCAAATTGTCTTGATCCCATTAGTTGATGTTAGAAGACCCAGCCTAAAGGTGGGTGGCACCATTCCCTAGGCTTGAGTTCTCCACTATATGAGTGGAACAAGCAAGCAGAGCAATAAGCATGCATGAATTTATTTCTCTGTTCTTGGATGTAGATGTGATATGACTAGCTGTTTTAAATTCCTGTCACTTTGAGTCCTCTGTTACGAAGAACTGTACCTAGGAACTGTAAGCAGAAACAAACCTTTTCTCCCCTAAGTTGCTTACTTTGAGGGTATTTGATCACAGTTGCTGAATTGAAGCTAGGACAGGAGATTTAGGTGGAGCTCATCCCCTGGCTGAGTATGCTAATACTGAGAAGGAGGAGAAAATTCTTTTCCTGGAGGGGACTGCCTTAGGCAGCAGATAAGGCTGTCTTTTTAAAAAAATAATCTGCATTTCCACAATTGGCTGGAGCCTTTAGTGGGCAGGGCCTTGCCCTTGGGATACTTTCTCTTTTGTTTTCTACAGAGCAGATTCTGTTTAATGATTACCACCTTCTCTTATGGCTACACCTTTAGAGTTGTTCAAGCTCTTTTTCTTTAAAATTGCCCTTTAAAAAAAGCTTTCTGCCCTACACATTGCTCTTTGTCAATGCACCTCTGGATGATGGCAAAGATGGAATGTTACTCTGAATTAAAATTTCTTTCATGAGGCACAAGAGTTTGTTATCTTAAAAATATATTTATTTTTAAATCTATGTGTATGAGTAACTTTTCTGAATGAACTTGTTTTTCAGTTAAATATTCTATAAATATTTGTTAGGCTCATTTGGTTAATTGTCATTTGGTGCCATCATTTCTCTGTTTAGTTTTTGTCTAGATGATCTGTCTTTTGGTGAGAGTGGGGTATTGAAGTCTCTCACTGTCACTGTGTAAGGGTCAATATGTGATTTTAGTTCTAGCAGGAATTTCTTTTATGAACTCGAGTGCTCTTGTGTTTGGTGCTTAGCTGTCTAGACTTTCAATCTCCTCTTGGTAGATTTTTCCTCTGATTATGTATTTTTCTTCCTTCTCTTCTGATTAGTTTTGGTTTGAAGTCTATTTTATGACTATAGCCACTTAATTATTGGGTCCACTTGCTTGGACAATCTTTTCTACTCCTTTACTCTGAGGTGACCACAGTCCTTAATGCTGATGCTCTTTTTTTTTTTTTTTTTTTTTTGGATGCAACAGAAGGATGGATCCTGTTTCTGAATCTAATTTGTTAGGAAGGAATTGAGACTGTTGATGTTGAGAGTTATCAATGAACAGTTTGTTGATCCCTGTTATTTTCTTGTTATGGTATAGACTGCCCTCCCTTACTTCTTTTGATTGATTTGCTGCCCAGATATTATTTATTTCTTGTGTGTGTGTGTGTGTGTGTGTGTGTGTGTGTGTGTGCGCGCGTGCGTGTGTGCGTGCGTGTGCTTGTGTGTGTGTTTTAATGTAGTTAGCCTCTTCAGGTTGAAATTTCTGTTTTAGTGCCTTCTGAATGTTATGTCTCAGGCGCTTTACATGTCTAGAAATAAGCTCAAGTTCTACTTCCCTAGCTCTGGCTATGTTCTGTTCACTTTCTTTACTCTCTGCTCTGGCCTATTCCAGGAGCCTCTGGATATTCTCTCTCTCTTATCTAGAATAACCTCACCTCTCACCAATGGAGCAGTCACGTTGGCAGTTTCTTTATTGTACCCTCTCACGCTGCACTGTAGAGATAGATCAGTAGAGAAATGCTTAAATTTGGTTTTACCTCGAACTGTCTTTCTTTCTCCATTTATTATGATTGCAAGTTTTGCTGGGTATAATTGCGTGTGCTGGCATCTTTGGTCCCTTAACGTTTGTCCAGGCCCTCTGGCTTTTAGAATCTGGATTAGGAAGCTGGTGTTATTCTAATGGGTCTTCCTTTATATATTACTTGGCCTTTTCCCTTGTAGCTTTTAATGTTCTTTCTTTGTTCTGTATGCTTCATGTTTGATTACTATATGTTGAACAGTTTCTTTTTCAGGTTCTATCTATTTGATGTTTTATATTCTGCTTGTATATTGATAGGAGCCTCCTTCTTTAGGTTTGGAATATTTTCTTCTATACTTTTACTGAAGGCATCCATTTCTTTTATCTTGTCTCTAACACTTGGGGTTCTCTTTTCCATCTCTTTCATTCCTGTTGGTGAAGCACACCTCTGTAGTTCCTGTTTGAATTTATAAATTTTTGATTACATAACCCCCCCCCCTGTTTATTTTTTTTTCTTTTTTTTTTTTTTTTATTCCATGTGGGATCATGTGTAAGAAAGCTTCAACTTACTGGGAACTATGGATAGGACAGAATGGTTTTCCCACAATGTGGCCTTCTAGAAAGAATTACATAAGCTATGATAAATTAATGTACTTAAAATTTAGAACATGAAGGGAAGTCCCTGGAATGTCTATATTATCTCTGTGGGAAAGGCAAAAGCTTGAGAGGAATATTCTTGACTCTTTTCACATGATCAAAGATGATAAAGACATGACACCAGGTGTATTCTCCTTTTTGTACTTTTAAATGTTACCTTCTGTTTTACTTAATAAAAATGAAAACTGCTTTGTTTACACTACTCTTGAGCTTGAAACCTGGAGTCCCTTGTTTCCCCACAAAGGTTTTTGGAATATCCTTCAATCCTTGGAGACTTGGCCTCACCAGCCACAGGGCAGGTTAATATTTCCACTTCCCCTTTTTGCCAAGATGGCCCCAAAATCAAAGCTCCCGCCCCTCCCAAAGCCGAAGCCAAAGCAAAGGCCTTGAAAGCTAAGAAGGAAGTGCTGAAAGGCGTCCACAGCTACAAAAAGAAGAAGATCAGAACGTCATCCACTTTTCAGTGGTCCAAGACCCTGTGGCTCCAGAGGCAGCCAAAATATCCTCGAAAGAGTGAACCCAGGAGAAAAAAGCTTGACCGCTATCATCAAATTCCCACTGACCACCAAGTCAGCCATGAAAAAGATGGAGGACAGCAACACGCTGTGTTCATTGTGGATGTCAGGGCCAATGAGCACCAGGTCAAACAAGCCATAAAGAAACTCTATGATATTGATGTGGCCAAAGTCAATCCCCTGATAAAGCCTGATGGAGAGAAGAAGGCGTATGTTGCTTGGCTCCTGATTATGATGCTCTAGATGTTGCCAACAAGATTGGGATCATCTAAACTGAGTCCAAGTGGCTAATTCTAAATACACGCCTTTTTTTCCCACCATTAAAAAAAATCCATTTCCACTTTCATGTTGTAATCAGTTTTCTTCATCTCATTCCATGGTTTGTTTATGTTCTGAGAGATTTTATTAATGGATTTATTCATGTCTTCTTTAAGGTCCTTGGTAATATTCATAGTAGTTATTTTGAAGTCCAAGTCTTGTTTCTTCTATATTGCATTTCCCAGGGCCTGCTCTAGTAGATTTGTTGGGCTCTAATGAAGACATATTGTCCTGTCTGTTATTGATTGTGCTTGTACACTGGTGCCTAGTTAGGCATCTGGATTTGAATGATTGTAATTTCAGGTGCTAATATTTGGTCTTGTGTTCGTTGGTTGGGTGTTTGTTCTTGGTTTCTTTTGCCCTTTCTGGTTCTTGGGAGAGCATGGTGGCCATGGGTTGCCTGGTAGGGAGCGCTTCTGAGATCTTGCCTGGTATGGCCCCTGAGGATCCTGGGTAGAATGAGTTTCCAGGTATTGGGATCACACACTGAAGAATGGGGTTGGACAAGAACTGTGAGGGTCCACAGGAGGGAGGAATGCTGAATATCCTACCAGGATCTAAAAAGGCCCTGGAAATGGGGTCAAAGAGAAAGGAGAGGACACAGCAAGCCATCTGCTACAAAGCTGGGGGCAAGACTGAGGGTTGTGGCTGAGACAAAGGGATGAGGTGGTAGAAGAAGGCCACTGGAGATCTGTGATCTGCTGGGAAGGAGGTCAGAAAGGAAGGCGAGGCTGCAGCAGATGGATTGTTAGAAGCTGAGTAGGATGAGACTGGAGCAATGGAATTGGCAGGGAGGAGGGAGAGGGAAGGTGTCAAATACTTTCATCGTGAACATTTGTTTTTTAGTCTTGTTTGCTTGGATTAACTTTTTCGACCTTTCGCTCCAATGTAGCATCTGTCTTTGACTGTGGAGTGTATTTCTTGGAAGTAGTAAATGGACAGATTAAGTTTTCAGTCTACTAGTCTCTGTGTTTTGGTGGGAGCTCTGAGACCAAATCATTGGAAAGTGCATGTCAATGCCTGTGAATTTATTGATTCTCTAGGACTTGGTGTTTTCTTACTCTGTTTAACTATCACCATCTATGTCTTCTGTCATTTAGATGTATTTATCTTTTCCTTCAGTCTGAAGATTCCTTCCAGTATCATTGAAAGAGTTGGCTTGGTGGCCATGATTCCCATTAGCCTCTCTCTCTCCCTCTCTCTATCTCTCTCTTTCTCTCTCTCTCCCTCCCTCTCTCTCTCTCTCCCTCCCTCCCTCCCTCCCTCCCTCTCTCTTTCCCTCCCCTTTCCCTCCCCTCTTTCTCCCTCTCTTACCTTTTTCTCTTTTGCTGGTTAGTGAAAATATGAGCAGCATTTGTTCTTTCAGGACTTGAAATATGTTACTTCAACCCCTCCAGACTTTTAACTTTTCTGTCACTATATCTGCTGTTATTTCGATGCCCTGCCTCTAACGAGACTTGGTATTTTCTCTTGAAGCCTTAATATACTTCCTTTGTTTTACATATTTAGTGTTTTAGTACTGTGTGGAAGTTTTTTTTTTTTCTTTAGTACTGAGTATTCGGTATTCTAAATGCCTCTTGTATCACAGTGGGCCTATGTTTTTCTAGACTGGGGAAGTTTTCATGATTGAATTGCAAGTATTTCCCATGCCTTGGCATGATGCTCACTTCCCTCACCTTTGCCCAGGATTCGTTTGGTTGTTTCATGTACTCCATGCTCTCACAGGTTCTGTTTGTACATTTTTCATTAATTCATCCTTGTCACTCACAGAATGTTCAGATCCCTCTACCAAGCTCTGGTATCCTGTAATCCCCACGATCTCATCTACCGTTGAGGCTTTGCACTAAGATTTTTTTTTGACTTCTTAATTTTTTCCCACTATTCAGTTTGATTTTTCACCAGTATTTCTATCTCTTTGTTGCAGCTCATTTTCATTTCCTGTATTGACTTCCTTACTCCATTTGGATGTCTGTTTGCACCCCTTTGTAATTCACCCAGTTTACCAGTGACCTCTTTATTTCTTTGGACATTTTTATAATCAGGAAACATTTTTTTTGGAATTTTATCTAATTCACTAACTTTCATTAGGGATCATCAATACAAGATTAATAATTTTTGAAGGAAATATATTGTCCTCCTTTTCATGTTTCTCATACTTTTGTTTTAGGACTTGCACATCTGGAATTGGGTTGTTGGTTTAACTTTTTAAAGCTTAAGTCACCTTTTCTGGTGGTTAGAATATAAATAGCCTCCATGGGCCTATAGAAAGTGGCAGTATTAGAAGGCATGGCCTTGTTAAAGTAGGTGTGGCTTGTTGAAGTAGGTGTGGCCTTTTTGGAGGAAGTGTGTCACTAGAGGTAGGGCTGTGAGGTCTCAGAAGCTCAAGCTTGGCCAGTGTATTATTGTCACTTCCTGCTACCTGTGAATCTAGATGTAAAGGAACTCTCAGCTACCTCTGCCGCACCATGTTTGCCTGCAGGCTGCCATGCTTCCCACTGTGAAGATAATGAACTAACCCTCTGAAGCTGGAAGCCAGCCTGAGTTAAATGTTCCTTTGTAGGAGTTGCCATGGTCATTGTGTCTCTCCACAGCAGTAGAACCTGAACTAAGACACCTTTATTCTTTCAGAGGAAGTGATTACAGTGTTGAAGAGCGACTAATCACAGTAGGGTTTAGGTGGTGTTTCCCTCTGTTCTAGGGTGTTCAAGGGCACCAGACTCTGTACTCTGTATCCTAGAGAATAGAATAGTGCCTGCAACCATAATTTCCACCAAGGGCACACCCACTGTGAAAAATAAGAAGCAGTCATACTGTGTGTGTCCAGTATATTAAGAAGAAAAGAGGCACTCACAGCATGATTAGTTACATGATTAGTTGGTAGAAGCAGAGAAGAAAGGGAGAACAGAATAGAGGTGGCGATTGTTATTGGATTGGTAGATAGTAGGGAGAGGGGCTCAAGGTAGACTGATGGGGGGAGGGATTAGATAACAGACCGGTCTCCGGTCGCTGGAGGTTGACATGAGACTCCATTCCAGTCTGTGGTTTTGTTTTGGAAGATGAAAAGAAGCAGAGTGAGGAGAAGGAACAGAGGTGGACGGGAGCAAGAAGGGAGCAGGTCAGAGCTGTGGTGCTAAACTGCCATAGGGTGTTACACAATCGGTACCTGTGAGCAGAAGAAAGCCAGAGAGCAGTAAGGTGTCTGTCTGGCCTGATTCTGGATTCCTCATTCCCCCAGCGCTCTGGTCTCAACCCCGTCTTCCTTGAAGGGATTTGGTTACAGATGCTTGCTCAGTCTGCAGATGCTTCACAAGTGAAATCTTAGATGCTGGGTCACACCTCTGGGGAGTCTTCAAGAGTCAGACTTCACAGGCTGGCTCTGCTCCTGTTTAACCCTTCCTCCTCTACAGAGTGCCTTTTGGAAGGCACTTTTTACAGAGTGTTTTTTGTTGAGGGAAACACTTTGTTTCTCTTTTGGGAAGCAGGAGAAAGTACCCTTTTCCCCATTGGTTTCCTAGTGGCTTAAATTCTGACTTGGTGGTTGCAAAGTCCCAGAGTTGTAGTAGAGCACAGAATGCCTGCCCAATCTTGCAAGGGTTGTCAGTCACCCCGAAGCAAGCATTGGGGGTACCCTGCCCAGGCCTCCTGAGATAAGGGGTAGCAGGAAGACATTATTTTTTGGTCAGGATTTTCTTCCAAAATCATGTATGAGAGGACCAGGGAGGGCAATGGATATCCCTGATTTACACTGGGGACTTCTGCAGGCCCTGGAATTGTTTTCAGGAAACACCATGTTGAATGGGTTGTTCACTACTGGCTAATGTTGGAGTGTCCCAGCTAAAGGGTTTGGCCTGCTAAGAGTGGGGCAAGCCCTTTAGGGTTCATTTGCCAAGTTAAGATGGTTTGTGGAACATCTCCTGTCAGGGCACCTAGCTCCCTCTGAACTGCCTCCTTCCCCCCACCAGCCTGGCCTATCTGAGGAAGGCCTGGGCATCACCCTGTGCTTGGTATCCAGTGCACTACCCCCAGGCTTTAGCCGGTCTTTTTGCAGGCCCATGTTTTGGAACCAGGGCACTGGGTCCCTTTTTGGAATATGGTTAGAAGAGTTCAGAGGTGTTGAGTGTTGGGTGCTGGGAAAATGGCCCTTGCTACCCAAGGCACCTGGTAGACCCTTCTTAATATCTCCCACTCCCTTTCCCTGGGATGGCTTGTATCTTTTTCCTCCCCGACACTTTGGACCAACCTGAACTGAGCCCATCCCTCCAAAAGAAACTCTGGAATTTATCATCTTGTAAAGCTCTCTGTTTTACTTTAATAGTTGAGCTGGACCTATGGCGACATTAAGTACCTCTTCTGAAAGTTGTTATTCTGCTTTCCTTGTGTCGCTCCCTGAAGCACACTGTGCCTGGGTGTTGTCTTCTAACCTCCCTTACTTATGTACTTTATAATGTGTTAGCCATCGTACAAAGCAGCGGGTTTCGTTGTGACATTTTTCTAGATGTGTATCATTACATCTTTCTCATTTGCTGTGTAAGTGTGAAATGTCTGAGCACCTGCTTCCCAGCTCTTGTCCTTCTGTGTAAGGTTGTGGAGATCTTAGGAGGTGGAGCTTTGCTAGAGGAAGTAAGTCCTATGGGGGGGTGCTAAAGTTTAAAAGCTTAGCTATACTTCCTGTTCACTTCCTGCTTCCTGACTGCTAGCTGCCTCTTGCTTTTGCTGCCATGCCTTCTCCACCATGATAAACAGGATTTCCTCAAACTGTAAGCAGAAATAACTCATTCCTTCCTTAAATTGTTTCTCAGCAGGTGCTTTGTCACAACAATGAGGAAAGGAAGTAATACCTTCCTCTTGCTTCCACATACTTTCTCACAATCCTCTTTATTATTCCTAGGTGATACTTCTGCTTTCATGTTATATATACATATACATATACATATACATATACATATACATATACATATACATACATATACATATACATACACATACACATACACATACACATACACATACATATACATATACATATACATATACATATACATATACATATACACACATATACATATACATATACACACATATACATATACATACACACACACACACACACATATATATTTAAGTCTCCAGCTTGCACATGAGAAAAGGCATGCAACATTTTATCTTTCTTTCCCAATAACCACCCCTCTACTTTCATGTCCAATACACACACACACACACACACACACACACACACACACTTACTTCTAGATTCCATACATAGAGAAAATGTAATGCTTTCTCCTGAGTCTGTCTTATTTGATTTAATATGATGATCTCTTGTTCCAACCATTTTTGGAACTAGAATTATAAAATTTGGAACCAAAATTATATAATTTCTCCTTTTTTGTGACATTTTCATCATGCATCTGTGATGGATATGCTTGGTTGTCAACTTGACTAGATCTAGAATGAACTATAGTTCAGAAATGGAAGGTGTCTTAATTAGGGTTTTATTGCTGTGAACAGATGCCATGACCAAGGCAAGTCATTTAATGACAACATTTAATTGGGACTGGCTTAACAGGTTCAGAGGTTCTGTCCATTATCATCAAGATGAGAGCATGGCAGCATCCAGGCAGACATGGTGCAGGAGGAGCTGAGAGTTCTACCTCTGGAAGCTAGGAACAGACTGGGCATCCACAGGCAGCTAAGAGGAAGAAATCCAAGCCTACCTTCAAAGTGACACACTTCCTCTAACAAGGCCACACTTAATAGTGCCACTCCCTGGGATGAGCATATGCAAATTATCACATTCTACTCCCTGGTCCCCATAGGCGTGTTCAAACTTGAGTCTAAGGGGGCCATACCTAAACATAGCATAATGCAATATATGTTGTCCAACTTCAAAAGTCCCCATAGTCTATAGCAGTCTCAACAGTGTTAAAAGTCTAAAGTTCAAGGTCTTTTCTGAGACTCATCCAATCACTTAAATGTAATCCCCAAAGCAAGACAGGGAACCAGCTGGACAAACTCCAAACTCTGCATCACCATGTCTGAAATCAAAGTGGTCTTCAGATGTTAAAATCCTTTTTTATCTTTGTTGATTGCAACAAACTTCTTCCTCCTGGGCTGCTTCCACTCCCTGTTAGCAGCTTTTCTCAGCAGATACTCCACAGCTCTGGTATCTTGGAGTCTCTAAGGCAACTTCAACATTGCAGTTTCTTGTTCCAATGTCTGGGATCCACACATGATCTTCTAGGCTCTTCCAAAGGGTTGACATCACTTCTCCAGCTCTGCCCTCTGTAGCTCAGGTTGATCCACTCCACTGCAGCTGCTGTTCTTAGTGATCATCCCATGGTACTGGCATCTACAATAATCTGGGGTCTTCCACTGCAACGAGGCTTCACCAATAGCCTCTCATAAGTTCTATTCATGGTGCCAAGCCTCAATTTCTTTGCATGACCATTTCAGTCTTGGGCCATCAACTGCAACTAAGACTGTAATTTTCACCAGTAGCCTTCCATGGCCTCTCACAGTGCTAAGCCTCAGCTGTTTTTCATGATACCTTCATGCCTTCGAAAGCAGCCCCACCTGGGTGACTCTTACACATTACAAAGTACAGTTGCTGCAGTAGGTACAACCTTGGCTATCTCTGGAACACAGTTTCTTTGTGGTCTCAGAGAACACTTCCCAGAAGATTTCACCTCGGTGATGCTGGCCTCTTCTTAA
The DNA here is from genome assembly GCF_963924665.1 of Micromys minutus. Classification (NCBI taxonomy): domain Eukaryota; kingdom Metazoa; phylum Chordata; class Mammalia; order Rodentia; family Muridae; genus Micromys; species Micromys minutus. The sequence continues at coordinate 24,128,599 of NC_137973.1, forward strand.
TCACTGCTAATTTCTTAGCTGCAGCAAACTAGCATCAAATTTTCTAGTATTCCCTTTTACTCTGGACTCTAAAGCCAGAGGCACATGGCCAAAACTGCTTCTTGCTTGGCTGGAACATGGCCCCCTTGTTTTATTACATTACCACCAGCTTTTTGTTTTCCAACTCCTTCACTGCCTAAGTGTGGCTGTCCTGAAACTTGCTCCGTACACTGACTTTTAAACTTAGAGATCTGCATGCCTGCCTCTTAAACACTGGGATTAAAGTGTGGTCTACCAAGCCTGGATTTAAGTTTTCTTCACCTAGAACCTTTTCTTTTCTAGGGTAGCCTTGAACTCAGAGATCTGCTTGTCACTGTGTCCTGGGATTAAAAATTTGTACTAAGTTGCCTAGAGCTAACTAAGCTGGATGGATTTTGCCCTAAAGTCATTACTCCCTTAATTTAATTTAATATTCTTGAACACAGGATTCAGCTCTATTTCACTTCCTGGTGTCCCTTTAATACTAGAACCATACATTTTATATTTTTCCTTTCTCAACTTGCTCCTTTTCATTAAAAAGGTCTTCATAAGAGTGAATTTTAGTAACCACACAACAGAATTTACTTCAGGCTGTTTTGAGGCTGTTTTAAAGCGATCAATCTAAATCTTTTTACCTTAGCCTCAGGTAGACTCTTTAAACAATGGCAAAAAGCAGCCACATTTCCCCCCCAAAAAAATACCACAAAAAGAGTCTTTAGGCCACATACTAAAATTTCTCTGCACTGAACCATCTTGGGCCAGGTCCAAACAGTTCAAATCACTCTCAGTAACAAAGTCTTCCGTATTCCTACTAGGATAGCCTATTAAGTCCCATTTAAAGCCTTCCAGTGCTTTCCCAATCCAAAGTCCCAAAATCCACATTCTTCCAAGCAAAAGCATGGTCAGGCCTACCACAGCAATATTCTAGTCCCTGGTACCAACTTCTGTCTTAGTATTTTATTGCTGTAAACAGACACCATGACCAAGGCAAGTCATACAAATGACAACATTTAATTGGGGCTGACTTACAGGTTCGGAGGTTCAGTCCATTAACATTAAGATGAGAGAGCATGGCAGCATCCAGGCAGGCATGGTGCAGGAGGAGCTGAAAGTTCTACCTCTGGAAGCCAGGAACAGACTAGACATCCTCAGGCAGCTAGGAGGAAGATCTCCAAGCCCATCCTCAGAATGACACACTTCCTCCAACAAGACACACTTCTAATAGTGCCACTCCCTAGGATGAGAATATGCAAACCATCACAGAGGACATACCTGTGAGAGATTTATTTTTTGGGGGGGCGAGGCTTGGTTTGAAGTAGATCCATTTCTAGTCTGAACCTTTGAGGTACTAGAAAGGCACAAAGCTTGATCTTGAGGCAGGAAGACACACCTTTAATCTGGGTCATACCTTCTGCAAAAAGCCTGTTTAAGGACCTGGAACAAGGAAGCTTTTGCTCTTTGCTTGCCTACTCTTGCCTTGCTAGAAAGTCTATCCCTTCACTGCATTGCAGTCTGCTTCTTCAGATACCAGTGTCTACTGAAAACCAGCTGAGACCTCCAGCTTTGTAGACTGAGTAACTTTTGGATTCTTGGACTTTCTGTTCATAGCCAGCCATTGTTGGATTAGCTGGACTACAGTTTATAAAAACCTACATACATACATACATACATACATACATACACACACACACACACACATGTATATATAATCATGTGATTCTAATAAAGGGACTTGGCCTAAGTGCAAATTATTTGAGTACAATGGAGAAGAGAAACACACAAAACATTATTATACATCTATGTATAAAACAGAATACTATTTGTTAATCACATACTTAAAGACAGAGATGGCTCAGCAGTGAAGGCCACCTTGGTTTAGTTCTCAACACCAAAAAGACAGATCACCACCATTTATAAGTCCAGTAGATCCAGCACCTTCTCTGGCTTCTGTGGGTACTAAGCACACAAACAGTGTACAGATATACATTCAGGCCAGACATTCACACATATAAAATAAGTGGGTTTTATTTTTAAAGATTTATTAATTTGTATATGTGAGTGCACTTCAGACACACCAGAAGAGGGCATCAGATCCCAGTACAGATGGTGGTAACTATTATGTGGTTGCTGGGAATTTGAACTCAGGACTTCTTGAAGAACAGTCAATGCTCTTAACCAGAACCATCTCTTCAGAACCCTCCCTTCATTTTCTTGCCTTTTTAAAGTTTTTTTATGCATCTTTAAAAAAGGAGATTTTATTTGTTTTATTTATATGAGTACACTGAAGCTGTCTTCAGACACACCAGAAGAGGACATCGGATCCCATTACAGATGGTTGTGAGCCACCATGTAGTTGCTGGGAATTGAACTCAGGACCTCTGGAAGAGCAGTCAGTGCTCTTAACTGCTAAGCCACCTCTCCATCCCCCAGATACATAGTTTTTAAAAATAAAGATGGAATAGCCTGGTGGGAAGCACAGATAAAAACCATCTTCAATGGTTTTGAGCAGGAGAATTTGTCTTTACTGTACAAGCCACTGTAAGCAACTTTCTTTGTTTCGGCCCCTGCTTTACTAGAAAAAGACACAGAACAAATGTTCACCAGCCTTTCTTTCTTGTTTTTTGCAAGCTCCCCAGTCTCCTAAAACACTGGGCTCTCCCCTTCTTGCAATGTCTTCTTTCTTCTGGAAGAATTCCTTCCTGGCCACTCCACATGATTTTCATTTTTGGCTTTGTTTGTTTGCGTTTGTATTTTGTTCCCTTGAGACAGGGGTTTCCTCTGTGCATCTTGGCTGTCCTGGAACTTGTTCTGTAGACCAAGCTAGCCTCAAACCCAGAGATCCATCCGCCTCTGCCTCCCAGGTGCTGGGATTAAAGGCCTGTGCCACCACTTGCTGGCTGAACACATGAATTTTTACAGATCCATGTATTATTATTTTGGGGGCTCTGTTTGTTGGCACACACCATCTATCCCCTCTTCACATACGCTATTACTGCTTTCCCCACGACCATCAGTGCACTGGGCGTTCCAGAGAATAAGCTTTTCTCTTGCTTTACCCAAGAAAGTATGATTAGAATCGAAACAGCCCTAATGGATCATTGTGTCATACACCTCATATCCCATTTGGCACGCATTCCTCTGAATCCTGATGTGGAACAAACGAAGAAGCCGGAAACTCTTTGAGGCAATGATTTAAACATCGGAGCTATGACTGCCACATGCTTGGTGGCATTCCTTAAGAGTCTTCTACTACCTTAGGTCTGAATGTTAATTTGTTTTTAGACAGTCATATATATATATATCCCAGATGGTCTCGAACTCTCAACTTCCCTGTATGGGGTGTGTGCCACTAGGCCCATTGAGCTTCTGATTTTAAGTCCTGTGTTGATCGACTAACACAGTACTTTTACTCAGCTCTACCTTCCCCCAGGTAACAGCTCACTCCTCTAGACTCAGCTTAAGTGCTGTCTATTCTAGGAATCATATTTTAGATCTCCAGGTAGGGAAATGACCCATCTGAGGGCCTTCAGAGATGGCTGCCTCTTGGATATCCTGCTGTTGTCCTGTGTCATGGAGATCCTGTGGTTAGGATACATAGGACCCTTTCAGCACTCTAGAAGTTCATCCGTGGGGAAGGTGTAGGTTGGGTCAATTCAAAGTCCTAGATCTGGGCTTAAGAGGTATCTGAACTGGTGATCCTGCCATCTCTCCCATTCTCAGGCCCTCAGACCAGCTCACTGGCAACCCCTGAAACCAGGGCCAGCTCTACCCTGCTGCCCAGGTGAGGTGAAGGGTTCCTTCTCCCAAATTTTGCAGCAGGTGAAGGACATAGCCGGTTCTCCCATTCTTATGACCCCAGGGCCAACTCTCCTTAGGTGACAAGGGACAAGCAAAGGGAGGAGGGAATCTTTCCCCCTGTCCTCACCATTGTATAGCAGATAAGACCTGTGTACTCATGCCCTTGGGGCTGGCTCATCTGCAGCTCCCACTATCTGGGTCAGCCGTACCCTGCTGTACAGATGGGGTGCAGGCTTGCTCTCAAGAGTATTGCATCAGCCGAGGGGCAGGACCAGCCTTTCTACTCTCACAACACAGTTAGAACCAGCTCTCTTGCCTGCCAAAAGTGTTAAGGGCAAAAGGGTGGGGAGGGGAGTTGAGAGGAGGGGAGGGAAGGGGATCTTTCTCTTGCCAATGCTACCACACAGCAGAGAGGCAGGGCTGTTTCTCAGACCTCAGGACCAGCTCACCTGCAACCCCCACATCGATTGTACTGCCCAGGAAAGGTGCAGATTCTACTCTCCCGAGGGCTGCAGTAGGTGAGGGGCAGAGCCAGCTCTCCAGCCTACCTTAGGTGGCAAGGGGTGGGGGCATCTCTCTCTTGCCCATGTCACTGCATGGCAGCTCTTCCACAATCACACCTTTGGGGCTGGCTTGCCTAGGCCTCTGCCATGAGGGTCAGCTGTACTGTGCTGCCCAGGTGAGGGGCAGGGGCAGCACTCGGTTCTCATGACCCCAGGGCCATGCCTCCCATAATGCCCAGGTGAGAGGTGGGGCCAGTTCTGCACAACCCTTAGGCATTAACATGTCCCTGGGCAGCAGCCCAGACCTGGGACATCTCCCTAGCCTTTAGTGGCAACAGACCTCTGCTGCTGCAGTGCCACAGACCTAGACATAGCCTCTGGTGGCAACACAGGCCAGGACCCCACCATGTTCCCAGGTGGCATTTTGGTGACTCGCAGGGTGCTCCTCACAACCCTCAAGTCTCTGTCTCTTCATTGTGCCCACATCCTTCTGTTTCTCTTTCTCTTCCATTTCTTCACCACTGACTTGTTCCTCCTAATTGCACCCAGGGTCTCTATGTGCCTGGGGTTGTCTCATGAGTGGTCTCTGGAGTGCTGTCCCCTGCTAGTGCACTATGGCATTAGGCAGAGGTCATCTTGGGCTTGGCCTGTCTCACACTCATCCCTAGGCCTGTGAAGTACCTGAATGGTGGTCCTCTCAGGATAATTTTCTGTCTGGGCCCATGGCACCAGTCTGGTGGTTGTGTCTGGCTTGCTCCTTGCCAAGCTGCCTGAGGGGTTCCATGTGAGAACCATCTGTCTCTGGCTGACTTCTGATGGAGTTCAGGTGGGGTTCTTCTAGTCTCTGACTAGCTCCCCACTCTGGGAGGTAATCTGGACCTGCATGTACCAAACTGGTGGTAGTCTCAGGCTAAGTCCCTCTCTGGGGACCCTGCTGGTAGTCTCTGGCTCACTTTTTTCAGGGAATGTAAAAAACAAAACAAAACAACAACACCAAAAATCCCCAAAAACCAAACCAAACCAAAACAACCAACCAACCAAACAAACAAACAAACAACAACAACAACAACAAAAAGGTTACTACTAGGCATTCAGATGTTCACAGACCAGAAAAGGGAGGAGCATAGACATGGCCTCTCCTCTGCCACCTACTGGCACTGCCACCTACTGGCACACATGTGACACATTAACCACACCTACAAGCCTTTAGGGGCAGGATGAATTTTATTTTTAAGTGTGTGTGTGTGTGTGTGTGTGTGTGTGTGTGTGTGTGTGAGAGAGAGAGAGAGAGAGAGAGAGAGAGAGAGAGAGAGAGACAGAAACAGAGACAGAGACAGAGACAGAGAGACAGAGAGACAGAGAGACAGAGAGACAGAGAGAGTTTAAAACTGTGCGAAGGAATTGTATTTCGCTGAAGCTGGAGTTATAGGTCGTTGTTTGCAGCCTGACTTGGGTTGTAGGTTTTAAGAAAAAGATTTGATGTTATGAGTTTTCCTCCTGATGGTTTATGTGTCTCATTTGATTTTTTTAAAAAACGTGTCAAAAGCAGGAGCAGGAGCTCATGTCTGTGGTCCCTGTACTCTGGGAGGCTGAGAAAGAAGAAGAATGAGTTAGAGTCCAGCCTGGGCTACACAGTGAACTCCTGGCCAGCACAGGGTTCAACAAATAAACAAAAACAAGAACACAGACAGGCAAACAAGAAAGACTTAGATTGTACAGATCGGCTTTAATAATCCTCCTTAGCCATCACTGTGTCCCTTTGATTGTCATAGGAAGACAGGTGAGAGAAGGAGCCTTTAGATAAGAAACCGCCGCAGGACACTGGCCCTGCTGTGCTGGCCTGGCTGTACTTGCTGTTGGCATCAGAAGTGGAGTAGGCTGTGTTTTATCCAGGTTTTCATAAACTTGGAAAACGTTGTAAACCATGTATGTCTCTTGGTCTTTGAAGGGTGGTGGAAGGGGGAAGAAAGCAAAAGAAATATGAAATAAGACAGTCTTGAGAAATACCAGGTAGTCTCTGGACCTCAGGCCGGAAAGGCATTTAATTCAGTGTTCAATTGCTTCTTCTGGCTGTGAGTACAGTTTGAGGAAAGAAAGGTTTTTAATTTTGCCTTTTCTCTTTATTGGCTGGAACATAGCCTGGAGTAATTTGTTCCAAGCTGAGGCGCTTGTGCTTGATCCCTTTCATCTTTGATACGTGATTGCACGGGGGGAACAGTCAAACTGGGTGCACAGTCTTGGGGACAAGTGGGTTTCTGAGTCTTAGTTTTAATGTTTAGTATCATGATGTATCTTTTTCTGGGAATTTTTAGGTATTTATTACAAAACTACAGGACACCAGGTTAGAAGCTGCTTGTCAGATATTTATTGACTCTCTATATAAAGTCCGACTATAAAATTCAGAAGGCTTAATCGATCATAAAGTTTTTACTTGCTTTTATAGGGAAGGTGGCTTAGACTTTTTGAGCCATTTGGGAGTGGGAACAAGCATAGAGTGGGGAGCGGTTGCTAGTTCAAGACACACAGTCACTGTTGCTCTTCCAGGTTGTCCATATGGTTCCTGCACCATGGAGTCATTGTAGATGGTCATTGTAGATGGTCATTGTAGATGGTCATTGTAGATGGTCATTGTAGATGGTCATTGTAGATGGTCATTGTAGTTGGTCATTGTAGATGGTAATTGTAGATTGTCATTGTAGATGGTCATTGTACATGGTCATTGTAGATTGTCATTGTAGATTATCATTGTACATGGTCATTGTAGATGGCCATTTTAGATGATCATTGTAGATAGTCAGGATTAAGTGTCAGAGACCACAGTATCCATTCTTTTCACGGATTTTCAGTCTAGTCTGCCCTCATCTGCTCATGCCTACAGGTAAAGGAGCAGGCAGGCTACATCTGGACCATGGCTGTTGGAGAGGTGCTTGCCCATCTTTATCAATCTTTTCCCCATTACTGCTTCCCACATGGTAGCAGCAGCACCTCTGGTCTGGGGAATCACCATGGGGGAACCTCTGACCAATATGGGGGAATCCTGGGAAGCAATTCAGGTGTAGATCCCAGTGACAGACAGAACCGAAGGCATGACATGTATGGATACAGTAAACAAGAATGGAGAGAAGCTAGGTATAAAAGCAGGTGGAGAGAAAGAGGGTTAGAGACGCCAACTGTCAGGAAACAAAGGTTCTTCAGGATGATGGGGAAATGATTTACGTGGTCTTCTCTACATGGGTTCTGGGCCAAAGGATTCTATGTAGGATAAAGCAGAGGATGGTTGAGAGGACACGTGAACAGAGGGATGATCAAAGATAAAGATGTTACACCCGTGGGGCTGGAGAGATGGCTCAGTGGTTAAGAGCACTGACTGCTCTTCCAGAGGTCCTGAGTTCAAATCCCAGCAACCACACTGTGGCTCACAACCATCTGTAATGAGACCTGACGCTCTCTTCTGGTGTGTCTGAAGACAGCTACAGTGTACTTAGATAGAATAAACAAACGAACAAACACCCGTAACCACAATTCAACACCTTATTTGGTCCCAGACTTAGGCTAGATGCAACAAAAGTAGAGATTTGCCTCAGACAGTGGTTCTCAACCGCCCCTTCCTGGTGCTGTGACCCCCCCATACAGTTCCTCATGTGGTGACCCCCAACCATAAAAATGTGTTTATTGCTACTTCATAGGCGTAACTTTGCTACTGCTATGAATCATAATGTAAATACCTGGTATGGTATGGGACCCCTGTGAAAAAGTTGTTTGACCCCAGAAAGGATTGTGACCTCCAGAACCGCTGATCTAAGGGTTGGTGCCAGAGCTGGGCAGTTTCTTTGCAGCCCAACTTCAGTTCCTGAGGTTTCTAAGAGAGGCTTAGAGGGCTTGAGACTGCAGAAACCCTGTTTCTACCAGAAGAGGGCGCTCTTTCCTAACAGACTGCTCCTACCAACCTTTAAAAATCACACCGACCCTTCCTCTCAGCTAGAGGAGACACCGGTACTTTATTCAGAGTTGGGGCACACTGCCGGTGCAACACAGCCAACAGAACTCCCCGATTTAGACCGAAGTGATAGACTTGGGATCTTGTGTGGCTACACGCCACCGAATCCACAAATACATACCAAGAACTGCACACGTTCTCTGTCAGAACTGTCAGCATTCTTTCAGGTTAGAAGTACAGGGCAGGCAGATGGAGAGGCAGCGAGCGATCTGTGGTGATTAATAAGGTATGGTGTATGACAGCCTTAACACATCGATTTTAGGATGACTCTAACCACTGCAATAAAGCCTTCTAAGACTTCTAAGACCCGACATGACTAAGGTGGCCAAGATCTGAAACTAGATAGGACCTAAGACTAGGTAGAACTCCTAATACTACTTTTCTGTGAAAGGAACATAGGCACAGAATGACCTTTAATGACATGCTGCTATACTGTTCAGAGAAGCTGCTTTTTGTAGTAGATGGGAACTAGAGAGTTCCGAGTGGACAATGTGTACATCGAGAGACTTCGGAGCACTCCGTCCTAAGTATGTCTTCATAAAACTCTTCCCTCAGGACTCAGGAATCTATGCAGAAAAGGAGTTCGTACGTTTGTAAGAGCCAGAGGTGGCTGTTGACTGCAAGGAAATAGTGTCTTCCAGAAACAACCGACTGGGAGGGAGAAGTAGATAAGGGATCTTAGCCTTAACTAAGAAACTATCTTCAATTATTCCCTGCTAAAAACACAAAAATTAAACTTCAATGGAGTCTCACTGGGTAAACTGGCCACACATCAGAGTAGACCCCATGCTCAGGAGTAGCTGGCTGACACAAAATGAACTCAATAAAGTTTGGAAGATTTTTTTTTTTTCTGTCTCATTTGATTTGTTTGGATTTTTTAAAAATTATTTATTTTAATGTATGAGTGCTCTATCTGCATGTACACCTGCATGCCAGAAGAGGGCATCAGATCACATTATAGATGGTCATGAGGTACCATGTGGTTGGAAATTGAACTCAGGCTCTCTGAAAGAGGAGCCAAGGCTCTTAGCTGCTGAGCCATCATTCCAAGTCTCGTTTGAGCATTTTTTTCACATCAGTCTTTTGCTTGTATAGTTTGATTTCCTGTGTGTGTGTGTGTGTGTTTTCAGGGTTTTTTTTTTTTTTTTTTTTTTTTTTTTTTTTTTTTGTGTGTGTGTGTGTGCATCTTTTTTGTTTATTGATAGATAAAGAGAGAATACAGAAAGATCACAAAATTGGAGAGAAAGTGGGTAGAGGATCTGGGAAGAATTGAGAGAGAAAAACATGCTCAAAATATATTTTATAGGATTCTTTTCTCAGTTTGAAAAAGAAAAAATGTGGTGTGAAGTACCTTGAATGAGAGTTGTAGGTCTGCCAGTTCCTGTGTTCCTACAAAATTTACTTAATCTCTCTAGGCAGCATTGTCTTTATTTGAAGGAAGACAAAAAATTGGCACTGACTTGGGATTATTCTAAAAGCTAAATAATTCAATGAAATTAAGGCGTTCCGAGTACTACCTGGAACCTGGAAGTTCTCATTAAAAGATGGCCGTCATTCTTGTTCTCATGAAACTTGTACTCCAGGAGGCCTGTCAACAAATGTCTGTCAAGCATTATACATGTGTATGTATATGTGTAGGTGTAGGTGTATATTTCAGGGTCTCTCCCAGATGTTGGAGAGTGTGTGGGAAAGACAGATTGGATAGCACCTGTACAGAGAACTTACAAGGTATACAGTAAGGACGAGGAGGAGGAAGAAGAAGAGGAGGGTGAGGAAGAGGAGGAGGAGGAGGGGAAGAGGCTGGCTTTATTCTTATTTGATAACGTGAGCCTGGGATGGCTCCTTCGTCTCTCTGATCCTTGGTTTCTGCATCTGCAGAGGAAAAAGATCAGGCTCTCTCTGATGTTGTTGCTTGTAGGCTAGGAGCCATGGGGATGATAACACCCTCACATCTGCCTGGTGATTTAGAAGCCCATCACAGGAAGTTCCACAGACCTCCAACTCCACCAGCGACCTTGTGGTTTCTCATGATGGCTTTTGGAGACATCTCTGTCTTTTATCCATAAAGAACCTTGGGTCGAGGTAAACTCTTAAAATCCTTCCAAGTTTACTATTCAGGTTTTCTGCCAGAAGTCTGAACCCTTTGTTACTTCACGTGTCTGTCAAGATGCAGTTATTTGAACAGCTTATATCGTTTGAGTTTACTGTTAATTGATCAGATGTGAACTGTCAAGTCCGAAGAACTCCTGGCAGTCACTGCTGGTGCTATTTTCAGAATTTCGGGTTGACATGGCCCTTGCGTGACTTGAAGACCACCCTGTTCAGATCAATATCAGAAAGCTCAGGGAGGCACCATATTGGCTATCAAAGTTAAAGAAAAGACAGCACCTAGTTCTCCTTCACCATGAAGATCTGTTGGAACTTGGAAGGGTTAATTCTTCCCAAGATTCCTCACACCTGACAGTTCAGTTTCATTCAGAACATTATGAGAGACATGTAAAGTTTTTCCTAGCTATGAAAAGTAAGCCATGGTGCTGACACTGACACTGGCACTGACACTGGCACTGGCACTGGCACTGGCACTGACACTGGCACTGACACTGACACTGGCAGTGACACTGGCAGTGACACTGACACTGACACTGTCACTGACACTGACACTGTCACTGACACTGGCACTGGCAGTGACACTGACACTGGCAGTGACACTGACACTGGCACTGACACTGACACTGACACCGGCACTGACACTGGAACTGACACTTGTACTGACACTGACACTGACACTGACACTGGCACTGACACTGGCACTGACACTGACACTGGTACTGACACTGGCACTGACACTGGTACTGACACTGACACTGACACTGACACTGGCACTGGCACTGACACTGGCACTGGCACTGGCACTAACACTGACACCGACACCGGAACTGGCACTGACACACTGGCACTGACACTGACACTGGCACTGGCACTGACACTGGCACTAACACTGACACTGATACTGGCACAGACACAGATACACAGATAATGGCTGCTGTCAATCAACTCTTTATGTGCTTTGCTGGTGAAACCTTGACCTTCACATTGACATTGCAAGGGTTTGGTCAAAGTGTGTAAATTCTGCAGCTCTTGGGAAAGCAGAGTTTGGGAGATATGTCTTCCTGCCCTGACTTCTTCATGGGCCATTGTTCTTCAGATTTTCTATCTCCAGAAAATAAATTGACTATATTTTTAAATCTTCCCACCAACCTTCGATGCATCTTATTCACTCCCACCTTCCAGTTCCTCCACAGTAGCGCACCACCGTGTCGAAACAGTGCCTCCCACTTGTCTCCTGCGATTCAAAGCCGTGGTGTCTTATTTCTGTCTGCTATCTGCTGAATTTTTACCTATTCTACTCAACTTGAATTCACTCTTGGGAAAGGGCAGAGACAGCAGCGGGTTATCAATGTAGAAAAAAAGCTCTGACTGTGAGCTCCAGCCCCGCTGCCTGGCAACGAGAAGCTTGAATGAGTCACACATTTCTTATAAAATGGACGGGACATTATCTCCCTTTGGGGTTCCGAGCATTCCGTGTGAGCGTGCAGATGAAGCTGTGCAGTTTAGAGTGGGCAACAATCAACTCCGTAAATAGCAAGTTCTAGAAATTCTTCTAATGGAGGACTGTGCCAAGCTCATTTCCATCTCGATGTGTCATATTTTATGCCTAACACACGATAGGGTTTAAATAACAGCTCTGGGTGTGTTTTTTAATTGAGAATAATTTTTCATACAATATATTCTAGTTGCATTTTTTCTTCCCTTGTCTCCTCCCTGATCCTCCCCATCCATCCCACATGATCCCTCCTTCTCCCTCCCCTCTCCCTCCCCCCTTCTCTCCCTCCTCTTCCTGTCTCAAAAACAATGTATTTGAAGCAAAGTCAATTTGGCTCATCTCACTGGCACTGGAGCTATTCCTTGGCCTTTGGATGTCTAATCAGCTGTAGTTTGTTTGCAGAATTATAAAAAAAACCAAGAATCTGGCAAGGAATGTTATTCTCCCCCGACCCCATCTATTCAGGACAGCCCAAGCATCTAAGTACAGCAGCCACAGGTGATCACGGCCAGCCTGAGACAAAAGGGGCAGCCTTTATAAATGGAGAAGGCAGACACCTCTGCAATACAAAATTTGTTCAATGTTTCACGGCTTATTTTTAGAACTTTGTGTGTGTGTGTGTGTGTGTGTGTGTGTTTTTTTTTTTTTTTTAAAGAGCAGGAGGAGAGGTCTCTCTCGATGAACCTCACCCTGTGAAGGTGTCAGCTCTCAGTCTGAGATCTCTAGAAGAGGTGTGAATGACATTATGTACACTTGCTTGCACAGTGAAAAGGCTTACTATGTCTAGCTTTGAGTCAGCATGGAAGCTTCTGCTTAAGTAGCTAGAGACTGTGCCCTATAAGCCCAGACCTGCAGCCTACACAGAGCTCAGATCTCTTGAACCTTAGGAATCAGAGGTGAGTTCCAATCCTCTGACACAGAACATCAGGGTCTCTACTGTTGCAAACACTGCTATGAAGTGGCGATGATATAAGAAATTGGGGGAGCAGGATTTAAAAACAGAGTTCAGAATAAGGAAGCAGTGATTAAATGCTGTCTTTATTGATGGATGACAAGTAAGAGAAATGACAGAACACAGCAGTCCAAGACAAAATATAGATAAAGAGAACTGTTTACTGGAAGAAGTGGTTTTTTGTTTAAGCTACATTTAGTTAAAATATAATTGGCCTAGCAGAAATGAAGTATTTTAAAGAGACAGTGTGTGTGTCTCAATCTGACTATAGAAACAATCAGACTATAGAAACTTTAAATTCCAAGGAAATGGGAATTTCCCCGGGAATATCATACTGGGAGAAGCAATATGGGATAACCAGAAGGAAAGTATGTCTCCTGGGAAGAGATTTCACACTGTTCTAACAACTTGTTGGGCCACCTTACAGGGTGAGCCTGAAGCCCAGGCAAGGTTGGGTCAGTGTTGTGTGGTACCACACCTCAACCAGGACTACCTAGCCCTGATATATTGGGCTCCTGTTTATACTTAAAGCTCACTGCAGGACCCTGAGGACTGATTTGGAGGATTCACAAGACCTCCTTTTCTTGCTTCCCACTGTAGCCAGGTTGAATAAATCTTTAAAAAACAGTGGGATCTTTTTTATTGGACTATAGAGGACAGGTAGTCAGAACTGATGTGAAATGTGGGCCGCGACTCTCAAGTTTTATGGCAAAAGTTGGCATGGATTGGCTGTGCAGAAAGTTCTAGCAGTGAAAACATCTTCTAAAGGTTTAATTTTTATTTGTGTATCTGCCGGATAAATATGGCTAAAGCTTGAGAATTGATTGGGATGAAGACAGTTGTAGATTAGATTATAAAGATTATTCAATCTTTTCTGAGCACTGAAAGGGTTAATGAATCATGGAAAAGATACTGAAGTAATGTTTATTAAGGGACGTTTGTTTCTTTACATTCAAGTTCAACTCCCTTTCAAGGAAATAAGATTGGCATGTGTGATGGTTTATATATGATCAGCCCAGGGAGTAGCAGTATTAGGAGGTGTGGCCTTGTTGGAGTGGGTGTGTCATTGTGGGTGTGGTCTTTAAGACTTTTATCTTAGCGGCTTGGAAGTCAGTATTCTGCTAGCAGTCGCCAGATGAAGATGTAGAACTCTCAGCTCCTCCTGCCTGGATGCTGCCATGTTCCTGCCTTGATGATAATGGACTGAACCTCTGAACCTGTAAGCCAGACCCAATTAAATGTTGTCCTTATAAGAGTTGCTGTGGTCATGGTGTCTGTTCACAGCAGTAAAACCCTAAGACAACATACTTATACCTGGAAAATACAAAGGGACAGTGAGATTGGGGGAAGATCTGAGGGAGGGTGAAAGTAGAGAACATAATAAAATGATGTGGTAAAAAAGCATTTGGAGAAACCACATGGGGGTTGGAAGAGAACCATCTAAAAGGAGACAGCAGAGGGAAGGCCAGTGGGGGAGGGGAAATAATTGATAACAAAGTATAATAACACATACACATCAAAGTACCACAAGGAAACTTGTTATTTTGTTTGCTAACCTAAAAAGATTGGTTTCTAAAGTACTATTATAAAGATGCTGTTACAGGAGAGGAAAATCTACAAGAGTAGTTGTCTTCTTTCTGGTAGTATGCCATACTGATTAAGACATTTGTGGTACTGCCATTATATCTCTTATACTGGAGCTGTGCTCTTCAGAATTCTCTGCTTGGCATAGTTCGTGGTTAGCACCATTCACAGGACAGCTCTTGTGCCATAGTTGTAAACTGGCTGCTATGCTCTTGGTTTACCTGAAGGGATGTGAGTACCCAAGGCCCTATTGCAGCTTGCTCCTATAACTTAGTCACCATCTTGGTTTGCTGGTATGGGGTGGAAACAACGTAGGAATTCCAGTTCTCTGGATGACTTCTCAGCCTCCAGGCCTCCTTTCTGCTTAAATTTGTGAAAGAAGCCTCCTTTCTCCTCCAGAGGAGCTCCTGTTGGTCCTGGTCCCTCCTGCTGACTCGCTGATTTGGCTGAGGCCTGGCTGTCTCTGCTTGGTAGTACCACTGCTGCTGGTTCATGTTTGCTATCCTTACTCTACCGAACTGAACTGCTGATATTTTTTGTGAATTTTTTTCCAGTGGATTGAGCTGCCGTTGCTGACCTGTGAACTGACCTGCTGATTCCCTGAGAACACAGGACAATTTTAAACAGGTCCATTTCCCCTGCATCCTTTCTCTTCCACTACCTCTGGTGGGTGGTGAGCTAGAAGGGAGGTTGAAGTGTTTAAAAATCACCATTAAAAGTAGGCTTTGAAAAAATTAAAGCTACAGAGCACCACACAAAACCAGGTACAATAGGACACACCTGTAACCTAAGCATTCAGAAAATGGAGGCGGGGGAACTTGAACTTCTGTTCAAGGTATGCTTGGCTGTGTCACAAGTTTGAGGGTCATCCTAGGCTACAGTAACAGCAAACAAACAAACAAAACCAACATAACACAAAGAAATACAATTTTAGAACAAGAAACACCAGTGTAAAAAGTTTGCAATAATTTCAAGAAGGTATGTGCACATATATGTGCGTGAGTTCTCTTTATGTATATTTCTTTGTAGAAATACCTTAAAATTAAATTGTTGACACCGGTGTGGTGGCACATGCCCTTAATCCCAGCACTCAGGAAGCAGAGGAAGACACATCTCTGAGTTTGAGGCCCGCCTGACCTAAAGAGCGAGTACCAGGATGTCCAAGGCCGTACACAGAGAAAAACTATCACAAAAAAAACCTAAATAATTAAGTAAATAACACACAAGTAAATAAATAAAATGTTGAATTTAGATGCTAAAATAATGTACAGTTTATAAAGCCATCAGTTTAATTGTTAAATCATTCCTCTGTATTAATATCAGTTACTTTGACTGTGGCTGATTTTTCTTTCTATAGATCACTTTTTTTTTTTCTAATTTGCTTTACATCTGTAACTTAAGCAAATGGTTGAATAAGATTTTTTTTTTAAAAGCTAGTTTCTGCCCACATGAAGAAATGAACACATACTCGGGGTTTCTTTTATTGTGTGTGATTTATTAGACCTCATTTTACCAGTTGGAAGCCAGGCACGTGAGATCCTCATTTGTGCCACCTCTACATCTGCCCAAGGAGGCAGTAGCTAGAAGGGCCTAGAAGGGCCTAGAAGGGCAGGGAACCTGGATAAGGAAATGACTTTCCCAAGCTTGGCCTCTGGGGACAAGGGACAAGAGCATTCTTTGTAGCTGTTAGGACATTATCTCAGAGTGGAATTGCTTCGAGTCTTGTTGAAGTCTCGAAGTCCGCTGGGAGCTTCAGAGTCTCAGGCCTGTGAGGTCTGAGGGCAGGAAGTAGGAGGTCTGATGGTCTCTGGTCTCTAGATCTTCAGGACTGGTAACATTGGCTCACAAGGCAGTTTTCTGTAACTCTGGGCCAATCTAATGTGATCTGCAAGTGTTGCCCCAAACACATTCCACTGTAGACTAGGTTCAGAAAGAAAAGCAGAAGGTGGCAGCCTCAAAAGGGGCTCCGCCCCATGCCAGCTGTCAGCCCACCTTCACACACAGCCCCGGCATCCTCCTCATGTCCACAGTCAAAGGCCTCCACCTGGTCACAGCCAGCCAGGGTCTTTTCTGTGCCGTTGCACAGGGCTACCTGAATGAGCACGGGAAGAGCTTCATCAACCACTGGTGGTGGATACAGCGCGGCTACAGGTGTGTGCCGAGCTGCTCCACAGCCCAGCTCCCGGCACACCACAGTCACGTCCTGCATGTCCCAGCCATCGTCACACACAGTGCCCCAGCGGCCGTCATGTTCCACCTCTACTCGTCCTTCACAGGGGTGGGGACCATTCACCAAACGCACTTTGGGCGGGGGCTCTGCAAGCAAAGAGAGTAGTAGGTGAAGGTATGTGCAGACTCTTCAAGCAATCCTCCTGCCTTTGTTACCCGCCAAGCCCAGGCTTCTTTAAAAAAATAAAATAAAATTAGAGTTATTAGAAATTAAAAAGGGATTTTCCCAAGCTGTCTGTCTGTCTGTCTGTCTGTATCGCTTTCTGGCTTTCCTTTGAAGCCCATTTTTGCCTTTGACTCACAGTAATCCTCCTGCCTTAGCTTTCTACATATGTTGGGATTACAATCATGCATCATTATATTCTTTTGATACAGGTTCTTTTACGTAGTCTAGAGAGGCCTTAAACTCGGGATCTTTGTTCTCTCTCTGTGATCTCTTGGATAAAATATAGCTACAAGATTGACATTGTTGGTGACCAATTTTGCTTGTCTGAGGAAGAAGCTGAAGGAATGAAGGCGAGGAAGCTTGTGGATCCCAATCCACAGGGGGTTACAACTACTACTGACTTCCTGTTAGGGGGCAGGTCAACTCCGACAAAATTTCTGTCATTCGCAGGGAGCATCCCATCTTAAAACTACTTGGATCTTGGCAAGATTCCTGAAAAAGGTGGATAGCAACATGGGTAATAATAATGTAGACGGGCCAGAAAAATCACAGGTAATAACAATGCTTTTCTAAGGTAGGTGTACGCTGGTTTTGCGTCAACTTGACACAAGCTGGAGTTATCACAGAGAAAGGAGCCTCAGTTGAGAAAATGCCTCCATGAGATCCAGCTGTAAAGCATTTTCTCAACTAGTGATCAAGGGGGGGAGAGCCCAGCCCATTGTGGGTGGTGCCATCCCTGGGCTGGTAGACCTGGGTTCTATAAGAAAGCAGGCTGAGCAAGCCAGGGGAAGCAAGCCAGTAAGTAACATCCCTCCATGGCCTCTGCATCAGCTCCTGCTTCCTGACCTGCTTGAGTTCCAGTCCTGACTTCCTCTGTTGAAGAACAGCAATGTGGAAGTGTAAGCTAAATACACCCTTTCCTCCCCAACTTGCTTTTTGGTCATGATGTTTGTGCAGGAATAGAAACCCTGACTAAGACAGTAGGCTTGGTGGTACCCATCTTCCATCAACCCAGCACTAAAGAGATGGAGGTAGGAGAGGCTCTCTAAGTTTGAGTTCAGCCTATAGTGAGTTCCAGGCCAGCCAGGGCTGAATAGCAAGAGCCTGTCTCAAAAAGGCAAAGCAAATAAACAAAAACTGGATAGACTATATTTCCCAAAACTTGGTAGATTAATGAGACCATATACATATAACACTATAGAGACTGAAGTAAAAGACTAAATAAGAAAGTAGTTTAAAGAAAAACAATCTAGACTCCATATATACTCCAATCATAAAAAAAATAACATTTTTTTTCCCACAGAAAAGTAGATAGCATGCAAAACCACCCACAAAGTTTCAACAGTTTCTCTGAAGTATAGCTTCTACTGGCCACACTTTAATAAATGCTAAATACAAGAGCAAAGGGATATCTAAGAAATTAATAATAAAGGATTGATGTAAAATTATAAGAATTTATGAGTTCTTTTCATAAAGGAATTGAGAACCCATGTTACACATATTGTAGACAATGAGCCCATGAAGACATTATATATCAAAACTTAAATAATGAGAAAAGTGGTGTGTGAAGAAAAACAGTTTTAAATATATTTCTTAGAAAAAAAATTATGATGCAATGGAAATGAAGTGATACCATCTAAATAAACATTTAAACCCCAGCATCTGTTTTGTTTGTAGTTTTGTTGTTGTTGTTAACTATGAGGGCTCGTGGGAGCTCCCTAGTCACTCCGAGTGAGCCTCAATGAACTCTAAGGACATCTGCCTCCTCTCCCACGCGTTACGCTGCCTGAACCCCCACTTTACACATGTGTGATTAACTGAAAAAGCAGTCAGGAAGAACAAGCAGTGGGGAGTGATGCTACTGTTAAGACTGAAGAGCGCTCCTGGGGGTAAGGATGGTCCTCAAGGGGAGCTCCGATTTCCGGAAGGGTGGAATGCAAGCTGCACCCTGGGATGAGACGTTAGATTGTCCTACCTGTGACGTTGAGAGTTACCACCTCACTGCGCTTGGTCCCCCAGCCATTGTCCGCCTCACAGGAGTAGTTCCCAGAATGCCCTGCAGTCAGAGAGAGCTTAAAGGATGCTTTTCCTCCGAAAGGTGCCGAGGTGTTGGCCAGAGTGATATTTTCATGATAAAACCGATACATAACGGGAGGAGACGCTCTCTTGTCTTCACAGTGGAGCTCCGCCACATCCCCGATGAAGGGCAGGGCCCCAGGAACGTTGATGGAGAGCAGAGGGCGGAACACTGGAACTGAGAGCACAGCAGAGTTATCGAAGCGAGTGTAGGACTCATAGCCTACCTTGCTTTCACCTAAACTCTCCACTCCTGCCCCGTGCATCTTTCCTAAGGTCTCCCTGCTTGGTCTAACCATCCAGTGAGGTTCCAGCAGAGCGGTTACACACTGAGGAAGATTTCTGGAGAGCATTCTTCTGGTTACCCCCAGGCTATCTACCCCCATTCCATCTCCATGCCCTTTTTGATCTCCAGTGTGGCTGCTGCCACGTTGACACCAACCAAACAAAACCCCTGCTGTGTTCAGACCGCTTCCCGGCCTCTTCCTGCCTTCCTTAGACCTTGTCATCTTCCCCACTCCTTGGCTCCGAGTGGGGATGCTACTCACCTTTCACAGTGATGTTCACGACTGCGCTCTGGACAAGGCCATAGTTGTTGTCTGCAGTGTAATAGTACCCCCCAGTGTGGCTTTCCCTGATAACAGGGACCTCCAGCTCCACTCTCTGGGAGTGCTGACTTTTCCTCCCCACGCTTTCCTTCGTGTCCTGCCTGTACCAGGAGAACATGATTAGCCCCGTGCCTTTAGCCACAGAGCAAGCAAGGACCAGTGGCTCCCCTTCAAGGACCAGTGGCTCTCCTTCAACTCCCCAGCCCCTTGAAGGCTGGATCTCCATGGAGACCTGAGAAACAGGGATCCCTGTGTGAACAGAAGATAATCGTTAAAGACCAGGAAGGGAACTTCAGGACAGGTAGGGTCCAGTAGCACGTTCTGGGAAATACAGCAGGTAGATATTTGGAGTTGAGAGCTCGCCCTGCTTTCATGCGTGTTTTTCATGAGAGTGGCACACACTTAGGGCATTGCCCGGGACCACTCTGCAATCCCGTCGACACTTAGTAACAATCCTATCCTCCACTTCCTTCGCGTTTCCCTACCCACACTTATGACCACTCCCTCAGGGTTCTGGCCTCTCTTGACTTCCTTGTGAACTTGATGAAATAGGAAGGAGAGGGCTGTAATCTCATTTTAAAAAGGGAGTTTTCTGACCAGAGTAACAATTACGTTCTTCGATCTAACAGCTGCAGAATCTGAGTAAGTCAGGATCTCCAACCCTCCGTTTTCCTCAATAGCATTTAGATAATCACAGTAACCTCACAGAGTTCTCTTGAAAATTGGCCGAGACACATACACAAAGCAGTCTCACACCAGCACTGTTCAGCAAGGCCCGTTAGCCATGCTGCTGGTGATGTCCGCTAGGGGCAGGACTGGCTAGAAATTGTTATAAAGTGTTTAAGGTATATCTACGGGGCCAGAGAAACCACGTTTAAACTCCAGGACTCTGGGCTGGGTTTCCTTAAGGCAAACCTCTAAGGGCTCTTTGCTTTGGGTTTCCTGAAAAATGGGGAGAGCAACAGTACTCACTTTACAGGCACTACTCATAAAACTATTTCACGGCCACTGTGATGGCAAAGTGTTCAGCTGCTCTGGGGAACATCTTGCACGTGGCAAATCTTCTGCAGATATTTGTAAAAGTCAGAGAGGGTGCAGAGCATTACAATAACTTTAGCTCAGCTCTGCACTACAGTGATTCTTTTTATGAGTTAAAAACTGTGACTGTCATTTCAGACATTATTATTGGTGCCTTCGTTGTGCCTAACTGGGGGTGGGGAGGTCTCCCTTGCAGACAGAGGCTGCACTTCATTGGCCTTTCTGTTTCCTGAGTAAGGTTACTATTGCTTTTTTTTTTCCCTGTAAGGTAGGGCAAAGCCATTGGAAATCATGCCCCTGCAAAAATTAGTGTTCAAGAGTCCCAGTGAGCGGTGATGTCTTCCACCGGCAGGGATAGGAAGAAGCCTGCAATCAGGCTGGCGCTCCTGCGCTCCCCACCCGACTCAGCCCCATCAGCCCTACCCACAGATGCTCACTCTCCACATTCACATAGGAGCGACCGCTCTGCTTTGAGATACTGCGAGAGGCAGTCACTGCTTCACACCAGTAACTTCCAGAGTCTTCCTTCGATATCGCTGAGATGGTAAATTTTGATGAGGTCTGGCCCGACTGCAAAGTGTGGCCATCTTTGAAGAAGGAATAGTGTAGCTGGGTCGTTGCCCTATCTGAAGGGAGCCAGGTGTTGCAAGACAGGGTCACCGAACTCCCCTCTATGGGCTGCTGGGGGTTGGCTGTCAGCCTGGGTGCTGGAAACAGCTCTGGAGGGAAGATAGAACAGACCACCTGTGAGTAGTAGACTATACAGTTCTCCAGAAATGCCCAGAGAGCAAGACACACATACTCATAGTCCAGGACAGACAGCCCACTACCATTTATCCATCCCTGGTTAGTGTCATATGCCCGTAGCCTGTTTCTCCTTCCCGGCACTCTCACACAGCCACTTGAAGAATGATCCCCTACCTTGGACACTAAGCCACTTAGATCTTGTTTCTTCTGTTGTGTCTATAAATAGGAAAAATTTCCTATCCGCCTTACAGGAATAGGAGCCACTGTCACTCTGTCTTGCATTCCCAATGATGTAGCTCGAAGCGCTGCCATAAGTTGCTAGGCCATATCCATCCTTGAAGTACTTCAGTCTCCTTATGTCAGCATTATTTGACCCTGTGCAGTGTATAACTACTCGGTCTCCTTCATAAGCACGGTCTGGTATGCTGATGCTCAACCAGTCTGAAAAGAAAGCGAAGGCACAGGCAGTGACAACATGAACCCTACCCCTATGCTCCTGGGAAGGCAGAGCCTCTACAGGTATCTAGAAGCTTGATCTGGAGCTGCCTGGGGACCCACTAGTTTTGCTCACTTTCTGGCTCGGAGGAGTGAACTCTAGGTCACTGGATGGTTCTTTTTTTTCAAGCATGCATTTTGTATGCTTGTTAATAGATTTTATGCTATTCTAACCAACTTCCAACAGCTACACTAACCATGGGTTTAACGTGAGCCCACTAGCTAATTGAGATAGTACAGGTGTGGAATTACAGCTATTTCTGAAACTGAGGCAGGTAGGTCACAGATTCAAAGCTACAGATTACGTTTAGGGCCAGCTTGGGTGACTTAGTAAGGCTATGACTCACAATACGCAGTAAACAGGGTTTGGCATACACAACTTAATGGTGGGGTGCTTAGTGAGCACATGCAAGACCCTGGGCTTGAGCCTCAGCACCCCCCTTCCCTCCACTAGAAGGTTCTGTTTTTATCCACTTATACCTTTGACATGGCCTCAGGTGCCCCATGGCAGCCATGATTAACCCCCTCTGCTTGTCTCGTGCCTTGGAAACCTTGTTGAGTAACAATAAACTCAAAGTCCTTTCCATACATGCCATTCTCCCTTGGTAAAACTAGTGGGATCACGGAGGCACAAGCTCTGGAATCTACGTTTCCAGTCTCTGGAGTCTACTAAAACCTCTGAAAGGGGTGTCTGCAAATTATTGTCATGGTTGGCCCTGTAGGGTCCCCACAAGGATGAAGTGTGGCCTCTACTTATTCAGGCCATTGGTTCCCCTAGAGGACAGTGATCACCTGGGAGTGAATGAATAGCTCAGGTGTGTTGGATCTGCCACAGCAGGAGAAATCACGACATCTCTGAAGGAAGAAGAGCGTGCCAGCCTGCTGCTCAGGAAGTCTACCCCACAGCCTCCATCTTCCTACAGAAAGATTTCAGTCTGCAAAGAGCTAGACGTTCAAATGCCAGGTTGGAGTTGCTTGCAGTGCACTGTGGAGTTAGCATGGCAAATGCCCGCTGCTCTGATAAAAAGGCTCTGATCTGAGCACAGCCCTTCATCACAGAGCATCACTCGAGCTCAGAGTAAAACAAGATGCTGCCGAGGGAATGACGTGCAGGGGCAGATACAGTTCAAACGTGACGTGACGGTTAGTACCTGCTCAGCTTGTCCTTCTGTTCTGGGAGGAAAAAACTAAGACCCTCACACCCTAGAGTGAAGCCCATAAGGTGTAGATAAGAAACATCGAGACCTGCCTAAATAAAGCATGTCACACTAAAGCACATCTCATAATGATGATCATCTGCGATGAATATTTATCTATCCTTCCTTCCTTCCTTCCTTTATTGTTTTGAAGATTCTGGGGCTCGAATCCGGGGCCCTGCACGCCGTACCCAGGCCAGCACTCAGCACTGAACTAGATCCTCAGTTCACCTTCTCATCCTCCAGGAGGTTTGGTTTGTGTACGCATTTTTCATTGTTCACATATATCAAGGTACACCTCTATATGTATCTATATCGTGTTTGAGCTTCTCATTCAGATGGTTTCAATGGGACAAAGTGACCGCCAAGCTCAAAGGTACAGGTTCCACTGTCTCAGAAAGATAATGGAAACAGAGGTAGACGCCAGGACACAGTGGCTGATAAAGAAGTGGTGAGGGCCAGTTTTCTTCTTCCTACATGGTGAGGCCGGCTAATATTTTTTCTGTGAGTATTTCAGAAACAAACTCAGCTTGATTAAAGGAATATTCGAAAAGTTTATGAGGCCAAACTGAGAACAATGGAAGGGCCAAGAGACACAGAAACATTGTAACAGTTTTTCCTGAGACTGAAGTAAGGATTTAAATCCCCATGGCACTTGGGTTAGTAGTCTGAAGTTTTGAGATTTTACTTAGAGCTGTATTCCTTCAACTTGGCCACAATTACGCCTCTGTATGCATCTTACCATAATTTCTGAGAGTTCACCAGATCCCATGAGGTCGCTCTAGAGACCTTCCCTACTAAGTAATCTAAAAACATTCTTGTTTAAAATGACAAACCTAGGCACACGAGTATTTTTTCTCCCCACTGTAGAATGGATGTGTTTTCAAATGCTTAAGCAAGGAAGAAAGTAACATTTCCTGGGCTGCCATGAGACTAAGTGTTTTCTTAATTTCATTATATTAAAATTCCAATAAGAAAGGAAAAGCAGATTAGGCATTAGATTGTTTCTGTCCCAACAGGGACATAAGGGAGTTCTTGCCTTCTGCAGAGCACCTCCTGCTGCCTCTGCTGTGAATATATCCTCACTCACTGCTTATGGTGGGCATGAGAGTCTTTTCCCCCAATGACCACACAGATGGATTTCCCTTTGCAGTTATTGCCTTTCCTGTCTTCCAGGCCAGCAGCAAAGGGGAAATAACCCATTGTTTGAGTCAGGACATGGTCTTCCTATTCAGCAATAGCTGGCAAAGCAGAGGTGGTATACCCTGCCTCGGCTGACCAAGGGTGAGGAAAGTGAGGTGCCCAATCCTGCCTCTCTCTTCACCCTCACTCTGGCTCAGATCCCTTCTGCTACCTTCTGCTAAAAGTCTTTCCTAGGCAGAACCTCCCCATGCCCAAGAGACTGAGGTCCCGGAGATCTAAAGGAACAAAGAGAGGTCTGCTTACCAGACTGGACTCCGACAGGAGCTGCAAGGGAACAGAGTCAGAGAGATTACACAGGACCAAGGTTTTTATGCTTTTTCGAAGGTTCTAACCCTCTAAGGACTCCCAAGCACTTCCCTCTCTTTTTCTTTTTGCTTCTTCCTCCTCCCCATTTTCTTCCTTCATTCTATGTTTTTTCTCCATCTTTCCTTCATCCTTCCTTCACTCACTCACAAACATTTCTATGGAACCCAGGATCCATTTTTATAATTCCAAGCATGTTGTAACTGGTTCTTGTCTGTTCCTAGAAGTTCGTCTCGTGCAAGCAAAATTTTACGAGCTTCAGGTCTCCTCTTCTACCTTTTTAATTTAAATTTATTTTTTGAAATTAAAATATAATTATATCATTTTCTCCCTTAATTTTTTCTCCCCAACTCTTTCTCAAATTTATGGCTTCTAAGTCTATCTTATCTATCTATCTATCTATCTATCTATCTATCTATCTATCTATGTGTGTATATGTATATGATATATATACGTATACACACACATCACACACATCTATATATAATACAATCTGCTCAATCCGTGTTACTTGTATATATGTAATTTCAGGACTGACCACTTGGTATTGGATAGCCAATTTGGGTGCTCCACCTTGAAACTGTTTAGACTATATTGCTTAAAAGAAATTACCAACACAGGGGCAACCTAAGTGCTAGCAATATCCACGAAAGAAACAGAGGGTCTGCTCATATATCATTGGGATTAGTTCTCTTCCTTTCTGCATTCTAGACTTACTACTGTGCATGAGGCAGTGAAACAGAGTCATATTTATAGGCACAGCCTATGATAGCAACTATGGTCAGCCAGGCTTGAAGTCTATGTGATGTCTAAATGTATGGAGAGTTTAGCCAAAAATGATGAAGCCTGAAGTAGAGTCTGGGCCTTGGAGTGTTAGATTTATGTGGGCTGTGCATGTGTTCGCTCTAAAGGAAACGACCTTTGAAGCTCTTTTAATGAAAATGTACTGTTTTCCTAGAGGTAAAACAGAAATAATAGAGACAAGTAACCAGCCTTTAGTAAGGGGTGCACGCACGCGCACACACACACACACACACACACACGCACACACACACACACACTCATGCACTCATAGTCTTTTCCTTTTCCTGGGAACTGCTTTGCTCAGTTCCCATTAGCATTATACCTGCTAATACTGGATCAGAAGAAGAAACCCAGTGCCACCACCCCAGCAGAGAGGCATATGCTCAGGAAGAGTGTCTAGGGATGCCCAAGCAGAGGTAGTCCTACCCTGGCACCACCCCAGCCCTTTTCAGCATCCTACCTACCAAAGACCAGAAGCAGTGAGCACAGCAACATGAGCCTAGAGGCAAGGAGCTCCCTTGGAGACAGGAGCAGCTCAAGTCCTTAGGGCAGATGGACCGAGGATCTGGGATAGAGAACACTGCGGTTCAGCAGGGATCTTAACCCAAATAGAAAAAAAGGAAGTGGCAAAGTTGTCTGTCAATCAGTCCATACCAATGGGTGCTGCAAAAGCAAACGTCCTTCCTCTTTACAGACTTGCTTAGATATCTGCGCACTGGAGTGATATGATTCTTCCTGCGTAGGATGTCTTCCTTTTATAGATATGTGCTTTCTGCTGCACTTGGCTTTGCAGAGAATACTGAGTTTTAGGCCCACTGAAATCCAAATCAGGTTCTTGGTAGTTTTCAAAATTTAAATCTCCCCTTGGTACTAGAGAGACAGTTCCTACTAAGCGGCACCATTTCCAGTGCTGGACTGACTCCTCTCCGGAGCTCGGTCCAGACTAGGTGGTGGGAAAATGGGAACCTGTAAGAAATGATGCCGGGTTTATCATGTTATCGTTGGGTGGTATGCATGCTCTAGGTACCCAGAAGGTACATCTCCTGCTCAAGACTTCCTGTTCAGGAGATGCTTTAGTCAGATACAAGCAGGAATGAGGAAGCGGAGTGGACACAGTATAGCTACTGGAGGGTTCATCTCTGAACCATGTGCCTTGACGCACATAGGAAAGATTCTCCTTCCACTACAGAGAATGTGGAAGGACAGAGAGATACAGGGAGGCAGGTGTTGCCTAACTAGCTGCGCTGCTTGGCTCGTGTCAACTGCACAAGCAACAGTTGCCTGGGAAGCGGGACTCCTGATGGAGAAAATGCTCCCATTAGAGTTGCTCGTAGGCAAGTGCATGTTCTTGATCAATGATTAATGTGTGTGGGCTGAGATCACAGGGAGTTGTGATCTCTGGCAGAGAGGACTGTATAAGGAAACAGATTGGGTAATGGGGAACAAACCAGCATGCACTATTTTACCCTGGGCTTCAGTTCCTGCCCTCAGGTTCCTGCCCATGACTTCCCTGCCTGGAACAGTAAGCTGAAATAAACGCTTTACTTCCCAGATTGCTTTTTTTTAATGGAGTTTTTTTGATAGCAATACAAACTCTCATTAAGACACGAGACATACACATGACTGGATGGGTGTTTTCAGGAACGTTGAGCTTAGCCTAGACTGAGGTTCTTAAATGGTACCCTACAACTCTCTCCACAGTTTGAATAAAGCTCACATGTGTTGCTTCACTGTCTTGGTGTGGAGAGAGTGCCAGGTGCTGGGAGGGTGGGAAGCATCAGTTGAAGTAAAAACTTGGGGGCTTTTTGAAAAGCCATTTGTGTCAGTTGGTGATTGTTGGGACAGACACATACGGGAGTGTTTCTCTAAAGCGGACACAGGTGAAAAGATGTTCTGTTAAAGTCAACACATAGAAAGACATATGATGAAGGATGTCTTGCTAACAACACACACACACACACACACACACACACACACACACACACACACACTGGTCTGCCTAACATTGTGTAGTTGAGCTCTATTTGTTGAGACTCCACAGGAGAAAGAAACACCAGAAAATCCCGCTGATGATATGTTGAGGCTTCTTGACAGATTTGAGGCCAACTGACAGAATGATGTCAACTGATACAGACTCACGTACTGAGAAAAGGCATGTAGTGAGACAAGACCCAAGGAGGACATATGATGTTCAGAGGAATTATAAATAGGACTCAGCCAACTATGAGAGTGGCTTACTTAGAGAAGTAACTGTACAGCTGTCCCGGCCGCCATCGGAGGGCCACAAAGTGACGACACAGCCGGCCCATGGGCACCTCACCAAGCACACCAAGTTTGTGCGGGACATGATCCGGAAGGTGTGCGGCTTTGCTCCCTACGAGCAGCGCTCGATGGAGTTGCTGAAAGTGTCCAAGGACAAGCGCACACTCAAGTTCATCAAGAAAAGGGTGGGCACACATATCCGTGCCAAGGGAAAGTGGGAGGAGCTGAGCAACGTGCTGGCAGCCATTTTGGTCTCACGTCTTTGCTGATCTTCTCTTTGCTGAGAGAGGCACAGCAAAAAATGTCTTCTGGTGTCCCTGTTGGTCCTGACCCTGCTGACTTGTGCCTATTTGGTTGAGGCCTGGTGATCTATTAGGTCTTGCCATTGCTGCTGATTTGTGTTTGCTATGTAGACTACAAAACTGAACTGTGGGTATATTTATAAAATATTTGAGAGCAGATCAACCTGCTACTGCTGACCTATAAACTAAACTACTGATTTCCTAACAATACCGATGAGATTTACTCAAAAAAAAAAATTTCTGAACAGGTTCATTTCTCCCATATTTTTCATTATCTGTGGTAGGTGGTGGACTAAAACTGCTGTTAAAATTCTTTAAAACCATCATTAAAAGTAGACATTAAAAAATTACAAGTTACAATCATTAAAGTAACGGTAATTTCCTCTGTGTTGAATGGTATTTAGAGCTTTAGGGAGCAGATCCAATGACTGTAAAAATGGCCCCTCTCAGGACACCAGGACCTATGATTGGAAAAGAAATTTCTCCGGCAGCATTATAGGGAGCAGATTTATTTCTGTGTTCATCTTCCAGTGGTGCATTTTTTTATGCTGGGATCCTATACCCTACCAAACCTAATCCACCGGCATAAAAAAGATTCAAAGGAATGGATTGGGGTGGTTTCTCTTATTCTAGCACAGGCTCTGAAGGCAAGCCTGGAACATGTGACATGCTCGGACAGTAGGTCTGGCCGCTGGCTTAAGTGCAGAGGACTCAGGGTTCGGTTATAGATACAAGAGGATCCTACTTGCAATAGTAATCCCAACTCTCACTGCTCCAGTACACCCTTGCGTAGGTGGGAGCTCCCGTCTTTCTCTAGGACTAAAGATGAAAAACACACAAGCACAGAGGTTCTGCTTCCAGCTGTCGAGATTGATGGCATGTAGTGACTATCATGAACGTTGAGGTCATTTGGAAATAGTAGGTGTCTAAGCACCGTTCCCAAGAAGAGAGATCCTCAAGGCTCTAAGCTGACATTTGTTTGACATTTGTGTGTCTTTCTGATATTAGGGAGGGAAAATGGAAATGTCAGCAAGTTGTTCCTGTCTGGGGAAAAATCCCCCAAGGTCTGAAAGGAAAAAGAGCAATTCTATCTCTGTCTCTCACTGTCTCTGTCTCTCTCTCTCCCTCCTCTTTGAGCCCCACCCCTCAGATAAAACCCAGGACCTGGAAGATACAATTAGTTCCACACACAGCCCAGATACTCCAGCCAAAATAAAAACAAAGCACAGTCAGCTCTCGTAGGACAGAAGTTTCTCTCTACCAGGTGTGTCGGGACTACAGGTAGACACAGACATGAGGATTCCAGGAAAAGATCTCAGGACATATGTGGGTAAAGTGTTAGCTGCACAAGTATGAGATCAGAGCTCTAGCAGTCACTGAAAATCCTGAGTGTGTCAGTGTGAGTTTGTTATCCCAGTGTTGGGTGGAGCAGATTTCCAGAGTTTGCTGGCTGGCTGGCTAGTGAGAGATTCATCAGGATTGTCCTTGCCGATGTTGCTTCTGGCTTTGCCAACGGCGACGCCACCATCATTGTCATGGTCATCGTCGTCATCACCATCGTCATAATCATCATAATAAAAATAAGTGCAGAGTAAGGAAGCCATCTGATGTCAAACTGTGACCTACAAACACACATGCACACACACACACACACACACACACACACACACACACAAGCATGTGTGTATTCCAGGAAGTACAGGAAGTACAGTAATATGCATTGCAAAAGGTTATAATAACTTGACATGTCCTTTGCCATTAGAATCTGATGGGGCTTTCTGAAAAGGCCCAAGTTTGGGGCTTTAAGAATTAAGTAATAAGGTTCTCTTAGCCTCAAGTTTCATTTCTGAGTTTGGAGCCCAGTGAGAGGTTTCCAAAGAAAAGAAAGTGGCCAGCTTGTAAAGAGCAGACGCTGAACCCCAGATGGGAGTCAAATGAAAGGCTCTGGATGTCTGGTTAGGGTTAGGGTTAAAGAAATAATTGATAATTTTACACACACACAATGTGTTTTAATCAAATGGAAGCTCCCCTTTTCTGTCCTGCAGCTTATACTGTACACTCTATACCCTACCATTGACTCCCTTCAAACTTGATGTGCTCAGTTTTACTTTTAGCACACGGAGTCCACTCAGTGCTGTGTCTGTGCATAGGTGAAGGTCGTTGGGGCCACACCCTTGAAGAAGACAGACCTCCCCCTGTCCTAATGGCCTCTGACTGCCAATAGCTCTTCAGCTGCCGGTGGGACCCCTTGACCACCTCCCTGCTCCACACATGCATTTATCTGGCATGATTTGTGGATGCTGCCTCAGCTACTGTGAGTTCACAGGTGCAACTTTCCTATTGTGTCCTGGAAACACGGCTCTTACAGTCTGAGATGACCCCTGAGCTTCAGGGGGAAGCTATGTAGCATAGATGTTAAAGACTTAGGGCCGAGCACTCCCCTCCCCCGCCTCTTGCTTTCTGCGCTCTGCATTGTAGGTTAATGCTAGGTTGATTGTCACCTACTACTAATTAGAATAAAATTATATTCTCTCTCCCCCTTTTCTTCCTCCAGCCCCTCCCAACTACCCTCCCTCAAAACCTTCCTGTGCCCCGTCAAGTTGATAACCCTTTTCTCCTTTAATTATATGTGTTACATACATATATGTGTATGTGTGCAAACACAGATATCTGTATATATGCAACTGTTGAAGCTCTTTTTGTTGTTTGTGCTTATGTAGTTTCAAGGGTCACCACTCTGCATGGGAAGCCCAGTAAGGGGGATCATTCCTGGGAGAAGCTTATTCTCTTTCTCCAAAGTCTCAACAGTGGCCTGTAGCTCTTTTTTAGAGGTGGGACCTCATGAAAAATTTCCCTTCCATGTGCTACACAAAACGATCCTTATTAAAAAGTGAAATTGTGCTATTGGTTGAAATCACACGCACACACACGCACACACACACACACACACACACACACACACACACACACACACATACACACATGCAATTTTGTTTGGGTCTTTTTCTTTTATGCACCTAGCTAAAGGAGAAATTTATCTTTTCAAAGAGTCAGCTCTATTTCTTTGATCACAGAAGGCTTACTGCTGCTCTGTTATTAACTGTTCACTTATCTGTATGAATTTTACATTTTGTACCATTTCCTCTTAACATTCAATTTCCTCGATGTCCAGTTTTTGGTTATTTGTTTGTGATTTTTTGCCTCTTCTCCTTTTTCTCTCCTCTCCTCTCCCCTGTCCTCCCTCCCCCTTCTTCCTCTTCTTCATGTTCCTCCCCACCCCAGTCAAGATTTTACTATGCACTCCAGGCTGTCTTCAAACTCACAGTCTCCTGCCTCAGCTTCATCTTTCTCCCTTTTCTGATGCAGGGTATATTGGCACAAGCTTCCCTCTTAGAATTACTTTACTGTTGTTTTGAGACAGTGTCTCTCTATGTGCTTCAGGCTTGAGTCAAAACTGTCATCATTTTGCCTTAGACATGATAGGCATGTGATTCCACATGCAGTTTAGAACCTTTTTTTTAAGTGTTGTTTCCTACAGGATTTAATGTGTTTGTTTCTATTCAGCGTATCTCTTCAGTTTTAAATGCTATTGGCCACTCTGGGGCACATTGCTTGATTTCTGCACATTTTGACAGTTCTCTTAGCGCTTCTAACAAATCCTCACGTTTTATTCCATTGTGCTCAAAAGAAATACTTGAAATGGCTTAGATCTCCTTAAGTTTGTCCACTGGTCTGTGACCTTACACTGATCCAATCTGGAGAATGTTCCATATTCACTTGGGAAGAACAGTATTGTGCTGGTTTTGGTGGACTATTCTGTAAATGCCTGTTACATAATGTTATACTTGAGTCTGTATATGTTATTTCTTTGTTTATTTTAATGTCTGGATACTGTTTCAATCACTGATAGTAGGATGTTGAAGTTACATTTCTGTTACTATGATAAAATAATAGCTACCAAAATCAACTTGGGGAGGAGAGGGTTTATTTTACATTGTAACTTACAACATTCATGAAGAAAAGTCAGGGCATGAGTTCAGGACAGAAACCTGGAAGCAGACTCCTGAGCAGAGGTAACAGAGGAATGTTAGCTTACTAGTTTGCTCCCCTTAGGATTGCTCAGTTTGCTTCCTCAGACACTTGGGGTGCACCTGCCCAGCACCTTCCCACTGTGGACAAATCAAGGAAACTACTCCACAGTCATGCCTAGAGGCCAATCTGATGGGATTTTCTCATTTGAGGTTTTCTCTTCTCAGATGACTCAAGATTGTGTCAAACTTGGAAAACAAAAACAACAACAACCAAAGAACCAGTAACCAGCACATGTACTGTTTATATTACAACCCACGTCTTCTTTTAGATCTAACATTTCTTGTGTCTACTTGGATTCTCTGACACCGAGTGAATATATACTTATCATTGTTACATTTATTTATCGTTTTTTACATTTATTTATTGTTGTTACATTCTCTAGTCTTAATGAACACACTCCTTCACAAGTGTCTGGTCAAAGCTTACCTTTTCCCAGTCTTTCAATAAAGCATGTGTGAAATGTAAAGTCTGGTCCATCAGAAATGTCTCCAAACTCAGTTGTGGTTCTCATCTGCATGTTTTTCTGTGCCTTCCCCTTTAGCTTATGTGTCTTTGCAGGCAAAGTTCAGACAATATAGAGTTGGTCTTGTAGTTGGTCCATTACCTGGTTTTGTTTCTTTTAGGTAGAGATAACTGGACTCTTGGGACTTGCTCCTGCCATTTTCTTGTGCAGTTTTCTAATAGCTTTGTGCAGCCTTTCTTCCTGTTTTCCTCTTTTGCCACTTGGGCCTGTGGTTTTGTGGCCTGGGGACATGCTTAGCTGTTTCCTCATTTGCTTATCTGCAGTAATCACTTTATTCTTACTGTACTTTTGTTGTTACTGTTTACCCTTTTGAAGATCTTGTAGTTGTAGTATATGTTTAATTTGGTCACACCTTACATTTGGCTTCATGCAAATATTCAAGAATTTTTCACATATAAATGATTTTACATGGAGTTTGCATTTTTTTAGTATCTGTTTTACTGGACAACTTGTACCTATAATTAACTACTAGGCATTTGACTTTTATTCCTTATAGTAGAGATTTACAAAGATTTGCATACTGCCTTTAGGGTAATGTGATAGGTGAGTGAATTTGGTTAGGAATTTATCCCATTGTCTCTATGAAACCAAGACATTTTTCATCTCTGATGTTAAGGCATCCACAATTCCTGTTTAATATTATAGGCGGGCTTATTGTTACCAGTCTTCTCGTTTTTTAAGACAGTGCTTCTCTGTGTAGAGGCCCTTTTGATTGCTGCACATTTAGTTTTATTTCTAAAATTGATAACCATAAATGTGGGGCAATTATTTTTTAAAAGCCCAAAGAAGTTTCACATCCCTTTCGTCCAGCCCGCTGCATGTCAATAGTATTTTATATAATTATATTGCAGATCAAATCCAGAACACTGCTATGGATGTAGCTTAGATCTGAGGCCTTCCACCTTCCATCCAGAGGGCCCCAGGGATCTGGGAGCACTCCGTGCAGCCTCCTTTCCCTCCAGGCAATGTGAGGGATGACTGGAGGTCGTTCACTATTCTAGGAAAGAGCTGAATTCTCCCCCTACTCCCAGCCTCTGCTAATCAGATGCAGGCAGTGACTGAAGGCACTCAGCACAGCTCACATACTAGCCAAGCCTGCTGCTCTGTGATGGAGGACCTCCCTCATACTCGGGGAACTTTTAAGAGTGGCTACACCTGTCTGTTGAGACTGAAACCTCTTCCTTCAACCCCGAATTGTATGCCTTATGTGTAAATTCCTCTCAAGTTTTTCTTTCCTTTTTACGATTTTAAAACTTTTATTTTTTTATATTTTTTTATTAAATATTTTCTTTATTTACATTTCAAATATCATCCCCTTTCCTGGTTTCCCCTCTGGAATCCCCCATTCCTTCCCCATCCCCCTGCCTCTATGAGAGTGTTCCTTCCCGCCCTGGCATTCCCCTACACTGGGGCATTGAGCCGTCACAGGGCTAAGGGCTTCTCCTCTCTCAAATCTTTTCTAACTTCCCCCTTTTCTATCCCTCCCTGAACATTTAACAGTGACCCACTGTGCTTAGTTAACACTCCACTAGTTTACACTGGCATCTGTTGTTAATATTTGTGCATCCAACCTATAAAAGTATCAAGTGCAGTTTTGTAGTTACCACAATAGGATATTTAATTACATTGTTACACTACAGGTTCTTAGGGTTTACTCCATCCTAATCATAACATTTCTTAACCCCCAGCTACTACTAAGTTGGTTTCTATTTGTGAATATTTGCATTTTCACAAATACTGTAGAAATAGAATCATGTGGCATTTCTGCCTATTTAGTGAAATTTCCTTTTTTTTTTTCCCATTGTTTTTGGTTTTGTTTCCATGTGTAGCCTCAACTCTCCTAGAACTCCCTCTGCAAACTAGGCTAGTCTTGAACCCAGAAATCCACCTTCCTGTGCCTTCTAAATTCTGGGATTAAAGCATACGGCATCCCCCCAACCTCCCTTAGCCCCCACTTGATGGTAAACTTTTCTTAAAGTTTGTCCATGTTTTTGTCCTTATCTATAGTTTGTCTATTTTCATCATGGAACACACCAGTTGCCAAACCCATTGAGGAGAAAGAATAAAAGTCGTTTTCAGTTTTTAGTTGTTATGAATAAAGCTTATGTAAACATTTGTACAAAAGCAGCTGTCTAAACATAAATTTTCATTTTTCTGTTTTGGGTTTGGGTGTTCCATGGAAGGGCAAGTCCCCTTTGCCTTTGTTTTATGTTTCTTTGGCTTTTTTTTTTTTTTTTTTTTTTTTTGCAATAAATATCCTAGTGAAGCTCAGACTGACCTTAAACTGCTTCTGTCTTTTGCACGGCACATCTGGCTCCATCCTTTTATAGACTGTCTTCCTGAACATCCAGTGTATGTTACGCCACCTTTGCACAGCGTCAAGATTCTGCCCCTTCTCACTGGCCTTTGGAGTGTAACTATGTTTAAAGTTTAACTCTTCTACTGGGCAGATAGGTAGTATTTCCCTGGGGTTGTAAGTGGCGTCTCTTTTGTAGTGAATAAACTCGCACATTTCCCCCACACATTTATTTGCCATTTGTATGACCCCTGGTAATCTCTTTTGCCCAGTTAAGATTGGAATTTTCATTTTTTTCAATATTTACTTTTAAGGTTTGAAAAATATATTACCCAGTCTTTCTGGGTCCATGACATAAACACTTCCTGAGTTTGTAGCTTATACTGCTTGGAGGTAAAATGTTTTAAATTATTAGAAAGTCAATGTTTTCAATTTTACCCCTTGTGGACTATGTTTTTATATCCAAATCTAAGAATTATTCACATAGATGTAGACTCTGAAGATGCTACTCTTTTGATTACCTCTAAAATTTTTATAATCTTATTTAAGCCTATGCTCTATTGAAGTTAGCTTTGTATAAGATGTATAATACATTCATTTGTTCCTTCCTCCCTTCCTTCCTCCCTTCCTTCCTCCCTCCCTCCCTTCCTTCCTTCCTTCAGTGAGAAAGCAATGCTATACTATACAAATTATATAGTCAAGTTTTCCACAGTAGGGGAATCACAGGAGTAGGCATACCCAGCATGCAACGGGCAAGCCTTGCCCTGAGAAAACCACCTCAATCATAGTATCTGTCCCGCCAGAGAGGTTTTGTTTTGACTTGTTCAGTTTTTGTTGTCTGCAGATGATTGATCACTCCAGCACATTTGTTTAAAAGCCTGTGCCCAATGATCAGACCATTTATACTTATGGAATATTAATTGAGGGCTGGATATATAGATCGGCCATTAAGGCACCAGCCTCAAAACCTGACAACTTGAGATCAGTCACTAGGAGCTACAAAGTAGGAGAGAAAAGCCACCTGCAGGTTGCCCTCTGACCTTCACTCAAGTGACATGGTACAGCCACACATACCCACGCAATAAACAAACAAGTGAAAATGCTAATTGGACATCTCTGTGCTGTTCCACTTCTGGATTATTTGTTTTGTTCCACTAATTTGTGTTTCATCCATTTTTACTAGAACTACATCATAGCACTTAACACCAAGAACAGTAACTCCTCTCATTTTATTTTCTTTAAAGCCTAGCTCTAGGGGCTGAAGAGATGGCTCAGTTATTAAGAGCACTGGCTGGTCTTCCAGAGGACTCGAGTTTGATTCCCAGCAACCACATGGCAGGGCACAACCCTCTGCAGCTCCAGCCTCAGGGGAGAAAGCGCCATCATCTGGCCGCGACAGGTACTGCATGCATGTGCTGCATAGACATACATTCAAACACATAAAATAATAATAAATACTTCCCCGCAACACAGAACAACCTGGCTCTATTCTGAAACCTTTCCCTTTGTATGCAAAATTTACAACAAGCTTCATCTACTATTTTTGCAGACCAAGTTATTTTTAGAGCTTGGTTTTAGCCATAACATAGACTATATAGTATAATGACAATAACGAATAGTTATTGGATGACATAATATATCATATACTTCATAGACATGGAAGAAGGGTTTTAGAAAGTTTCCACCAGTAAAGAAATGATAAATGTTTGAGACAAAAGGCATCTATTAAACACTACACTACATATGTGCACATTGAAATGTCAAAATAATATATACAATTTTCATAATTTTATGTTGCAGTTAAAAAGTAACAGCTCTTACTGAATTTTGATAAGAATTTATTAAGAAAGAATTAAAACTTTTTTGTGTTGAGTGTCTAGTCAATAAGTATGTTATATTTTTCTAAAAATTTAGGTAC
Organism: Micromys minutus; assembly: GCF_963924665.1. Classification (NCBI taxonomy): domain Eukaryota; kingdom Metazoa; phylum Chordata; class Mammalia; order Rodentia; family Muridae; genus Micromys; species Micromys minutus. Next base: position 24,165,313 of record NC_137973.1, read on the forward strand.
TTGTGTTGATTTGATTGTAAAATGTTTCCCATAGGCTCATGTGTTTGAACAATTAATCCCCAGCTGATAGAGCTCTTCTGGAAAGTAATGGAACCTTTAGGTGATAGATCATCGATGGAAGTGGGTCATTATGGACAGACCTTAATCTTCTGTTCTCAGGTTCCTGACTGGATACCATGTGACCAGCTGCCTCACCCCCTTCCTACTTAACTTTTCTGATGGTGTATTGCTTGTTAAATAGTAATCCAGAAGATCCCTTTCTTCCCTTAGGTTGCTTCATGTGACATATTTGATCACAGCAATAAGAAAAGTAACTAATAGAGGCAGTTGGTACAGGGAGTGGGGTTAAGGCTGTGCCAACCCTGACCATGGTGTTTGTAGGCCTTTGGAATTAGTCTGGGGTAGGAATGTAAGGGAGTGTATACTGTTAGCCTGTAAAAAGCACTAGAATGTTAGGCAGAGTCATCACATTTTGTAAAGCTCCTTCATTGGATAATAACAGGTCTCAAGCTAAAATAATGTTCCCCAAGCTAAAGCAAGAAGTTTTTTTTATCTTTGCCCTCCCACCCCCTCTAGCCTCAGTAATAGCTGAACACAGACATTCTGTTGTTCATTACTTACTGTACTTCCTTAGCAACTACCAACCACAAGCTGAAAAAGAAAAGCTTTCAGTCTCCTTCCCTCTTTCCTATTTCCACTGTAGAGTGATCCCAGCTTAGAAGTGAGCAGAAGCCTCTCTGGCTTTTACACTAAGTCTCCACAACTCCAGTATTTTCCTGAATAAAGCCTGTACTGCTGTTGGATTTCTCATTCCCTTGTCTGGCTGTCTTTCTCACTGGGTGTGACCAGGACTTAATGGGCCATTCTGGTGTGAGTTTTGAGGACCAGTGTCTTAGAGTTTTACTGCTGTAAAGGGATACACATCACAATCATGGCAAATCTCTTTTTAAAAATGATTTATTACTTATGTTTACTTTTATGTGCATTTGGTAGGTGTGGTCTTGTTGGAGAAAGTTAGTCACTAGGGAGTGGACTTTGAGGCTTCAGGAGCTCAAGACAAGCCTAGTAGTGGCTCACTCTATCTTTCTGCTGCCTATAAATCCAGATGTAGAATTCTTAGCTACCTCTAAAGCACTATATTTGCCTGTGTGCTGCCATGATTCCCACCATGATGATAATGGACTAAAACTCTGATATGTAAGCCAACCCCAACTGCTTTTCTTTATAAGAGTTACCATGGTCAGGGGTGGAAAGATGGCTTAGTGCTTAAAAGCACTGGCTATTCTTCCAGAGGACCTAGGTTCAATTCCTAGTACCTACACTGAGCAGCTCACAACTGCTTGTAACTCCAGTTCTATGAGGCCCCAGTGCCCTTTTTGTGGCCTCTGAGGGCACAGGCATTCATGTGGTATACACATATATGTGTAGGTAAAAACGTTTATCACATAAAGTAAAAAGAAATCCTAAATGTAAAAGAAGGTGGTAAGAATTCTTTGGAGAACTGGGCTTGAAGCCATTTGTGGTAATCTGGCTGCATTCTGGCTTGTCCTGAGAACCCGAGGGATGCTGAATTACAAAGCAATGGACTAGTTTGTTTGGCAGATGGAATTTCAAGGCAGCATAGCATCCTAGCTCTGGCATGGTAATGACACTCTGTTCTTATCTAGAGTAACGGTGAGATGGAGCAAGTATAGCCCAAGGAGGTGACAAGTGTGGTGTTTGGTGAGAGAAGGACAGGGAATAAATAAGCTGATAAGATCAGCTCCATAATGAGGAACCGTGTGCTAGGAATTGGAATTATAGCAACTTTGGTGAGACCACAGGGCAAGGTCCCACTCATGGCATATTCCAATATTTATTTGAAAAGAGAGTGCCTAAATGGAGAGTGGGGTCCCTACTCAAAATAACTGCTTTAGAAAATGTTTTATCAGATTCAGTTATCATTTCTATAGAGACCAACATGTCTTTGGTTTAAAGGAGCAGATAGATGTACTGTCATGTTGGGAGCGGAACCTTGAAGCCTTGTCTACAGGTACTTGTTTGATAGGCATGAAATAGGCTAGGTGGGTAGTGGGTCGTGGAGGCACATACCAAAGCTCCTGAAAGCCACGGAGGCTGAGCAATATATGCCAGAGTCATATTTTCTACAAGAGGGTTGTATTAGTGTTTTACTGCTGTGAAGAGACACCGTGACCAAGGCAACTCTTATAAGAACAATATTTAATTTGGTCTGGCTTACAAACTCAGAGGTTCAGTCCATTATCATCAAGGTGGGCGCATGACAGCATCTAAACAGGCATGGTGCAGGAGGAGCTGAGAGTTCTACATCCTCAGCTGAAGGCTGCTAGTGGAAGACTGGCTTCTAAGAAGCTAGGGCAAGGGTCTGAAAGCCCACAGTGACACACCTACTCTGACAAGGTCACACCTCCAAATAGTACCACTTCATGGGCAGAACATATTCAAACCATCACAAGGCTCATGGGACGCCATGGAATGAAACTGTGAAGGTGAAGCCTAAGTTTCAAAAGATCAGAGACACAGTGTGGAGCTGGCTCAAGATAGAGGCTGCACATCACACAGGGGTTATCCAAGCCTCTTGGAACCCAGATGTTGGACATAACACTGCACAACTTAATGTTTGGTCTGATCCTTCCTTACTATAATCTTCTGTTACAGTCTTGGTTGCTCTGTGTTGTAGGATGCAGGAAGTGTGTAACGCATGTTTACATTTTACAAGGGCTCATGACAAAGAGACTGGCTTACGTTCCCAGGAGACTTGGACTTTGCCTTTGAATGTTGTTGGCACAGGAAACTTTAAGATTATAACGAATATATTTTGTATTGTGGGATGGTCATGAACCTGTGGAGGCCAGAGGTAGAATGGTGTAACTGGAATAGGAAATGTCCTCCGTAACGATTGTGTTTAAAACCATTGGTCCCCAGCTAGTCCCAATTAATGCACAGTTGTAATCTTAAAATATGTACTCTCCTATGCTTCTGACTCAAAGTAATGCATGTGTACTATCAAAAAGAGAGGTTGGGAGCAATCTAAAAACTGAGTATATAAATATTTGCTGTACACAATATTTGGGTGATGTTTGATAAACAGTGATGTTTATAGTACGGTTTGTTATCTGGGTCAGGAGTCTGTGACTTAATCCCTGTGAAACTCTGTTAAAGGTTATGGTAAAGCATCCCATTCCTTCCCCATATGATGCTTTCTGAGCAATTCAATGAGGACAGAGCAAAGCCCTTTGCAAGGAACAGACAGGAACAGATTCACAGGACAACCACAGAGTCAGACTCACACGCCAGACAGACAAGAGGACAGTAGACAAGTAAGAAACTGGAGAGTTCAAAGCCAGGCTCATTCTTGTTAAATGACACCAAAGAAAAGAACTTTGCTTTCTTTCCTTAATGGAACACTGATACACTGTTACTCAAGTTTATTATTAATGTGCTCAAAGTGATGGCAGCTCATTTTCTCATGTAAACTTAGAAGAACCTGTTTAGTACAAAAGATCATTTAAAATGTTTATGGGGATTACATGATATCTATATGTATACTGACTATAAACTATATGAATACATAAGAATATATAAGTATTTTATAATATTTGGTGCTCTGATAATAGGATTTACACTACTCTATGTCTCATGCTATCTTTTCAATTTGAATTTTTATTTTTAATTTTTTCTTTTTATTGGATATTTTCTTTATTTACATTTCAAATGTTATCTCCTTTCCTGGTTTCCCCTCTGGATTCCCTCCCCCAAATCCTGCCTCTATGAGAGTGTTCCCTCACCCACCTGAATTTTTAAATAAGTTGTATATTTTTTGGCTTATTACAAACCATATTATTATTTTTTCTACTTGCAAGTACAATGTTTACTCTATTATATTTTATCACCAACATGAGACATTTAAAGGCTAGAGCCATATTTACAAATATTTAACAAGATGGTGATATAATTACATGCTGACATCCAAACAGTTGAGTTATTCTTTCTTTGCCTTCTGTCCTCTTGTCTGTTGTGTGAGGTTGTCTCTGTGGCTGGCTTGTGAATCTGTCCCTCTGTCTGTCCCTGTGAATAGAGAAAAGTTACACGAACCCTTCTAACTCCTACACTAATGCTTTATTTTATATTAGAGGTCTAAACGTTATCATAGCAATCTATGAGGTCCTGCCTGCATCCTGGTTTCCTGGAGTAACTAAACTTGGAGGCTTGCAATCCTCTTGCCATCATCTCTATTTTTGCCTAACATTGTATCTAATGATATATAACATATGTACTTGATACATTTGCTTTTTCTCTCCTCACTAAGAGGTAGTTCTGGCAAAGCCCTTCTCTTAGTTTACTGTTCTGTTACCTGTATCTCAGTGATCGAGACCTGAAACGCTTAGTCTTGGCAGTGCCGTCAGATTGCAACTAACCTTATGGATTCGCAAAGGAATCATAGTTCAGCCTTGGTCAGGCTCCTTTTTGGTTCAGGATCCACCTGGAAAGCTGTGGTGGTTTGACTAAGAATGAGTCCCTAGGCTCCTTTGTTCAAACACTTGGTTCCCAGTTGGTGGAACTGTTTGGGAAGAATTAGAAGGTATGGCCTTGTTGGAGGAGATGTGTCACCAGGAGGAGGCTTTGAAGTTTCCAAAAGGTCATACCATTCCCAGTTAGCTTTATCTGCCTCTTGCTTGCTGATCCAGATGTGAGCTCTCAGCTACTGCTCCAGCGCCATGCCTGCTGCCACCGTGCCCTGATGACCATGGCCTCCAGCCCCAGGAACTGCAAGGATTTCTCTTACAAACTGCCTTGGTTACGGTGCTTTGTTCTAGCAGTAGAAAAATAACTGATGTAGAGGTGCCTCCGTGCCCAGAAAGATGAGAATACCGTAGAATTACCCAGCAAAGACCGGGTCACATGTACAGAGTGCTGGTCTATATTCACAGATGTCAGAGGATCTGCTGAAATCATTTCCTTTTCTGTTGCTCACAGGAAGCAAATGTCTGGAAACAGGACCTGTTTAAAACATTGTTTCTGAATAAAGCTGGCGAGGCGTCTTAGAAGGGAGAAAGCTGGTCCTGTGAGAGGTTTTCATCTATTCTACTTACTTCCTCCTTACTGGAAAAGAAAGCTATCATGATGAACTTAGAGAAACGGTGATTCATTTCCTTTTAGACTGTCTCCCATATCTATATATTATACATATACACAGATATACACACACATATATACATACATATACACATAAACATATATATATACACATGCATACATATACATATATACACATATACACATATATGTACATATACATATATACACACATACATGCATATACGTATATGCATACATATATATATACACATACACACATATATACATACATATTCACACATATATACACACACACATATATATGCATATACATAAACATACATATGTACATATACATACATATACATATACACATACATATATACATATGTGTATATGTGTATATGAGTGCATATGTGTATATATATGTATGTGTATATATATATGTATATATGCATATCGTCTAGGACAGGCCTGAGTAACTGGATGGATAAGATTTCTAAGGATGAGTTTTCTAGAAAGATACTCAGGGATTTATTATTACTTTCTCTTCGAAAAAATACTGAGTGAATGTTGGATCCCATGTTCAGTCTCTGAGTTCATAATTCATAATTTAAAAGTCTTAAGTCACCTACCTGTATGTTTGAAATTTAACTTCAAATTGAATTGTTCAAAAATTTACTATGCCAAGTTATTAGCAAAAGAATGCTCACTGTTGAAGTATTAATTGTGTTGAAAATAATGACATTATTAATGTTAAGGAACTAGTCAGATTACTATATTCACAAAACAGGATGTTATATAGTTACATATAAAGTAAATTAGAAAAAATAATATCTATATTAATTAATTTTGTGATGGGACCTGGGCATCTGAAATTAGTTTAATGGTAATGTTTCTTGCTGTAGATTTTTGCTCCAACCTTTGACAACTTTTGGATCCTTGTTTGCTCTGACCCAACTTGTTAGGTTGAAATCAGCAGAATTATATCTGGTATTCAGTCATGGGGCCACTCTGTGCTGGTGTGTGAATGGAGTGTCAGAGGTGGTCTCAGCTCAGGTAGACAAAGGTGCAACTCTTGAGCCATGAAGTTAAGCCTCTGGAGGCTTACAGGATTCTCTCTGTGAACCTTCAGAATTTTGTAGTTGGCCCACTGTGTTCTGCTAGTGGTCCTTGGACAGCAGAAAGAGCTCTGAACTGGACTCCATGTGGGGAGTGCTAGGTGGGGAGAGGATGGGGTAACAAATAGGCAAGGGGCAGGGAAAACAGGTCTGAGTGACCCATGTGGAGTTTTAATTGGTCTTCACCTAGTGCCTGCACCAGGAGAGGTGGTCATGAGGTGTGTGTTAGGCAGGCAGATGGGGAAATGGGTGTGGCCAACCTACTTAGAATTCTGATTGGACTCCATGGGGTGCTTTGCCAGGCAGTGGTGGATGGGGTGTCTGATAGGCAGGCAGGTAGGGAAGCAGTCTAGGTCACACACACACACACAGAGTGAAGTTTAAAGTGTGTGTCACTGTCATGAGATCTATTACAAAAATGTCTCAAATTCTTCTATTTAAAACCAGTATCAGCTGGTGAGAATTAATCCAGCGATAACAAACAAAATTTATTACAGGAAGAAAACTAATTCCTTCTGAAAGGAAAGAGCATGATGCCCTCTCTGGTCAGATGAAGAGATGCTCTACTTCCATCCTCACTGTCAGCATGTCTAGGCGATAACAGTGAGATAAAGAATGAAAGTTCTTCTAATAAAGAGCATGGGATATGCTTTCCAAGAGATAACACAGGCTCCTTTCTCATCGCTGGATAATTACTCTCAGCTGGAGCTGCCGTGTCTGTGGCTGTCCCTCAAGAGTCCTCTAATGACACCACAGTACCTCACCTGCCCCTCGCAGGGATAATGAGCATCATATCATTTGCAGAGCGAGTGATTCATCAAAACCACCTGAAAGCTAAATAGAAGGAGTTAATGGAAGGTGCTTAGCATCGGCTCTGGGTTCTGGCACCTAAGTAAATAAATAAGACACAGGGAGACACTCTTATTGTAAGTGGGTAAGTGAAAAATCAGATAATAGGCCTGCATTAGCATATCCCAAAACTCAGAACAAGTAATTACTAAAGACTATTCATCTATATTTTAGACTTAGCAACTCAGTTTTCATAGCATCAGGGCTGAACAAACACTACTGAGCTAATCAATTATTTAGATGCACTAAAGCCTCATTTGTAAACTCGAGATCAAGATTTTTATTTAATTTTATAATTTTATTCAATATCTATCTATCTATATATCTATATATATATATATATATATATTTCTTAGGGCTCAAAACACTTGGTAACTATAAACAATACTCTTTTATTATTATTATGACAATTGAAAAAAGTCATTCATTCATTCATTTAGTCATTCAAACATTTATTTATTGCATACCAATGTTTTGCTGAATCCACTGACAGAGGCCAATTCTTGAATGACGTACAGAATACAAGTAATCCTTATTCCTAGAGTTAAGTGTGATAGTGTAAGGCAAGAAGAAAGCTATTGGGTGCTGGTGGGTCATGCCTTTAATCCCAGCATTGGGATTAAATTGAGAGGCAGAGGGAGGAGGGTCTATAAGTTTGAGGCCAGTCTGCTCTACAGAATGTGTTTCAGAACAGCCAAGGCTACACAGGACATCCTGTCTCAAAGAACAAAAAAAAAAAAAAAAAAAAAAAAAAAAAAGTAAATGAAAAGAAGATAGCTATTGTCTTAGTTAGGGTCTTATTGCTGTGGAAGTTCATCATGTCCAAGGCAAAAGGCAAATCTTATAAAGAAAAACATTTAATTTGGGCTGGTTCATAGTCTCAGAGATTTAGTTCATTATCATCATGGTGGGAAACATGGCAGTGTGTAGGCAGACATGGTGCTAGAGAAGAAGCTGAGAGTTCTACATCTTGACCTGTAAGCAGGAAGGAGGAGAAGGTTTGACTGCTAATTTATGCCTAGTACTGAAAGCTTCCAGCCTCTGTACTGTCTTATCTAGGTCAAGAACATTTTCAGCCTCTGAGACTTGATGCTGAATAATCTCAACCTTCCTAGTTTTTTTCTGATCTCTGGCTGACTGATTCAACTCAGCTGTTCTGGCTCATACTCTTCACCAAGCTGACTGATTCAATCTGGCTTCCTTTGCCTTCTCCTGAATTGTTCTGCCTAGCCTCATACTAACTTTGGCAATATCTTCTAATCTTCTGGCTCCTTCTCATTCCCTGGCTTATTCTGTGTTCACCTGTTTCCACTTCGTTCTCTCTCTGAAACCTGTTTCTGTACAACTGTCCCAATAAAATTCTCCTTCTCCTTTGCACTGCTCTCTCTGAAGTCATCCCTTTTTCCTCTCCGTTTTTGTGAGAGATGGGCATATCCTGTTCCGTCAAATCTTTCTCTGGTTCATCTCTTTGTCTGCCACTCAATTAGACATCATTTTCAAACATGGTTGTTTTCTTCTATGAACTAACTTTGAGATTAAAAGTGTGTACTAAGGGCGTGTCTGTGTTCTAGCCAGAGGTATTGAAGGTGTGTGCTAAGGCTAAGCCAGAAATAGGTTTTTATTTTTCAGGAAACAACACAATCTTGGGGTTCACAGTGTGATCAAATATAAGAGTCTAGAGGTTCATACTATTCAAACCACCACAGCTATTAAGAATTGTGATATGTGCCACAGAGAAAAATAATAAAATGCAGTGAACAGAGGAAGAGATATTTATATTTGGATTTAATAAATTATGATTCTTGTGAGTGACAGAAATCCAGATTTAGTTTTAAATAAGAGAATATAATAGGTACAATACTCTGCATTTTCTGAAACTCAGAACCTGGAGTGGGAGATAAATTGTTGACAATTTGGGGCAAGCATAAGCCCAAAAAAGGTGAGGGAGAAGGAAGTTGGGAAGCACAGCTGGGACGGGCTTTGCTGTGGAGCATTGTCATGCTGGTCTTGAGTACATCAAGCCTAAGAAAAACAAGGTCATAAAATAGATGAGTTAAGGCTTCTCTTGGGAGGTAGCAATGGTGCTAGTCTCAGAAGGAAAGGAGAGTCTGTGATTCTCTGAGTCTTGAGTAGTGAGTAATGCTACTCAGTGGTTCTCAGCTTGTGAGTTGTGACCTTGAAGGACCCATTCACAGGGGTCACCTAAGACCATCAGAAAACAGAGATACCATGATTCATAACAGTAGCAAAATTGCAGTTCCTGGTTAAGAAGTAACAATGAAAATAATTTTGTGGTTGGGGGGGGGGGTCACCACAACATGAGGACTGTATTATAGGATGACAGCATTAGGGTGGTTGAGAGATGCTGCCCTAGAACGTTTAAAATGCCTCTAAGTGAAGTAAAGAACTTGTTATGCAAACTGTGGTAGAACTAGATTCCCCTTAGGGAGAGTTTCACAGTGGCGCATTGACAGCACACACCTTTAACCCTAGCACTTGAGAAGCAGAGGCTTGTAGATATCTGAGTTCGAGGCCAACCTTCTAAAGAAACCACATAGAGAAACCCTGTCTTGAAAAGCAAAAAAACCAGAGCTAGATGGATAGATGGATAGATAGATAGATAGATAGATAGATAGATAGATAGATAGATAGATGATAGACAGATGATAGATAATAAATAAATGATAAATACAGAAAGACAGGCGGATGGACAGAGAGGTAGATAATGGATGAATAGATGGATGAATGGATGGATAGATAGATAAATGATAGATAATAAATAGATGATAGATACAGACAGATGGATGGATGAACATATAGATAGATAATAGATGGATGGATGGATAGATAGATAGATAGATAGATAGATAGATAGATAGATAGATAGATAGATAGACATTTCAACTCCTGCCACACTGCCACACTGACTGGGATGACAGAGATTGCTGTGCTGAGGTTGCTGAAATCCTTATCATTTATTTCCTACTATCGGAGCCTCCCCAGTATTCTCAGATGTCTTCATTTTGCACTAGTTTGCTCTAAAAATATTGCTTGATATAAGGAAGTGTGAGGACTGCAGGAGGAGAAGGGCATGCCCTGGTGCCTTTGTATGGGGACTGGGACTGGCTTCTGCTCTGATTGCAGTGAATGCTCAGATACATGTACACCTAGAACATGGAAGAGATTCCCCTGAGGCTGTAGAAGGCTGGCAGTGAAGTCATCTAACTATAACTGCTATAACTGCTCATCACAATTTATGAAGACAGGGAAGTCTGCAGAATTCAGTTCTTGGAGACATAGGGAAATTAATTTGCTCTCTTCTGGCTTTTGTTTGCTTTGTTTGTAAACATCCTATTTACTCGTGACACATTCAACTAAATTGACACAAACTTCTGCTTTCAGTGAGCTTCTGAAGATGGTTGGGTGAGAGGCTTCCCAACAAAGGTCAAAGGGAGAAAGTTGAGAGCCACTGGCAATCTAAGTTTTTAAGCTTAAACCTGCAATATTAGCACTGATGGTCAAATTGTTAAATCCTCAGCTCCCTGCCAGGAAGGGAGTTGTAAAGATTTATCAGAGCAAATCTGAAAATGATTCTTGTGTGCGGACTCCCACCCAGACACTTTCTCTGTCTTTCTCTGTGCCGCTTTCTGACATTTGCTGAGCAGCGAGAAGAGTATTTATGCTTCTGTTGGCTCAGCCCACTGTGCACTGCTTGAAACATCTCTGTACATCATGATGTTCATTTTCCTCTCTAGGGCATCTTTCTGAAATTGTATTATTGGGGCTAGAGTGATGGCTTCAAGGTTAAAAGTGTTTACCGCTCTTGCAGAGGACCTTGGTTTGGTTTCCAGCAGCCATGTCAGGGACTCATAACTACCTCTTACTCCAGTTCCAAGGGATCTGACATTGACAGCTTTTTTTGAACTTCAAGGTCTCCAAGCATGCACACAGTACACAGACTTAAGTAGAGAGAAAACACCAATACACATTTTAAAAAAAAGACAGAGCAGGGCATAGTGGCCCACACATTTAATCCCAGCACCCACGACAGGAGGCAGTTGGAGTTCTTGTGAGTTCAAGGTCAGCCCGATCTACATGGTGAGTTCTAGACCAGCCAGGAAAACATAGTGAGACTCTGTCAAAAAACAAACAAACTAACAAACAAAAACAAAACATAATTCAAACTAAAACCAAACCAAACCAAGTGAAAACCCCCAGAGAGTTTCAGCTCATTGGCTTTACTGTTCACGGTAAGATCCTCATTCATAACAAGCTCACTGGGGGCGGGGGACCCAGAGTGGTAACAACCTCCTGGCAGCTCATTTCGCAAAGTCGGGTGTCAGCTCTGAGTGGCTGCAGATACCCAAGGCAAGCGAGTTTGTCCAACTCTGTTTTGAGGAAACAGCAAGGTGCGATCTTCCCTGTCATTTGTTCCTTACACGTGTCTCTTTTCAGCAGCAGCAACAAAAAAATCTAAGATTTTACATCCTGTTTGGTTTCAGCCTTATTAAGTGCATGACCTGTGGACAAGCATGGTTGTTAGTAATTTTCTACTCTAAATGTGTGTGTGTGTGTGTGTGTGTGTGTGTGTGTAGGTGTGTGTATGTGTGTGTGTGTGTGTGTGTGTGTGTGTGTGTGTTTGTGTCTTGGGGGGTATTTAGACTAGCTGAAACTAGAAAGGGTCCAACATTCACCTATATTTGTACCTGATTTGACTGGAAGCACTTTTGAAAATGCAGCATCAATTTTTAGTTCCTACAATGAAAAAAACACAACCCTCACTTGACTAGGGGTAAGAGACAGTCTATTCTGGAACCATGTTCGAGTGATCAGGGTCCAGAACACAGATTTCGGTTACCTCCAATTCCATGTCCCAACCTTGTCATAGTTTCATGGAGATTTTATAGTAACAGGACTAAGAAGTTTCCAATCTAGACACTTTCAGATACATCTGTAGCAATGTCAGCTTGGTGGTTCCAGCAAAGCTGAACCTTGGATGATTTCTAACAGCAGTCTCAGCCCACTGGACATTGGAAACCAGGGGTCCGTTCCTACCTTCCAAAGGATTAACTTATCGGTCACAAAGATGTTACTTTGTGTGCAGGAGGACAATAAATGGCTGTCAAGGTAGGTGAAGATGCTCCAACATAATCTGGCTTTGTACTTACACCGTCTAACTTCTCAACGCCATTAAACCTTGTAGAAGGCTCAGTGGAAGGTACAAATCCTTTCAAGCACTTTGCTTCAAGTTACAGTGACTACATATAAAATGTGCTTGGTTTTGAGGTTACTATTTTAAAACGGTTGCTAAGATACCTAAATGAGATGGTTGGATGATACCTGAGGGGCACCTGACAGGATTGCAATCAGTAAGGTGAAGTGTAGAATCACAGCCAGGCTGTACACAAAGACTGGGGAAAGAAATGTGGTCCCACCCAAGGTCACATACATTTAGTCATTAGATTGAGTTTACTGCTATTTTAGAATAAAATCGCTACAATAAAATATATAGAGAATAAAAATAAAAATAATATTTAGAAAAAAATGAAAGGAATATATTCTCTGCATCAGCAACCCTTAGAGAAAATGTTTATTGTGCTGGGATTCTTGAGTCTCTGGCTGGTGAGAGTCTCTTACCAGACTCCAGGCTGAGGCCCCTCCGCCAGCCAATGTGCCCACAATGACCCCCTTTCCAACTTGCACCAGTTAGAAATAGAAGAGATTATGCAATGGAAGCTCCAGGGAAGCAGAGAGTTCTAGAAAGTGTTGGAAGTAACAGTTCTGGTGCTGAGTACCAGTGTTCAACAGAGGAAGCAGATACAGGGAACATTCTGCTTCATATTCTGCAAATTTCTCTCTTTATAGGTACAGTTAGGAAAGGGATCGTTTTCATTATGATGGCCACAGCTTCGGACTACGTGTAAGTAGTAGTAGTAGGACTAGGTATAAATAGTAGGACTATGTGTAAGTAGCAGGACTATGTGTAAATACAAGGACTATGTGTAAGTTGTAGGATCATAGTTCTATCACCTGCTTATAATCTTAAGACCCTCTCAAAGTTGTAAAGATACTGTAGACAAAACACCAAGATATCAACACTTCTCTGCAGAAATAAAGCAGTTGTGTTGTTTAGACCTGGTATTTTTGTGGAAATATAATTCCAATGCTGGGTGAGTTTACTGATATGAAGGGCTTTTGTTTTCTCCTTACTTGTCTTCTGTGCCATCCCATTGACAGCAAGTCAGAGACACAGATTCAGACCATCACCCTCATGACGCTGAGAAGTTCCCCTAGGCTTTCAGGGATCTGGTCTCAGGCCACACTAGGGTTACAGCTTTGGTACTGAAGCAAATTTCAGGACTAGTCAGTTTAGTGGAGCAGAGGCAGTGATTTTACAGGGTATCTTAATAAAGGCTTAGGAACGAGGCTCAAAAGAAAGAGATGTACTCAGAAGAAAGTATGATTTACTGAAGTGGGGCTCTGTGCTTCCCTTGGGGAGTAAAGTAAGGTGTATGCATGTGTGGGCACTGGCTTCTCTGATAGAGTAAACATCAGCATTAGTCACGTGTGTCCTTTTGGTGCCTCTCAGGTTGCATCTCAAAAGGTTGCTAAGAAAACCTTTGTTAATAAGAGAGTAGAGCTGGTTCATGGAAGGAGCTGGCTCACGATTATGCTTTAAGTTGGGAGAACATTAGGACGAAACAACAACATATCAAAAGCATAAAGCAAAGGAGGGGCTTCCCTTTAAACCATTAGAGAATCTTTGCTAAAAGTAAAAATAAGAGAGCTAGGAAGAGAATGAGGTGGCCATTATGAGGTATGGTGGCCTGAATGATGTTCCCCATGGGCTTGGGTATTTGAATACTTGACTCCCAGTCAGTGGTCCTTCCCAGCAAGGAAGTGCAGCCTTGCTGGAGGAAAAAATATGACTACATGTTTGAGAGGATATAGCCTTGCCCTACTTCATGTCTTCTCTCTGTGTTTCATGTTTGTGGCTAAAGATGGGATCTCTCTGGGTCCCGATCTTGCCACTATGTCTACTATTGTGGCCATACCTTCTCCTGGCCGTGATGGATTCTTATCCCTATGGAATTATATGTTTAACAATCTATCATCATCATCATCATCATCATCATCATCATCATCATCATCATCATGGTTTTATTATAGCACTAGAAAAATAACTAATGTTAGTATCAGGAAACACTTTTGTCTCCGAACCCAGTGGTGACATAGGCAACAGGGACCTGTGCATCTGTTGCTATGGCAATGGCCATACATTCCCAGTGTACATTTGGTTCAGCTTCCACCATTACCTGGAAGCAGTTACATCACAGTTTAAATAAAAGACAGGCCCTACTCCTCCCTTTCTCTTTTCTTCTTTCTCTCTCTCCCCCTTATCTCTCCATTGCCCTCAATAAACATCTTCCACGTGGAACCATATTGGCCTAGTACTGTCTGTCTAGATGTGAGCTGTGATTCTATCACAACTAAAACAAGAGTGTGGGGTTAGCATAGTCATCCCCAGAGGGGCCTGTGGAAAAATCCCATGAACAAAGGAAATATATGGTGCTGTATTTTCCAGGGCTAATGGGAAGTTTCATACTATGTGACTTGGTCTGGTATAGTCTATATAACAAAGGAACATGGAGAAGCCAGATAAGGAAGGACTATAAATTAGGAGCTATAAAACCTCAGCCAGAACAGCCTCTTAATGCTCAGTTCCAGTGGCCTGATTTCTTTTGGCTGTGAGATTTGGTTTGTAAGAATGATTGCTAGGGTATGCTCTAACACACACACACACACACACACACACACACACACACACACACACACACCATCCCCTCTCATTTGATAAGTGAGATAGTAGGGTGGTGTTTGAGATGCCTTGGCTAGAGTTACAATATGATAAAGAAAACCAGATGCTAAGAGGTTTACTCTTAGCAAACAAAGAGCTTAGTACATGCCATTTCCCTTAAATGGAATTTCTGGTGGGATTTCTAGAAAGCTGTGGGTTTATGGCTGAGAAAGCTTTTAACTTGTTAATTGTGCTAGAATTTCTGCCCTGCTGCTGCTGGCAGAGATTTCAACTGGATTTCAGAGTGAAGGGTTTCTTTCTCTTTACGGTGCACTCAAATTTCGCTGCCTTTCTACCCTGCCTCACAATTTTCTAAAGAATGGGTATCTTTCCTAGAAGAAGAAATGCAGAGACAACCTCTTGTGTACTGTGTGAATTCACCTGTCATTAGAATGTAGAGATGGCACCGTCTACAGAGAAAGAGTCTTGCAACTGTGTTCCTGTGGAGAGTGAGTCTCCTATGTCTGCTGCTGATCTATCACAACTTGAAGTCTCAGAATTGATGACTCCTTTTATATGATAATGAGTTTACTGATAACTAAGAACCCTTCTGTAGCTAGAAGCTGGTCCCCAGAAACCCCAAGGCAACATAAGAATGTTGGGACACGTAGCTGTAGCTCCAGTCTAGAGAGGGAAGAAAGCTGAAGGGTTAGTTGATCAGAAATGTGTAATGTTTAAATCATTACACATTATGGCTACATAATGAACTAACTTAAAACCTCCCAAACAGGAACTACAGAATTAGAGAAAGTATTGTAGCCCTGCAACCCAGTCTTACCTCAAAAGTGTATTTTTTTATTTATACTCTTTGTGATAAGCTTTAAAATAACTCAGTAAATGTGTTTTCTTCAATGCTATGGGAAACACAAGTTACTCAAAATCAAGAAGGGAACTCTGACATAGCTCAGTGTTCAGAAGCACAAATCAAAAAGCCTCCTTTGTAATCTAGAGTAAGCTAGCAGAAGTCAGGGACCCAGCCTTTATGTTCTGAGACCTGATGCTATTTCCAGACAGACAGTGTCAGAGCCAGATCAGAGCAGCAGCTTCTCGATTGACATCCAGTGCGGTGAGACTGACTGCTTATTCGATGGTAGAGATGGGTAAGAGCATAGAGTGTAGTGTGGAGTGGAAGGGGTAGCACTGTAGGTTAACATGAAAGGCAGCCATAGGCAGACCAGTAGCTTTCTCTGTGTGGGCTTCATTCCTCTTCCCCCCTCTGTGTGTGCGTTAAGGATTTGTTGGACAGAAAATATGGGGAGTGAAGATTAAACCTGCAAGTCAATTTCGCAGCAACATCAAAAATGACAGATACAACTCAAATTGATCCTATTATCAGAAATGTCCCCAAACCTAACAACTCACAGGTATCAGTAAGGTCAAATTTCCTGGACAGAGCTTCTCCGTCCGCCCGAGGCTTTATATCATTAACCTTTCACCTACAATGTTCATCAGGGGTTCCACGTTTGGTGAGATTTTACAAGGAATATCCTAGCATTAGTCCCAGTTAGGTGTCAGAATAGTGACATCTGGTGGTGCTAATTAAGAAAAGCTCTATAGCCCACCATCTTGAAAAGTACAGCACAGCCAACTGTGTATTCATATTGAAACCAAACACATGAGTGTATATGAAGCTAAAACAAGCAAAGCAGCTAAGAATAAGGATAGGAAGGATATATTAGTTGGACACTTAAGGAGAGCATTGTTATTTCTAAAGCAACCCCCTCTAGGCAAAAGAAATGTAGGTTTTTACTTGGAGAACTTATGCATACTCCTAAGGGAAGGGGCTTCAGAGGCAGGCACACTGTGGATTATTGTTAGTTAAGTAGATTGCTAAGTGTGCACTGCTGAAGGGTTCTGCATATAGTTCAGTGAGGAAGGATATTGGAATGTTGTTAGACACAGTCAGCTCAAGGTAAGGTAATTAACATCCTCAAGGTTAAAATGGCTGAAAAGAACACTTTTGGGCACACTCAGATTGTCACCATAAATACAACAGAAAAAAGTGCCTCTGGGCATGTTTGGTTTATATCACTTTTAGAGAACCAAAAAAAAAAAAAAAAAAAAAAAAAAAGACTTTTATAGATACATTAACATAGACTTTGCCTCAATTTGATTTTTAAAAGCTTTGAAAATTACATTAACTTCAATGTGTGAGAAGTCATTGGGGATGAAAATCAAATTGTAATATATTCAGCACCCACCTGCCTTTCTCTTTCACAGAGAATTTCTTGTTTTTTTTTTTTTTATCATCAGATAAACTGAACATTAAAGTCTAAGGATGCCAGATGTGGTAGAACATGCCTATAATTCTAACATTCAGAGACAAAGGCAGAGGATCTTTACAAGTCTGAGGGCTGCCTGGTCTACATCGGGAGTTCTAGGCCAGCCAGTACTACAAAATAAAATCCTGCCAAATACCAGATAAAACCTACAAAACCAACTAACCAGGGCTCAGAGGGGCTCACAGAGCCTGAATTAACTCCAGGGAGCGTGCATAGGGCTGACCCTCTGCATATAACCTTATTTTTCCTGAGAGACTCCTAACAGTGGGAGCAGGGACTGTGTCTGACTCTTTTGACTGCTTTTGGGATTTCCTTGTCCAGACTTCATATGAGGGAAATGCCTAATCTTACTGCAACTTGATATGCCCTGTTTGGTTAATATCTATGGGAGACCTATGCCCTCCCCTGTTCTTTTCTGCAGAGAAACAGAGGAAGAGGGGGATGGGAGGAGGCAGGACAACTGCATTTGGGGTATAATAGTATATGACAGAATAGTTTTTAAAAAGCAGAAACAAAAAACTCATTAAGATAATTAAAAAATTAAAATCAATATGGAGCGTGCCAATGAGACTTCACAGAGTGTTTTTGAATATGACAAGAGGATGCTACAATTGTGTGTGTGTGTGTGTGTGTGTGTGTGTGTGTGTGTGAACAGAACAGAACAGAAGAGAGCATCAGCCCCCGATTTGGTTGTGAGAGATAAACTCCTGTGCAAGAGTAGCAAGCACTCATAACTGTCGAACCATCTCTCCAGCCTCAGTAAGTATTTTTAAACAGTGATACTTTTATCATTCTGTGAACTAAATTTCTAAGTCACTGCCAAGTGCGTTTATAAAAGTAACACAGCATATCTGAGTCTTTTGGCCAACTGTCTAACTTCTTTCTATGTACTTAATTACGAAGCAAATTTATTTCATTTATGTATACAGTGACTATTAAGTTTTTCTTAATAAAAAATATAAATTTATTTCTTTTTAAGCAGTCAAATATTTCACCCCAAACCGCAGTTCTTTTGGACATACATCATCATAACTGCTTAGTGGTCTGACTTATCTAATTAAAGGAATAGATGTCTATTCCACTCCTCCAGGTCATAGTGAGGAACATATCCAAGGCAGTGTGAATATGAGTTTGAAGAATACTGTTTGCTACCAATTGCTAGACCTGCCCAGTACCTTCTCAGTTTCCTGCCAGAGCTAGACAGTTCTGACCAGGTACAGAGGGCATTTCCCAGTGTGCTTGGACTTTTAGTGTTCAGAGCTGCCGGCAAGCTGGTAGCTGTGTGTGTTTTGTGTCTTTTTGTAAACAGAGATGAGGTTTATGCTTTTGTTGGTATTGTTTATTTTTGCTATTAGACAGGAGAGAACTTGCATCAGGCTGTTTGTATTTTCTGTTCCTCTGAAGTGGTGACCGTAACTGCCACTGAAGGATTAGGCAATGATAAAATGGCTTCTTCTTCTTTTTTTTTCTTTTTGGATATATTTTATTTACATTTCAAATGTTATCCCCTTTCCCAGATTCTCCTCCATATTCATGATCCCATCACCCCTCCCCCTGATTCTATGGGGGTGTTCATCCACCCACACCCCCCTCACTTCCCCGCCCTGACATTCTCCTACACTACAGCCTCAAGCTTTGGCAGGACCAAGGGCTTCTCCTCTCACTGATGCCAAACAAGGCCATCCTCTGCTACATATGCAGCTGGAGCCACGGTCCATCCATGTGTCCTCTTTGGATAGTGGTTTAGTCCCTGGAAGCTCTGGTTGGTTGGTATTGTTGTTCTTATGGGGTTGCAAACCCCTTCAACCCCTGCTTTCTCTAACTCCTCCATTAAGGACCCTGTTCTCAGTTCTATGGTTGGCTGCAAGCATCTGCCTCTGTATTTGTTATGTTCTGGCAGAGCCTCTCAGGAGACAGCTATATCAGGTTCCTGTCAGCATACACTTCTTGGCATCAGCAATATTGTTTGTGTTTGGTAGCTGAATATGGGCTGAGTCCCCAGGTGGGGCAGTGTCTGGATGGCCTTTCCTTCAGACTCTGCTTCAAGATTTGTCTCCGTATTTTCTCCTGAGATTATTTTTGTTCCCCTTTCCAAGAAGGACTGAAGCATCCACACGTTGATCTTCCTTCTTGAGCTTCATGTGGTCTGTGAATTGTATCTTGAGTTCCAAGCTTTTGGTAGAATATCCACTTATCAGTAAGTACATTCCATATGTGTTCTTTTGTGCTGGATTACCTCACTCAGGATGATATTCTCTAGATCCATCCATTTGCCTATGAATTTCATGAACTCAATTGTTTTTAATAGCTGAGTAGTACTCCATTGTGTAAATATACCACAATTTCTGTATCCATTCCTTTGTTGAAGGACATCTGGGTTCTTTCCAGCTTCTGGCTATTATAAATAAGGCTGCTATGAACATGGTGGAGCATGTGTCCTTGTGGTATGGTGGAGCATCTTTTGAGTATATGTCCAGGAGTGGTATATTTGGATCCTCAGGTAGTACTATGACCAGTTTTTTGAGGAAGCGCCAGACTGATTTCCAGAGCAGTTGTACCAGCTTGCAATCCCAACAATGGAGGAGTGTTTCTCTTTCTCCACATCCTTGCCAGCATCTGCTGTCACCTGAATTTTTTATCTTAGCCATTCTGATGGGTGTGAGAAGGCAGAATCTCAGGGTTGTTTTGAGTTGCATTTCCCTGATGACTAAAGATGATGAACATTTCTTTAGGTGCTTCTCAACCATTCGATATTTCTCAGTCAAGAATTCTTTGTTTAGCTTTGTACCCCATTTTAAAATAGGGTTATTTGATTCTCTGAAATCTAACTTCTTGAGCTCTTTGTATATATTGAATATTAACCCTCCGTCAGATGTAGGATTGGCTAAAATCTTTTCCCAATCTGTTGGTTGCTATTTTGTCCTTTTGACAGTGTCCTTTGCCTTACAGAAGCTTTGCAATTTTATGAGGTCCCATATTTTTGATTCTTGATCTTAGAGCATAAGTCATGCCAATATGTTCAAAGCTCTTTTCTACTTTCTCTTCTATTAGTTTCAGTGCATCTGGTTTTATGTCGAGGTCCTTGATCCACTTGGACTTGAGCTTTGTACAGGGCAATAAGTATGGATCAATTTGCATTTTTTACATGCTGACCACCAGTTGGACCAGCACCATTTGTGCTATCTTTTTTTCCACTGGATGTTTTTAGCTACTTTGTCAAAGATCAAGCAACCATAGGTGTGTGGGTTCATTTCTGGATTTTCAGTTCTATTCCATTGATCTACCTGCCTGTCTCTGTACCAATACCATACAGTTTTATGAGTATTACTATGTAATACAGTCTGAGGCCCCAGTTTTATTACTATTACTTTGTCAATATATATATCCGTATGCTTGAATCTCAATCAGAAGGGGAAATAAAATAGTCATTGGAGGGAGATGGATGGAGGGAACTGGGTGGGAAGAAGAATGGCTGAAGGGATCAGGTTCAGGGAGAGCTGGAGAGAGAGCTATGAGACTGAAATTTGTTTTGTTGGGTTTTGGCTTTTGGTTTTTGTTGTTGCTTGGCATTCTTGGGCTTCTTCATTTCCTACAATTGTTTGGTTTCTTTTCATATATTTCTTTTTTAATTTGAAAATTTTTATTATTAATTATTATTTTATTTTTTATTTTTTAAAACTTTTGAAGTGATTTATTTACTATGAATGCAGCATTCTTTTTAAAAATTTATTCATTTTATAAAATATTATATCTCACAAAATTTGTTACATAATAATATATGATGAATACAAAAATTATTTCCTTTTTCTTTTTCTTTCTTTTTCTTCCCCCCAAGAAGGGTATACAGCATTCTGCTTCCATGTATGCATGCGGCCAGGAGAGGGCACCAGATCCCATTATAGATGATTGTGAGCCACCATGTGGTTTCTGGGAATTGAACTCAGGACCTTTAGAAGAGCAGTCAGTGCTCTTAACCTCTAAGTTATCTCTCCAGCTCCTTTTTTTGGATTTCTTTAAGGGATTAATTATTTCCTTTTTACGAGCCTCTATTATCTTTATAAAGTTGGCTTTAAGGTCTTTTTCTTGTGCTTCAGCTAAGTTGGAATATTCAGGGCCTGTTGTGGTAAGATAGCTGAAATGTAGTGAAGATGTACTATCCTAGGTGTTACTGATTGTGTTCTTATGCATCTAGGTATCTGGGTCTCAGGTAATTAAAGGTCTAGGTGCTGACTTCTAGGTTTGTCTTTGTTTTGTTTTTCAGTTTCTGTTTTCTCTCTTGATTTTCAGAGAGTAATGTTGCTCTCTTACTGGTCTGCTCAGGTGGTGTATTCACAGGAAATACCTGCTGGTTGCAGAGACTAGCATTCATCTAAGAGTGGGGGTGGGGAGGGATAGAAAGGGGTGGTTCATGGGATCCACAGAAGATAAGAAGGGAGAGGGATGGAAGGCTGCAGTTGGTGTTCAGGAAAAGAACCTGAGGGATTGGGTCTGGAGGAACAAAGAGGAAATTTAATGTTTTCATTGTAGAGGTTTTTTTACTTCCTTGGTTAGGTTTACTAGATAATTTAATTTAATAGAGTATGTCTATAATTTCTCTGTATATAAAAAACTATTGATTTTTGTACACTAATTGGTATCCTGCCACATTGCTAAAATTGTTGATCATTTCTAGAAGTTTTGTGGTAGAAAACTGGGAAATATTAGGTATAATGCATTATTCTGTTTAATACCAGGTCATCTGCAAATAAAGATATTTTGACTTCTTTTTCTATGTGTAGCCCTTTAGTTTCCTTCTCTTACCTTATTACTATAGCTAGAACTTCAAGCACAGCATTGAAAGGGGACGGGACAGTGGACATCTGTCCCTCACTCCCAATTTCCATGACATTACCTCAAATTTTCTACCATTTATGATGCCGTTGGCTGTGGGTTTCTCATACATACATTTTGATCATGTTTAGTCCCCTGTAGTCCAACTCTCTCTAGAACTTTTATCATGAGGCATGTTGGAATTTTTTCTACATATTTTGAGGTAATCATGTTCATATTTGTGTTTTATTACATTTGTTGACTTGCATATGGTGAACCACTCGTACATCTCTGGGACGAATAATCTAGTTGGTGAATGTTTATAATTAGTTTGCAAGTATCTTTTTTATTATTGGATATTCTCTGCATTTACATTTCAGATGTTATCCCCTTTCCCCCAATTCCAACCCCTTCCCCTCCCATTATCTCCATGAAGGAGCTCCCTCTCCCAACCCCCCTCTCCCACAGCTCCTTGAATTTTCCCTACACTGGGAAAATGAGCCTTTGCTGGACCAAAGGCCTCTCCTCCCATTGATGCCAGACAATGCTATCCTCTGCTGCAAATGCACCTGGAGCCATGGGTCTCTCCATGCGAACTCATTGGTTGGTGTTTTAGTCCCTGAGAGCTGGGGTGGGTTTGGTTAGTTGATCATGTTGTTCTTCCCATGGGGTTGCAAACCCTTTCAGCTCCATCAGTCCTTTCTCTAGGTCCTTCAATGGGTCCTCCATTTGCAAGTATCTTGTTGGAGATTTTTGAGCCTATGTTTATCAGGATTATTGACCTATAGTTTATGCTGTTGCTTTTGTTATGGTTCTATTTGGTTTTAATATTAGAGGAAATATTAGCTTCTTAGATGGAATTAGCGAATGTTTCTTCTTTTTCTTTTTGTTTAAGAAGGATTGGCTGTAGAAAGTCTTTGGAAGCCTCCTATACTTTTGCTATGAATGGACCTGTGCCCAGACCTTTTTGAGTTGGAAAGGTTTTCACTGCTGTTTCCATTCCTTATAAATCTGTTTAGATTGTTGACTTCTTGGCTTAATTTTTGTGGTTTGAGTGAATTTGGAAATTCTTTCATTTCTTTTAGACTTTTCATCTTAATAGTGGTCAGGTTTTTAAAGAATTTGTGTCAGTTGTGATATTTCTCTGTTCACTTCTGATTCTGTTTATTTGGATCCTGCCTTCCTTTCTCTTGGTTATTTGGTTTTCTTGTTTTTTTTTTTTTTTTTTTTTTTTTTTGGGGTTGGGTTATTCAGTTCTTTTCAGATAATCATTTCTTAGGTTCATGAATTCTTGGGGTTTGTTTGTTTGTTTGTTTTGCATTTATTTCTGCCAAATTTTTCATTTCTTTCCATCTAGTTGATTTAGGTGTTCCTTGTTCTTGTTTTTCCAAATTTTTAGTTGCACCATTCATTCGTCTTTTCCTTCTCTTCCTAATGTTTACATGCAGGTGTTTAGCGCTAAACATTTCTCTCAGAGTGCTTTTAATGTGTGGTAGAGGGTTTGCGCTGGTGATCTTAGTTTCATATAGTTTCTGGAAATTTTAAATTTCTTTGTTGGTTTCTTTTTTAATCATTCATCATTTAGTAGTGTGCTAATTAGTCTCCATGACTTTGTGTACCTTCTAGAGCTTTGGTTTTTATTGTTTTTAGGTTGGATTGCATTATGATACACAGGGTAACTTCAGTTGTTTTGAACTTGTTAGTTTGTTTTTGTCTGGTCCCATGGTGTTTTCTTTTAGATAAGCTTCTCTGTGCTGATGAGAAGAATATGTATTCCTTGGTGTCCAGGTGGAATATTCTTATCTCTTAAGTCTACTTAATGTATAATGCCACTTAATTTTGTTGTTTCTCTATTTATTCTTTTCCCAGGTGATCTGTCTGTTAGAGAAAGTGGAGTATTGAAACCATCTACTGCTGATGTTTGATGTTCATCTGTATCTTTAATTCCTGTAGTACACTTTATGAAATGGGTACACCAGAGTTTGGTGCACATACGTTTAGGATAGTAATGATTTCCTGGCCTGTTTGTTTCAATGTTCTGGACTTCTTTTAGTTTACAATGTGTCATTCTTCACCTATGCCTTCTATTATCAGAGCTACAGTTACAACAGTCTCGTTCTAAGCATAAAGAAGAAAGGACAGAAATGCTTCCCAGATGAGTCAGTCCTTTTCTTTAAGGGATTTCCCAGAACTACCCAGCAACTTCTATTTACATATCCTTGCTGAGAATGCAAACACATTGACACCCTTGTGTACAGAGGGCAAGAAAGAAATCTTCTCATATTACTGTCTTTGGCTATTACCAAAAAAAAAAAAAAAAAAAAAAAGCCACTACAGAGCAACCAGCAGCCATGTCTGTCACCCTGTGAAGTTCCTTAGCCCTCAAGTACTTGTGGATCAGAGTTGCACAGAGATCAGAGGCCCTCGAGCTGAAAGTGAAGTCAACCTCTGCTTTATAGTTTCCATGCCAATAAAAACCCTTAAGCACATGCCTAAAATGCAAGAGTCTTACAGTCATATGCTTTTGGATTTTAATCAAATCTCAACAAAATTTCAAATCTGATTGCATCATGTGACCCCTTCCTTCATCAGTCTCCTCAAAAGACTTCTTGCCCACTAGACTGTACTTAACCAATCACACTCTAATTCTCTTTACTCCTAGTCAATAAGAGTACACCTCGTACAGAAATGGGCTCAGCATACAGCTGCAGCCTCTGAATCAGAAGTAATAATCTATGGGAGAAGCAAAGGTCCTAGAAGGGGGGAAAGTATTGACTTATGAAACCACTGGCTTCAAAAAAGGGAAGAATATAGAAATGGAATTTTAATAGAAGGTGGGAGTGTATTGACTTACCAAACCACTGGCTTAAAAAAAGGGAAGAATATAGAAATGGAATTTTAAGTTTGCAAGGAGGTTCAGATATACTTTAAAAATAGATTGAAGGTTGAAATTATGATGAGTTTTTGAGGTAGGGTTGTGGTTATATATGGGCATAGGAAATCTCAAAGATGCCCCAACTTAAATGAATTCTTCACATTTGAACACATAAAAAAGACAATTGGCTTCAAATGAAGACTAATAACATGAACAGGAAAAAAGCCCAAATGTTTACTTATTTTTCTAATGCTGTCCTGATATGAACAAGGTTAAGATGTACAACATGTAGAAGATTAAATTAGATCACTATAAACCACCCTGCACAAAACTCCACTCTAAATGGATCAAAGACTGCAATATAAGACCTGATACCCTGACATTGCTAGAGGGAAAGGTATATAGTGTGCTTTAATATATAGGTATAGATAAAGGACTTCTGGATTGGACTCTAGTATCACAGGAAATAGACACCAACATCAACAATGGGATATTATGAAACTAAAAACATTTCTGCACAATAAAGTTAGCTATTAAGTAAAAAGTTTGCTTTCAAAATGGAAAAAAGTATTTGCTAGATACATATCTGATTGATTAGTGTCTAGAATGCCCATGAAATCAAATTAAACTCCACAAAAACAAAGAATTCAACTTAATAGTGGTCCAAGGAACTAAACAGAAAGTTCCCAAAAAAAATTAGAAATGACTGATAAAAACTTCTAATTTAAGGGGTTAGCATCCTTTACCAGCAGGAAAATGCAGATATAAAGGGGAAAGAGGGGTGGGCTTTAATTGGGGAGTGGGGAACGAACTAGAGGTCAATATAGAAGGACTGGGGGAGGTGAATAATACTAAAGATACTTGAAAAAGACTTAAGAAAACATCATTTTATACTTACCTAAGTTCACATAAAACATATAATTGTAATTGTGTGATGTAGTAACTGAAGATATATAAATAAATAAATAAATAAATAAATAAATAAATAAGTTTTAGCACCGGGCATGAGAAACCTGTTAGTCAAGGAAATTCAAGAGGCTCCCCAAACAGAATAAGCTATTGCTTCTGCCCTTAGTTGTCTTATACAAGGATATTCCCTATTGCCAAAGACACCACATACCTTAGACACAGGACTCAGAAGATTTGAGCTGAATTTGACATGAGAGCCTCCCCCATGAAGGCCAGTTTTTATAGTACCAAAAGTTGTTATAAAAGATGCCAAAGTAGTGAGGCCATCAATAATCTTATCCAGCTATAATAACTATGAGCCACAACAATGACCAGCATGGCAAGATGTCCCTAAAAGTGCAATGACAGCATTCACATCTCAGTAGCAACCATCAGCTCTCTAATTGGATGTAAGGCTTGCTCAATAGGAGGGAAAGCATGCTGGACAATGGAAAATTAGCCAACTACCCAGTGTTAGTGAAATTATGGATCCCAGAGGAGACCCCACAGCTGCCACTTTACTAGACGGGCATTGTTCCTAACTGCATCCTAAATACTTATCCTCATACCTACAGTTAAGTGTAACTCTCATTCATCATCACGGAAGAACCTCTGCAGCAGATGGAGACCATCACCAAAAAAAAAAAAAAAAACACAACTGGTCAAGGAACAGAGCAACTGACTATGGGGTGTCCAATCCCAACTGAGAGTCTACAGCACAATTCATACACCTATGGCTCAGGGATCTTAGCAAAAGAGAGGACAGAAATGTTGTAAGAGTCAGAAGACTGGGAACTCTGACACGAGAGTGTATTTTCTAGGATGACAGGGAAGTAACACCCATGACACCACAATATTGTGGCTTTTAAAAAAAGACACGGACAATGACAACACTAGGGGATATGATAACATGGAAGGGGACTTCTTACCAGGCCCTAACCCTAAACAAAGAACTACAAGCAGCTACTAACAACAGCTGAGAGAGTGAGAGAGGTAGAATTAGCCTTTCCCAGGGATGGGCTCTCTAATTGGATATCCATTACCAATTGGTCAATCTTTTAATTATGTATTTACAAGAAAAACTAAATTGATTAAATATGTATATTTAACAATAATCAAAGGTAAAGCAATCATAATTTTATAAGGTAGTAAGGAGAGACATAGAAAGTTGAAGGGAGAAGGGAGAGACCTGAGAGGGTTATATGGAAGAAAGGGAAGGGGAAAATTATATAATTGCATATTAATTAAAATAAAAAATAAGGAAAAATTAATTAATGTTCTCCCCCTCATCTCATTTAGAATGGTTATCATCAAGAAACCAAATAATGAGAACCCTTGGCATGGCTATTGGGGGAAGAACACTCTTTCACACTCTTGGAGTGTAAATTAGTACAGCTACTTTGTGAATTAGTCTGAAGTTTCCTTAAACCACTATAAATCACTACCACACAACCCAGCCAGACCACTCTGGGGCATATACCCTAAAGGATCTTTCTTAGGGTGTCTATTGCTATGATAAAACATCATGACCAAAATCAACTTGGGGAGGAAGGGATTTATTTCATCTTACAGATTGTAGTTCATCACCCAGAGAAGTCAGGGCAGGATCTCAAAGCAGGAACCTGGAGAGGCACTGCTTACTGACTTATTCCTTATCATGTGCTCAGACTGTCTTCTGATACTCTCCAGTGTGACACCACCCACAGTGAGCTGGGCCCTCCTACGTCAATCATTAACCTAGAAAATGTATCAGGCCAGCAGAGCGCCTACATCCTACTATAGAGATACATGGACTTCCATGTTCAGTGTAGCTTTCTTTATGCAAACTTGGAAGTAAAGATAGCCTAGCTGCCCACCAATTGAAGAGTGGACATTGATATTACTGCCATCATATGCTACATAAATACAATGAAATATTACACAGCTAAAAAGAAAACATAACTATGAAATTTGTAGGGAAATGAATGGAACAAAAATAAATTATGTTGAGCAAGGTAACCCAGCCATAGAAAGACAAACACTGCATCTTTTCTATCTTTAGATCCTAGCCTCAGGTCTTTAGTTTCATGTATTTAATTTGGAGTACTTCCGGAAGCCAGGAAACTTGAGAGGAGACATTGAAAAGAGAAGAGTGGTTTTAATGGAAGAGGTGTTATAGTACGTAAGTAAAATGAGAGTCAAGAGGGGTAATATAAGAAGTAGAAAGGGTCAAACAGGGAGAGGGGTGGAGAGGTGGGGAGAAGAAAAAAATGTGAGGAAGGAGGTATGAGAAAACTACTCAGAAACTTGTTAACAACCCAAGAAACAGGAGAGATTTTTGTAGGTTTATGTTTTTCAAAACCAACCTTAATAAGAGTTCTTAAACACTTCAACCTCATGTATAGCCCACTGACAAAAAGGTCAGGGAGGAATAAGGCTAGTAAAACAAGAGGGACGTTGAACTGTTGAGAGGTAGTTCGTTGGGAGCAATTCCAATTTTCATTGTCAGCAGACCAGCCCACTAGCAAAACACCAAACATGAACCAGCAACAGTGGCT
Source organism: Micromys minutus (assembly GCF_963924665.1). Classification (NCBI taxonomy): domain Eukaryota; kingdom Metazoa; phylum Chordata; class Mammalia; order Rodentia; family Muridae; genus Micromys; species Micromys minutus. The sequence goes on from NC_137973.1 coordinate 24,193,689, forward strand.
TGATCCAGAAGACACTGCAAGGCTCCACCAATAGGCACGAGTCTGCTGGAGTGGCAAGAAGCAGTCAGAACCAGGAATTCTTTGGTACATTTCTCTCTACGAAGTCATGACAAACAAAAATCAGAGAAGAAAACAAGGCAACCCAATGCAACAATGTTGTTAGTGAAGACCATCAAAGCAAGACAGTGTCAGAGTATAGTTTTATACTATACTCTGTTTTATAAATTATAAAATTTATTATATAATTTATATATATATATAAATTATATATAGCTATTATTATATAGCTATATCTTACTAAGCATTATATATTATAGCTATTATCTTACTAAGCATCATGTGTCCTCTCAAACTTACACTCCAATAAAATGTCACAGGCCCTTTCTTTCACTAGACAGCTTCCAGAAAAACACTGTGTCTGTTCTCAGCAAAACATCCTCTCATATAACAATTTTCAGAAAAATATCACATGATACAGATGAACCTTCAATGAAACCAGAAATTCTCACTTTAGAGTTTGAAGTCAGACAGTAGAAAAACTAGGCAATGCTTGCTCTGTGGGTTACAAAATAAAAAAGACAATACCAGGCATAATATACTTCTCTCTTAGAATTGGTCAGAGAGGTTTCAGAGAATCCAAAAACAATACATATAACAAGGACACATGCTTCACCATGTTCATAGCAGCCTTATTTATAATAGCCAGAAGCTGGAAAGAACCCAGATGCCCTTCAACAGAAGAATGAATACAAAAATTGTGGTACTCTTACACAATGGAGTACTGATCAGCTATTAGAAACAATGACTTTATAAAATTCCCAGGCAAATGGATGGAACTGGAAGCTATCATAAGAAAACACATGATATGCACTCACTGATAAGCAGATACTAGCCCAATGGGAGAAGAAGCCTTTGGTCCAGTGAAGGCTTGTTTTCTCAGTCTAGGGGACTGCCAAGGTACTCAGGTGGGAGAGAGTGGTTGGGAGAGGGAGAACCTTCATGGAAGCAAGGCGGGGGATGAGATTGGGAGAAATGATATAACATCTGAAATATAAATACAGAGAATACCCAATTTAAGAAAAAAACCCAAAACATTCTTTAAAAAAAAAAAAAAAAAAAAAAAAAAAAAAAAAAAAAAAAAAAGCTCAGATCTTAAGGATCAGTGAATGTTTTGGAAAAGGAGTTTGGAAAGAATTTAAAAGTAGAAAAATTGGGAGTAAGTTTGCAATATTTTGTAATTACAAAAATACATATTTGTAATATGCTATATTTTAAACATGATTTAGCCATGATAAAAATGAACTCATAGTTGGGTCTACTGGTACTGGGCCCACCCAAGTTGGGCCAACCTGAACCACAGGATTCCACTACCGTGATCTTGTCATTGATCTACTGTAAACTATTAGATTCTAGGAGACACACACACACACATAACACACACACACACACACACACACAACACAACACAGAGTTTTGTGCCTACTGATGGGTAAATGAGACTCTAATAGATAGTTCCAGACCCAGGGTCACACAGATAGACCTACTTCAATTCACTGAGAAGCAAAGCAAAAGAAAAGGTAATGAATGTTAGGGAAGTGTCTATAAAAAAGAAAGGAGGCCAACCAGAGAAGCTGTTGGGAGAGTAACCAGAGTTCATTACATACATACGTATATGAAATTGTCAAAGAAGAAAATTTACTAATAAAAACCCTACAAAATGATGAGGCATATCATAATTAGATGTGCAATAATTTGACACCAAATTAAGACAGCAACTTATGTTGCACACCATTGATCCTGACTTATACAAAACCAGGAAATGCGCTGATTAAAAACAGAAATATAGGCACATTGTATGAAGTCACAATGTCTGTGAAAAAGAGTTAAATGAAGGGAAACAGTTAAAGAACTTAATGAAATGGTTCTAAAGAAGGTTCCAATTGTAAAGTGCGTGAAAAACCTTCTAATCACACCCAGAAAAGAGGCCCATGCACTTGAAACCCCAGTAGTGGGCCTGATGCTGTGGGCCATTGTGATAGATGAGAAATACACAGCTAACACCAAAGGCTCAGCAGTCTCTTTTTCTGCAGGTACGCGCAGTGAGAGGCAGACTGGAGACAGCAGCCTAAGAGAGGCATCCACAGGAGGAGGTCTGCTAGCCTGGCAGCCTAGGCAGCATCCACTGACTGGCTGTGTCCCACTGACCCCAAAACTGGACCCAACATTTTTATGGCTCCAGTGTGCTCTACGTGAGATATTCTGGACTCATCGGGAACTGCCCCTAAAATGCAGCGGAGAGAGAAAGAGCCAGGGCTTTGCTGACTATAGACCTCAACCCACTTCCCTTCAGCCACATACCAGCCATGAAATCATGAGCAAGACACCATGACCCTTTGGGGGCAGTTTGTTGGCTAGGATTTGACCTATTTTGCTAACATGATCAGTTTTTCATTTCTGCATTGCATTAGGTAACAAATACTTACGAAATTTGATCATGGTTGACCCGTACTTGTGTTCCTCTTTTTAAGGGAATTCAAGAATGACAGCAAAGAGAGTATCCCTAAGATTCCTCAGAGAAGCAGAAAAAGGGGAGCCAGCTACTTCCTAGTGCCAGCTAGATCTCTGTGCCCCAAGGCTGCTTCCCTGGACAGCTCTGATCCACCCTAGGCCTTGTGATGGACAGACATTGTCATGAGGCAAGACCACTCCCCTGACAATTTCTGACTAACTGGCTCAGCACAAAGCCATGAGAAAAGAGACAAGAGGCACTATCCAGGGAGGTCCTGCTGCACTGGGAAAAGTGCCCACCATAGATGGCCATCATTGTCCTGAGCTGCCCTCCACAGAGGACATTGTCATGATGGAGAAGTCACACACAGTTCTGTCCTGAGCATGTCTTATCTGCCGTGGGAATGGCGCACTGGCCAATGACAGTGTTACTCACCAAAGAGAGGATGATTTGCTTTGACCTGTGTGACCAATAAGAATGAGCTGTTTTCCCCTGGGTTCCAATCACCATCTCTGTGTCTGCAGCATTCCTGCTGCACAAGGCCTAAGAGAGCAGGCTGTCCTTTTGGTCAGCTCTTATATTTACTGGAGCATACTACCTACTCTTGGCAGGAGGGTAGAAGTGTAGAGATAGTAGTGATGTAAAAAGGCTAAAGCCGTGTGGTAGAGGGGGGAAGAGAGAGAAGAATGACTCTTCAGCCATCACTCTCTGACATCTCAAGGCTGGTACAGATGCTCACTAAGTGCAATGTCCCAGCATTACTCTGCTGGGTAGCTTCCTGATTTGCACTGTATTTGACTGTAGGAGAGTTAGAAGAAGTGGGTGTGTTAAAGTTGGCGAGTCCACTTCCATCCAACCCGATGAATTCTGTTCAAAGAACTCTACCTGGGGGTTGAGATGGGATTCTTGGGTTTATCACAGAAAAGTATTTTTGGAGAAATTGGATTAATTGGAGCTTCTGAGGAATAAATTTCACCGTAGATTTATGCATTTAATTAATGGAAAGAGAGGAACTGGGGGGGGGGGGAAAGGTACAATCAAGAACATGGATGTGGAGTCTCAAGGAGGCCATGCTTAGATGTTTCAGCTGAGGATACTGAACAATTTTAGTTGCTCTCAAGTTACATATCAAAAGTGTGCTAAGAGACTCTTTCTCTTCCTCCTTGTCCCTGTCTTCTGCCCCATCCTCCTCCTCTTTCTCCTCCCTCCCCTTCTCCTCTCCTCCTCTTCTTCATCATCTTTTTCTTCTTTTTTCTTAAATAAAAAAATTACAGGGTGGCTTTCTGGAAATTAAAATGGGTCATAAGAGTTACACAAGTTAGTTGAGACAGTTTTATATTTTGTTCTATTTGTTTGTTTGTTTGTTTGTTTTGATACATCTAGAAGTTTGAAGGTTTGTAACTGGGAAAGAGAAAGGTCGTACTCAAAGATAATTAATACTTAGGATTTAATTATGGCCTATTGTTACTTGATAATTTTTATTTGAAATATCAGTATAAAAGAAAATAGATTCTCTATCTAGGCACCTTCCACAACAGATACTAATTGTGCTGAAATTCTCAACTGTCAACTTGCACAAGGCCTCAGAGTCCAAGAGCAGGGCTTCTTTTCCTCCTTTCGCTACCCTAATGTCCACTATTTTTATATCCTCCTGATAATATTTTTCCAAGACCTGAGTGTCATAATAAAAGCTGAGTCCTCTCCTATGAACAAGAATTCTTTTGTTCTTGTATTGAGACAAGGGCTCACTGTGTGACCCAGGGCTCCCTGAAAATCACCCTGTAGCCCCAGTTCATTTCATACTTGTGGCAATCCTACTGCCTCAGCTTTCCAAGTTCTCGGATTACAGGCATGCACTCTGTGCTTCTCAACATAAGAATTTTTTAAAAACCATCTTATTCCTCCTCCCCTATCTCCAAGAAGATGGCCCCATCCCACCCCACCCCAATCCTGAAAGGCCTCCCCACTCCCTGGGGCCTCAAGTTTCTTGAGAGTTAGGTGTGTCTTCTCTCACTGAGGTCAGACCAGGCAGTCCCCTGCTGTGTATGTGTGGGAGCCTCATACCAACTGGTGTATATTGTCTGGTTAATGACTCAGTGCCTGAGAGATCTCAGAGGTCCAGGTTAGTTGAGACTGCCGTCTCACCCGCCTCCTCAGCTTCTTTTAGTCTTTCCCTGATTCAACCCAATTTCCTTCAGTCCATTGCTAGGGTGTAAGTATTGGTGTCTGTTTCAGTCAGCTGCTTGTTGGGCCTCTCAGAGACCAGCTATGCTAGGCTCCTGTCTGTGACACCATAGCCTCAGTAATAGTGTCAGGCCTTAGAGCTTCCCCTTGAGATAGATCTCAATTTGGGTCTGTCACTGTCAAATTTCCCTCAGTCTCTTTTTCATTTTTGTCCCTGCAGTTCTTTTAGACAGGAACAATGTGTGGGTCATAGCTTTTGACTGTAGGATGGCAACCCCATCCCTCCACTTGATGCCCTGTCTTTCTACTGGAGGTGGACTCTGAAAGTTCTCTCTCCCCACTGTTGGGCATTTCATCTAAGGTCCCTCTCTTTGAGTCCTGAGAATCTCTCACGTCCCAGGTCTCTGATACATTCTAGAGGGTCCTCCCCACCTCCTACCTCCTGAAACTGCCCATTTCCATTCATTCTGCTGTCTCTCAGGGCTTCACTCCTTTTTACCCTCTCCAATACCTGATCATGTTCCTCTTTTTGTTTCCCCATCTCCTCTCCCACCCCAGTCCCTCCCTCTGTCCCCTCGCATAATTACGTTTTTCTCTGTCCCAAGTGGGATTCAGGCATCCTCACTTGGAACCTTCAGCTTGTTAGCCTTCTTGAGTTCTGTGGACTGTATCCCGGGTATTCTGTAGTTTTTTGGCTAATATCCATATATTAGTGAGTACGTACCATGCATTTGACTGCAAAACTCATGAGGTCATTATTCTTGATAGCTGAATAGTATTCCATTGTGCAAATAAACTGCATTTTCTGTATCCATAGTCTAGAGAGATGGCTCAGTGGTTAAGAGCACTGACTGCTTTTCCAGAGGTCCTGAGTTCAATTCCCAGCAACAACATAGTAGTTCACAACCATCTGCAATGGGATCAGATTTCCTCTTCTGGCGTGTCTGAGGACAGTGACGGTGACAGCATACTCAACATAAGAATTTTAAGATACACTCCTATTTACAGTTCCACTGTGTACATTTGCTCATTCATATCCATCCTTTATAACATTTGGTCAATATTAATAATTTAACTATATGTCTTAGTTTGAGTTTTACTGCTGTGAACAGACACTCTGACCAAGACAACTCTTATAAGGACATGTTTAATTGGGGCTGCCTTGCAAGTTCAGAGGTTCAGTCCATTATCATCAGGGTGGAAACATGGCAGCACCCAGGCAGGAATGGTACAGGAGGAGCTGAGAGTTCTACATCTTCATCTGAAGGCTGCTAGCAGAACACTGACTTCCAGGTAGCTAGGACTAGGGTGTAAAAGTCCACTCCCTCAGTGACACACCTACTTCAACAAGCCCACACCTCCAAATAGTGCTACTCCCTGGGCCAAGTATATTCAAACCATGGCACTACATATTAATAAATGTAAATAATGTATAAGTAATAATTGGCTGAATTTTTAACTTGGTCTTAACATTTTAATACTAACCTTTGTCACTTGGCAAATATCAATAATTTGTAATCAATAAGGTTAGCTCGGTAATGTGATTTCTATCTGACTATAAAGGAAAGACTTGAGGCAGGAGACTAGGGATGGGTGCAGAAGAAGGGTTCAGGTATTAACATATGAACGGCAACAGCAGAGATGCCCTGACGCCTCATTCTCAGCCAGTTCACCCCATAGAACTTGTCCTTGACTCTAGACTGCTGAGAGAAGGGTGCTGTATTAATGAGCCAGAAAGGATCTCTAGTCCTCAAATGCATGTGACATACACTGAAGCCTTATACCCCAAAGGGCGATATCAAGACAACTTCTCTGAGACTGAGAAGAGATAGTTTAAAGATAGTAACTGTTTTATAGGATTTTATTTGGTTGATGTTATTGTGAGAAGCTAATATAAACTCTTGACATCTCTCATCTTTCCACTGCACCTAACTCATCAACACATAATTTTTGATAACAGCTAATTTTTATGAAACTACTATTTTCCCAATGATCTTAGTTTTGGCAGAAACACTAGAACCTGGGAAGGTAATTACTAGAATATTTGCGGAGAAACAGGTTAGTGCCATCATCGTTAACCCACAATGTTAATGCACATTTGGGTTTTGTAACAAAACACCGACTTTATCAAAGGACAAGGAATGGAAGCAAGAAATATCTAAGTAGAGATTTTAGTGTACTTGCCTTTACCTTTCTTCTAATAAATCAAACAGGTACCTCAGATATCCCTCAGGAATGTTTACATGCATACACTGGAGTTTGGAGGAATGACATGTCCCTGCCCGTGTCTTCATAAACCTAGAGGGGAGTGCCTGTCTAGAGGGGAGTGCCTGTCTAGAGGGGAGTGCCTGTCTAGAGGAGAGTGCCTGTCTAGAGGAGAGTGCCTGTTTAGAGGGGAGTGCCTGTCTAGAGGGGAGTGCCTGTCTAGAGGAGAGTGCCTGTCTAGAGGAGGGTCCCTGTCTAGAGAAGAGTGCCTGTCTAGAGGAGAGTGCCTGTCTAGAGGAGAGTGCCTGTCTAGAGGAGAGTGCCTGTCTAGAGGGGAGTGCCTGTCTAGAGGGGAGTGCCTGTCTAGAGGAGAGTGCCTGTCTAGAGGGGAGTGTCTGTCTAGAGGAGAGTACCTGTCTAGAGGAGAGTGCCTGTCTAGAGGGGAGTGCCTGTCTAGAGGAGAATGCCTGTCTAGAGGAGAGTGCCTGTCTAGAGGAGAGTGCCTGTCTAGAGGAGAGTGCCTGTCTAGAGGGGAGTGCCTGTCTAGAGCTGCAATAAAGAAAGAACAACCCATACACTCAGGTTCCACCTTGGAAACATGGATATTTTCCAGGTTCTCACAGGAACAATCCTAGAATATCTATTTTAAAATATTAATTCTTTGAGTTTCATGTTACATGTTTTGATCATCTCACTCCCCCCCAGCTCTTCTCAGATAGCCCATTCTCCCTTCCAAATCCACCCAAATTTGTTCAATTTTTAAAAATCATCAAGTTTGCTGATATGGAGTTGCAAACCCCTTCAGCTCCTTCAGTTCTTTCTCTAACTTCTCCATTCAGGTCCTTGTGCTCAGTCAAATGGTTGTCTGTAAGCATCTGTCTCTGTATTTGTCAGGCTCTGGCAGAGCCTCTCAGGAGACTTACCTACCAGGCTCCTGTCAACAAGTGCTTCTTGGCATCAGCAATAGTGTCTGGGTTTGGTGGTAGCATATGGGATGGATCCCCAGATGGAGCAGTCTCTGGATGGCCTTTCCTTCAGTCTGTGTTCCACTCTTTGTCCCTGTTTTTCCTTTAGACAGGAGCATTTCTGGGTTAAAATTTTGAGAAGGGTGGGTGGTCCCATTCCTCAACTGGGAGCTGTGCCTAACCTCTGGATATGGTCTCTACAGGTTCTCTCTCCCCTTTATTGGGTATTTCAGCTAATGTCATCCCCACAACTAGACTGCCCCTCCCCGCCCCGAGCTCTCAGGGACTAAACCACCAACTAAAGAATACACATGGAGGGACCCAGCTGCATATGTAGCAGAGGACGGCCTTGTCTGGCATCAATGGGAAGGGAGGCCCTTGATCCAGTAAAGACTTGATGCCCCAGTGTAGGGGAATGCTCAGGAGGTGAGGCAGGAGAGGGTGGGTGGGGAAGCACCCTCATAGAAGGAGGGAGTTGGGGTACGATAGGGGGTTTTGGAGGGGACCCCAGGAAGGGGGATAACACTTAAATGTAAATAAATAAAATAACCAATTAAAAATGAAAAAATCAAGAAAAGCCTGAAGAGACCACCTCCAGTAGATAGACATGGCCCCCAGTGGAGGGATGGGGCCACACAACAAACTTACAATTTTTAACTCAGAATTATCCCCGTCTAAAGGAAAGGCAGGAACAAAAATGGAGCAGAGGCTGAAGGAAAGGCTATCCAGAGACCTCCTTACAGTGTGATCTGCGGAAGGAGATTCAACCCCATAGGAAGAACAACAACATAACTAACCAGACCCCTCAGAGCTCCCAAAAGACTAAACCACCAACCATGGGCCAGTTCATGGCTCCTGCTACATATGTAGCAGAGGACTGACTTATCTGGCATCAGTGGGAGGGGAGGTGCTTGGTCCTGTGGAGGTTTGATGCCCTAGAGAAGGGGGATGCTAGAGGGGTGAGGTGGGAGTGGGCGGGTAAGTGGGGGAGCACCCTTTTAGAGGCAAAGTGGAGGGGACACCGGGAAGGGGTATAACATTTGAAATGTAAACAAATAAAATGATTATTAATAATAAAAAGATGAACCTGTAATACCCAAATATTAATGGATGAATGGCCTTCCAATATAGTGTATCTCCCTCCCCCAGAAGCTGACAGTTGCTCTGTGACTGGGATGGGATCTTGTGCCCAACTTCCATCTCTAGGATCTGCTTTGGGATGGTTTGGGCTTGCACAGGTCTTGTACAACCTCTGTGAGTTTATAGGTGCAGCTGTCCTACTGTGTCCAGGAGACATTGTGTTTCCTTGTAGTCATGTCTCCTGTAGCTCTTAGACACCCCCCACCACCACTCTTCCACAATGATTCCTGAGTCTTAGGGGAAGGAGGTGTGATATAGATGCCCTTCCATTTGAGGCTGGACACTTCACGGTCTATTATCTCCCACCTGTTGATGGATTTCTGTTAAACAGCATCTACTATAAAGAAGAGCTTCCCAGATTAGAGTTGAGATACATCATTATGACTTGGTTTAATACTATGTCTAGGTGGCAGAACAACAGTAGGAGGTTCTATCCTAAAGCCTATGACCTATCTAGCCACAAGTTCTTGGTACCAGATATAGGTTTCATATTTTGGGACAGGACTTAAAATACCATCAGAAAGTGGTTGGTTATTCACATGATATTTGTGTCAATGTTGTACCAGTGGGCATGTCTTACCAGACCAGTCAATATTGTAGCTTGCAGGGTATGACTGGTGTTTATTTTTCTCCCCCAGTAGTGTGTATAGCATTTCTAGCACTGTGAAATGTAGTCACTAGGGATGAAGGACTCAGTTGAGAACCAGTTTGAGTTCTCTGTGTTCTGTGGCTCAAGCATGTGGTGTCTTCAGCAAAATGGTCCGACTATCAAGTTCTGGAGGGGAACCAAGAGCAATCCCAGTAGCCTGTAATGTTTGGAAGTCTATTGTCACGCCCAACCTCGTCCCACAAGGAAAAGACGCAACACGGCCAGATTCTTCTCTCAGCGGTTTATTTAGGACTCCTTCCTTGATGCTTGTGTGGAGGGGGAGCCCTGTGCCCGGGAGGCTCTTTCCTTTTATCCTCCCTGCCTGTCCACCAGCTGAGGTGTATCATTATAATTGGTCAGTAACGTGGCATGATATAGGTAGGTGCATGCGCTCTTGGGGTGTTTACTAGTTAGAGAGGGTAGAAGCCAGCGCCATCTTAGGGTGAGGCCCTTTGTCTCCAAATCCAATATTGCTCACTACAGTCTATGGTTTCTCACTGGACAACAACTTCAAAGGAAGTAAGTTATTCCTGTTGCTGTATTTCACTGTTAGCCTCTGGATCTAATGGCGGTATTGTTTACCCATACTATACCATACTACAATATGCTTCTCAACCTGTGTCATAATCCCTTATGGGGGGTCCAATGAGCCTTTCACAAGGGGTCACCTAAGCCCATCAGAAGACACAGATATTTACATTATGATTCACAAAAGTAGCAACATTACAGTTATGAAGTAACAATGAAAATAACTTTATGGTTGGGAGTCACCACAACGTGAGTCAACGGCATTAGAAAAATTGAGAACTACTGCTTTATAAGAAAATTCTTCCATAGCCTGCATTTTAGATCATTTTACATATAAATCTATTTCAGAAAACTTCTACTGAGATAGATGTCCATATGGCTTTTTTTAAAAGGGTTTTCAGTGTTATTTTCCCTCCCCACATATCCTCTGTACCCTACGCTCCACCCCTCCACTCATATTTAACCCTTGCTGTCCCATCACTCTCTTAACCATCTATAAAAGCATGCTCTCTCTCCCTTATCCTGAAAGTCCATTCAAATAGGCCCTGAGTAATTTCTGCAACACCCATGAATGTTACAAATGACACACAAATATCTGAATAGTCAAAGCTAATTTTGCAGGTAAGCAAAAAATATATGATGCTTGTCTTCTGGGTCTGGGTTTTCTCATTGGAATGATTGGTCCCTGCTCCATCCATATACCTGAAAAATTCCTTAATTTTATTTCTCTTAACAGCTGAATGATATTCCGTGGTGTAAATATACTATCTTTTCATTGTCTAGTCATCAGTTGGGGGACATCTAGGCTGTCAATTTCTTGGCTATAGTGAGCAGAAGAGCAACAAACACAGATGAGTGTGTGTCTCTGGAGAATATATGCCCAAGAGTGGTGAATATAGACCATTCAGTAGCTCTATTTTTAGTTGTCTGAAGAAATGCCACACAAATTTTCACAGTTGCCACACCAGTTTGCACTTCCACAAACACTGGACAAGTGTTCCTCTTTCTTCATTTCCAAACCAGCATTTTTCATATATATATATATTTTAAACTTTAGTCATACTGACTAGGGTGAAATAAAATTTCAAAAAAGTTTTAATTTGTATTTCCCTGTGGCTAGAAATGTCAACATTTAAAAAAATGACCTTTTTCAGCTTTTTGTGTTTTATCTTTTGAGAATTCTGTCTAGTCCTCTGCTCCATTTTTAACCAGGTTGATCGTTTTCTTGTTGTTTTCCTGTTTAATCCCAGATGTACATCTGATAACCTTCCCCCCCATTCTGTGGGCTGCCTCTGTATTTGAATGACAATACACTGTACAGATGTTTTTAGTTTCCTGAGGTCCTGTTTATTAGTCATTGATTTTAATTCTACTATCAGACTTTGTTCAAGAGTCCTTTTCTGGGTTAATAAGTTCAAGTGCAATCCCCAAAGTCTCCTCTATCTGAACCAAATATCAGATTTTATATGAGGTCCTTGATCAAGCTGGAGTTCACTTTTCTGCAGGGTGGGAGATGGGGACTGAAATTTATGTAAACCCATTATTAGCCTGACCAACACCAGTGGTTGAAGATGCTGTTTTCTCTCCAATGTATTTATTGGCTCCCTTGTTAAAAATTTAGGTGTTGAAAGGTGCATGGGTTTATATATGCATCAGCAATCCTGTTCCAATGATTGATTGATTCTGGGTGACAATTTTATATCCTGCACTTTGCTGAGTATATTTACCAGCGGTAGGGGTCTTTTGCATATAGAATCATCACCTGAAAATAATGATATTTTGATTTCTCTTTTTCCTACGTCTATCCATTTGCTCTCCCGAATTTGTCATATTCCTTGAACTAAGATTTAAAGTTCTACATTAAACAGAATGAGGGAGAGAGGGCGTTCGTGTCTTCTTCCTGATTTTTGTGGGAATGCTTTGAGGCAGCTTTGCTGTGTCCTGTCTGACACCTTTATTGTGTAGAGACATGTCCTATATTCTTACTCTATCTTGACTGTTTATCATGAAGTGATGTTGAATTTTGTCAAAAGCATTTTCTGAATATATTGAGATGTGGTTTTGTTCTTTAGTGTATTTATGTGACTAATTATGTTTATTTGTATTTGTTGAACAATAACCACATCTCTGGAACAAAGCCAACTTGATCATGGTGAATAATCTTTTCTATGTGATCTTGGATTCTGTTTGCAAGTATATTTTTTTGAGAATTTTCCATACTAATATTAGATTATAATTTTCTTTTGTTGTTGGTGGTCTTTGTCTGGCTTTGGTATTAAGGCAAAATAGCTTCATAAGAAGGAATATTGAGTAAAGGCTTTATATGCCAGTGTAGAGGAATGGTAGGGTGGGGAGATGGGAGGGAGTGGGTGGTGGGGGAGCAATCTCATAGTGGCAGGGGGAGGGAGGATGGGATAGGGGATTCCAGAGGGGAAACCAGGAAAGGAGATAACATTTAAAATGTAAGTAAAGAAAATATCCAATAATAAAAGGAGTTTGAAATATTGCTTTCTTTCATGTCACACAGAATAATTAGAGAAGTATTAATATTAGATTTTTTTAAAGTATGGCAGAATTCTGTATCAATACAACCTACCATAAACTCTTTTATTTGTAAGACTTTAAATTACAGATTCTAGTCCACTGACTGTTATGAGTTTTTAGCTAATCTTTGTTTAACTTTGGAAGGACTATATGTGTGCATGTTTATATATTCATATATATTCATTTATATTAGTTTTTTTGGTTTGATGAAAACTTGATTTTTAAAGATTTATTCTTTATTTTTAATTTATGTTATTTAATTTAATTTTTAAAGAATAAATATTATGACTATTTGAATTTCTTCAGTGTCTGTTGAAACATCTCCTCTTTATTCTCTAATTTTTATTAAGATTTATTTATTTATTATATGTTAAGTACACTGTAGCTGTCTTCAGACACACCAGTAGATAACATCAGATCTCATTACAGATGGTTGTGAGCCACCATGTGGTTGCTGGGATTTGAACTCAGGACCTCTAGAAGAGCAGTCAGTGCTCTTAATCACTGAGCCATCTCTCCAGCCTTTATTCTCTAATTTTATTAATTTGAATAATCTCTTTCTTTGAGAGACATCACCTTAGGTAAAAGGATGGAGAAAGGTATTCCAAGCAGGTGAATCTAAGAAGCAATCTGGTGCAGCCATCTTAATATTTGACAAAACAGACATCAAACCAAAACTAATCAGAAGAGACAAGGGAAGGATTCTACTTATTCAAAAAAAAAACATCTACCTAGAAATCATTGCAATTCTTAACATCTATGTACTAAGAACAAGGGCATGAAAGTTCATAAAAAAAAAACCTCTATAGCTTAAATCACATATCAACCCTCAGACAGTGATAGGCTCAATTAAATACACTACTCTCTCCACTAGACAGGTCATCCATACAACATCAGAGAGAAATTCTGGCGCTAACTGCTGAGATAAACCAAATGGACCTAAGAGATACTTGTAGAGCATGTCACCCAAACACAAAAGAATACATGTGCTTCTCTGCCCCTGGTAGAACTTTCTTCAAAACTTATCACACCCCTGGACACAAAGCAAGTCTCCAAAGATACAAGAAAATTGAAATAACGCCTTGAATTTTATCTGACCATCACAAATTAAAGCTGGAAATTACCAACAACATTATAATACAAAGAATCAGTGAGACAAAGAATTGGTTCTCTGAGAAACTCAATAAAATTGACAAACCTTTATCCAAATTAACTAACAGGCAGAGAGGGAAGATCCAGATTAAAAAAAAAATTAGGGATGAAAAGGGGGGACATAACAATAGATACTGAGGAAATCCAAGGGTCATAAGGGCTTTAAAAACCTGTACTCCCTCAAATTGGAAACGCTAAAAGAAATTGATAATTTTCTTGATACATACTGCTTATTAAAGTTAAATCAAGACTAGACAAGCAATTTAAAGAGCTCTTATGAGCCCTAGTGAAATAGAAGCAGTAATTAAAATTCTTTGAACCTTGACTGGGCAGCACAGTAGACCTGGCTCTGGTGTCCTGAGTGTGGGTGAGCAAGCCCTGAAGGCATGAGAACTCGGGAGAGCTGACCCTGCCCCTTGCCACCTGCAGCACTGAGCAAGCCTGGGCTATGCTGGGGAGCTCGCCCTGGCGATGCAAGTGTGGGAGAGCTGGCAGGTCCACCAACTCACCTACCACCCAGGCCCAGATCCAGGGCGTTGGAGTTGTCTCACCTCAACATCCACCTCATCTATGAAGTGCTGGATTTGTGAGAGGGCTGGTCCTGCAGATTCAATGCTGCAGGATCACAATGACACACAGGAACAACAGGATGTTCTAGAGGAGTCCCGGTGAGGATGTGGCAGAAGCCAGATATGTAGCAGATGCCAGAGGCCTGGAACCAAACCAATCATTCATTACAAGTAAATCTGTGTGGGCAAAGGGTGTACTGCAGGACACTCTGTGACACACTACAGCTTCCAAGACCAGATGTTATTTAATGCTTTGTTCTGTTGTTTTCATTTGGCAGGTGGGTCAAAAGGGCAGAGGCCAGATGGGAAGGGATGGGGAGATGAACGGGATTACGGTCCATCATGGGAGACTCACAAAGAGTCAGTAAAAAGTTTAAAAAAAATAAGTTGAACAAATAGATCAATAACTAGAACTGGGTGATGAAAACTGGTATCGTTAATGAGGAGCAGATGAACAGGAGTCTCGGCACATGAAAAACCTCGGAAACACACCCTGGCTAGAAGTTGCCATCAGTCAGCCGGATTAAAACAGGAAGCATCCTATAAACAGAAAGGGAAGGCTATGGGGGAGCAGCCTCGAAAGCACCAGCGATGTGGGGAGAAATAAAGAAAAGAAAGATGCAGAAAACTGATGGGATGGAGAGAGACAGGGCAGGCTTGGGACTACTGACCGCCACTCCACTAAAAAAGGCTTTGAAATATATTATCCAGTGGCCCCCAAAACAGGTTCAGAGCCACTGATAGGACATCTCCTTATCCCATTTCAAACATCCAGTAAATGAAAGAGCCAGCCAAAAGGATAGCCTCCTCCCTTAGGGCTTGTGTAACAAGAAAGCCACAGATACAGAGAAGGTGCAGGGGCCAGCTCGCCATTCCCACGGCAGATAAGACATGCTCAGGACAGAACTGTGTGTGTGACTTCTCCATCATGACAATGTCCTCTGTGGAGGGCAGCTCAGGACAATGATGGCCAGCCATGGTGGGCACTCTTCCCAGTGCAGCAGGACCTCCCTGGATAGTGCCTCTTGCCTCTTTTCTCATGGCTTTGTGCTGAGCCAGTTAGTCAGAAATTGTCAGGGGAGTGGCCTTGCCTCATGACAATGTCTGTCCATCACAAGGCCTAAGGTGGATCAGAGCTGTCCAGGGAAGCAGCCTTGGGGCACAGAGGCCTAGCTGGCACTAGGAAGTGGCTGGCTCCCCTCTTTCTGCTTCTCTGAGGAATCTTAGGGATACTCTCTTTGCTGTCATTCTTGAATCCCCTTAAAAAGAGGAACATGAGTACGGGTCAATCACGATCAAATTTCGTAAGTATTTGTTACCTAATGCAATGCAGAAATGAAAAACTGATCATGTTAGCAAAATAGGTCAAATCCTAGCCAACAAACTGCCCCCAAAGGGTCATGGTGTCTTGCTCATGATTTCATGGCTGGTATGCGGCTGAAGGGAAGTGGGTTGAGGTCTATAGTCAGCAGGACACAGCCAGTCAGTGGATGCTGCCTAGGCAGCCAGGCTAGCAGACCTCCTCCTGTGGATGCCTCTCTTAGGCTGCTGTCTCCAGTCTGCCTCTCACTGCGTGTACCTGCAGAAAAAGAGACTGCTGAGCCTTTGGTGTGAGCCCAGGGGAAGCCACAGCCTCCTTGTCCTGTGTATTTTTCAGCTGTTATGGTGCCCCAGACCAACAGGACCACTTCTGGGGTTTAAAATTTTCTGTGTGTGATTAGAAGGTTTTGTTGTTGTCCTTTGTTTGCTTGTTAGTTTGGTTAGTTGGTTGGTTGGTTTGGTTTTTCTCAGTTTTGTTTCTTCAAAAACAAACTTAACATTTAATAATTTTAAATTAACTGGAGCTGGAAATAACCATTTTGAATGAGGCACTAGAGACCTTGAAAGACAAAAGCTGCATGTCTCGTATGTGAATGCTAACTTTGGCTCTTTAAAGATGTGTGTTCAAATTGGAGTGCCCATAGAAATCAGGGAACCATGGAATTTTAAGTGAGGGAGAATAGGATATAGGAGATATGAGGGTACAAAGGTGAATAATGAAACAGAAATCATATTGTGTGGAGAACTTTGAAAATTTCATATGGATCCTAGATTTTTCCTAAAATATATATATGTGCAATTTAAACAAAATTAATTTAAATAAAATTAACCTATAGTGGGGGACAATACCTACCTCAGATCCATAGCTTAATAATAATAATAATAATAATAATAATAATAATAATAATAACAATGTCCTCAGTCACAGGTATCTTAGCCAATGAGCTCTTTCTCAAACATTATAGACTATTACTGTTAGTCTTGGTTACTTTCTGGAGCTTAATGAGAAGACCTTGCTGCTGAAGATAGTATATGAGTATATACACAACACAGAAATCAAGCATTATTCCTACTAGGTAGGTGTCATAGTGCTAGATGTTTTCATACACATTACTGGGGAGCAAAGCCATCAATAGCCTTACACAGCAGTGGGCTCAGCAAGCTATAACAATGAGCCCAGAATGGTGTTCTGGCTAGTACAATGATGCCATGACCCTTATGGGCACAGCCAGGCACTTCTGGCTGGATTTACATCCTGTTCTACAAGGCAGAGCACATGCCTGGTACCTTTAATTAAGCCAATATAACCCATGGTTATGTAGGTCCTAGGAGAGAACCTAATAGCATTACTCCAGAAAGTGGGCTTCTATTGCTGTGGTAAAACACTACAACCAAAAGCAACCCAGGGAGACAGGGGTTTCTTTTTGCTCACAGCTCCACGTTACAGTGCATCACTGAGGGAAGTTAGGGCAGAAACTCAAACGGGGCAGGAACCTAGAGCCAGGGGCTTATGCAGAGGTCAGGTGCTGCTTACTGGCTGGCTCTTTATCTCTTTCTCAGACCACTTTCTTTTACCATCCAGGACCTGGCAACACCCACTATGAACTGTGTCCATTCATCTCAAGCATCAGTCAAGAAAATGCACCACTGGCTTGACTGCAGGCCGACCTGGTAGGGATGTTTTCAGTACCAAGGTTACCTCTTCTAAAATTACTCCAGCCTGTGTCAAGTTGACATAAAAGTCAGCCAGCACCATGAAGGTAGTAAAAACTGCTTCCTGAGTTCTTTGTACTAGTTGATCAGTGAATCTCTCAACCTCCATCAGAGCTTTGTTTTACAGTAGATGCCAATTAATAGAGATCCACAACTAATCAGCATACAGATAATGAAAGACATACTTTCTTTCATTATCTGCTCCAAATGTGACATTTATAGTATATCCCAAAGCTCATCCTTCAGAGATCATTAAGGCATAGGAATTAAGAAAGATTTGAACTTGCATTCTCTGGAAGAGCAGTCAATGCTTCTAACTGCTGACCCATCTTTCCAGCCCACACAGTGGCTGAGCAGCACATATTGCTCTTCCAGAGAATTTGAGTTTGATCCCCAGAACCACATCTATCTGTAACCACATCCAGAGAGATCTCTGGCTTCTGTAGGCAAAATACATTCATATACACATGCCCATACCCCCGTTTATTAAAAAATTAAATAAAAAGCATGAGTCATAACAGCACAGAATCATAAGGGGCCATTTGAAAGAAAAAGAAGAAAAAAACGAAGGAAGGAAGGAAGCAAGCAAGGAAGGAAAAAAGAAATAGAGAGAGAGAGAAAGAAGGAAGGAAAAAAGAAAGAAGAAAGGAAGAAAAAAGAAAGAGAGAAAGAAGGAATGAAGGAAAAAAGAAAGAAGAAAGGAAGGAAAACGAAAGAAAAAAGAAAGGAAGAAGGAAGGAAGGGAGGAAGGAAGGAAGGAAGAAAGGAAGAAAGGAAGGAAGGAAGAAAGAAAAAGGAAGGAAGAAGTTGATTATAAGAGCAATGGTAGAATTCTGTTGTGAAACGATATTTGCCCTGTCAGTGTTTCAACCCACCCCCAGAAAATCTCACTCATAATGGGACTTTTCTCCAAGTTTTAAAGGAAAACCTCTCCTTCCTCATAAGGTCCCATCATGTTTAGGTCTCCATATGATTGTTTCTAACATTCTGCCTTCCACTTCAAGGCCCTTTCGTGGCCTCAAAGTCTTCTCTTTTTAATAAACTCCCCATCCAAAGGAAACCCTGAATCATGTGTAATCCTCTCATTCTGAACTGACTGACACTATTATCTTCTTTTATTATATTTAAAATAAGTAAGCAAAGAAATACAGAACTAAGAATAAACCCTGCAGCGAACCAAGTCTCATGCTAAGTGATCTAAGCCATGCCATTCTCAGGAAACGTTTACTTTGCTGGAAAGAGTGAGGGCTGTGTCCGTGTGTGGAACTTCGTGTCCCACTAAATTAGCTCTTGAAGGGCAGGTGTGCTTAATAATGAAGGACAACAGAGGGATGGGGATCCTGACGAATGTTTTCATCATAATTTAGACTTGAAGAACATCTGAGTTCAGCAACAGATGTCTGTCCATCATCATAGGGACTTGTGGCTATCTAAGTTCCTAAGATGGGTACAACCAGAAAACCCCAGAAGAGCAGCCTATGTGTTATACCTTTTGCTCAGCACTCAGGAAGCTGGTTGAAAGTAGGAAAGCCATCCCTACCAACAGAGATGCCACAATTCTGGCTTACATTTGGAAGTCAAGTCTGCCTCACAGATTATCATTGAGGCTAAATATGGTCTAGGCTTTGAATGAAACAGGACCATACTGGGGTACCTACCTTCCCTTGGGAAGGCTGTTTTCTCATTTACAGAGAGAAGAGAATAAAGCAGAGACAGGTTGAGCTGGACTTCTGGTACGATGAAGTCACGACAAGAACAACCTCCCTCTACTTTCAGGATCTTGGCCACTCAGTCACCTTCCTTCCTCTAGACATACTGAACTCAGCACATCTGGCTCTGTCAGTCCCACCCCCTGGGCCTATTGGCTTTAGTTCATGTGATAAAGTGTCTGCTGCACACAGGACCTGTCTTTTTTCCTTATCCTATCGTTCAACTGAACACTGCTTCCTGAGGCCTACAGCCTGTCTACCACACCTTCTTCAGCTGCCTAAGCCATGGACCTACCGTTCAACCTGATGCTGGGTGAGTGTCTCTGCTTCTGTGACTAACCCTGTCACAGAGGAGGCAAGTGTCCAGGGCTTTCTGGAGACTTTACCTGAAGGATATTCTTTGATCTTGATTCAGGCATCTTTCAAAAACAGCTTTCTATATATAGTAACTTGTTCTGAACCTTAGAAAGCCCCTAAATACATATTTTAAGTCTGCCTTGACTGCTGGATTTTTGCTATTTCCCTATATTTGCACAAATTTTACATGCATTTCCTTTGAAATACATGTCCAATTAAAAAGACAGTGATGGATATTGGGTAGATGTGAGGTAGAAGAAGGAGAGAAAGGGCATCTGTCAGAGGATCTGCCAGGCTCACACCTACCCACTGAGAATATTTTCTTTCTGGTAAAAAGACTCTGCCCCCTCCTTTACTCATCTTTTAAAAAGTATTAAAAAGAAAGCAGAGTTGCAAAATAACCATGTCCCATTAGTCTATTATTAATCTAGTGTCTTCTAAAAAAATGATTCACAGGGTTCTCTAATTTTCCCAAGGTCAGTCTAGATATTGGACAATCTGCAGTTTTGGATGGCAAAGAAATGGGTATTTTAGCCATGGCTCTTAACTGAGTGTGTAGCTTACCATACTGTACTGAGATTTTGCTCTCTAAAGTAAAGATGATGTTAAAAGTCCCCCAGAAGTTTTTTTTTAAGAGGAATTTGTATACTGTCTGTGTGTTTGTGTGTGTAACAGAGGAAACACTTGGGTAGCTGGTCATCCTAATTTTGAGACTGGTTTTTTGGCCCGAGTTGGCCATTCAGTCTAGGCTGGTTTACCAGTGAGCATTGGGGAGTATCCCTAGTCTGTCTATCCAGTACTAGAATTACAAGTTCATGCCCTTCTAGAAGCCGTTTAATAATGTGATTAATATGTGATATCTAATGGTATCTACTGATATGCTTCCCTAATAAGTCACATCCACTTTTAGTCTCTTGATTACCTAGGGCATTACCAAAGCCCACACTGTTCTTCCAGCTTCAGACATATATGTCTGATGAAGGGTCTTGACCATATCTTAAACATCTCTGCCCCCACGAAGAAACCAACAGCTAGTCTTGCCTCTTGTGGATTATGTTTGACCCTTCAAGGTCTCACCTGAAGTCTCACCTCCTCCAGAAAGTCCTTCAGGTCTGTGCCAACTGCACTCATCCCTCTAGTCAATCATGTTGAGAGGCTTCAAGCCATTTGCTTACTGTGTCATTTCTGAGCCTGTGTGTCAGCTTGTCACAACCCCTTTTCATCCAGGGCTTCTGTGTCCTGTGTGGAGGGTTATGCAATGCATATACAGAGCAGAGTGTTAGAAAGTTGTAATATACAAAGCCTCAGTCTGAGAGTGGCCTCACTGTTGAGATTAAGAGGCTCTTGAAAGCTAGTTCTAGAAAGAAGTATTTCAGGATTAGTCCTTGAGCTATTTGGAGCTGTTTGAAGAATTCTAGACTGGTCCAAAGATATCTACTCTACTGGGACAATCCTATAGCATATGTGGTGGGTAAATTACACAATTAAAAATCCTTGGCTTCTGAAGCAGCTGAGGACTACAGGGCTTCACAGTGTGAAGAAGGTGACAGAGAGTACAATTATACAGACTGTGTAGAGGAAACAAAAAGTCCCATGTTCCAATATGCCAGGTTGGAATATGCTAAAATTTTGAACTAAATTGTTCTTCCTGGTCTGTTGATCTAAATTGTCAATGGCCCACAGTTTACAAGCAGTGAGTGACTTTTTACACTGTTAAATGGTGGAGGAAATTCAAAATCCAAATATCACTTCACAAGTGCACAAAAGTCACCTGAAATTTAAAATGATGTGGAGAAAGAAAGGATTCTGGGAACCTGGCAGTGCTCATTCGTCTGCATATACTTGGCTCCTCTCGTATCTCAGGGGCAGGGCTGAGAGTAACTAAGCACACAGCCTACAACATCAAACACCTTTACTATTGGCTCTACACAACAGGGTTTGCCTACTCCCATTTAAGCGCCGTGCCAGTGACCAGAACAGATCATGCCGCTCTGCCTTGCCCACCGATGACTGTCCCGTGGTCTCCGGTTATGTTTTCTGTGAACTGAAAGGCTACATCACCACTCTCCCACTCCAGGCAGCTACAGTTGATCGGCGTAAATGACAGTGGTAGACATTACATGGACCTGTGCCTGGAGTGGAGCTGCAGTAACGTGCAATGGACAACTAAGTCAGTCAGTTTGCTAGAATTGGCCGCTCTGGTTCCCAACGTATCCTTTGAGGACCAGGAGTGCCAGGAGAAGGAACGCGCTTGAAGCTATGTGTTTTCCACTGAGGGGTTAGCAACCTCATAGGAAGAACAACATTATCAACCAACCAGAGACCCCAGAGCTCCCAGAGACTAAGCCACCAATCAAAGAATACACATGGAGCGACCCATGACTACAGCCACCAATGTAGCAGAGGATGGCCTTAATGGGCATCAGTAGGAGAGGTCCTTGGTCCTGTGAACGCTTGATGCTCCAGTGTAGGGGAATGCCAGGGTGGGAAAGTAGAAGGGAGTAGGTGGGTAGGTTGGGGAGCACTCTCACAGAGTCAAGGGGAGGGGAGGATGGGATAGGGGGATTCCGGAGGGGAAACTGGGAAAGGGGATAACATTTGAAATGTTAGTAAAGAAAATATCCAGTAAAAAAAAAATTGGCAAGGACACATGGGTAATTTGAACAAGACATAATGAACTATGATCTTTCTTTTTCTTTTCTCAGCTGTCTTGACTATTTTTGTTGGATTGTGTTTCTCAGGTAAGGAATATTTTTTTTGTATTTGTTTTTGCTTTGTTTGCCTATTTGTTGAGTTCTCAAGAGGCTTAGGACTCTAGGCTTAGAACTGAAGAAAGTCTGTAGCTCCCTTGGCTGTGTAAAGGTCCAATTCAGGCAAGCAACCTCCCTCCCCAGAGTCTATGCCAATCCACCAGCCTTGTGTGGATGGATTTTCACCTCCAGAATCCAGCTGCACTCAGGGTGGTTTTTCTGCTAGAGATTTTTCTGTGGCCCTAGAAGTTCATCCAACATCCAAATGGGATAGGTTCTCACATCAGGCCCCTTGGTGGACGTGCCCAGAGAAGATTCCTTTTGTCTTTCCAGGTTCCCCATTCATGGTTTTTTCCAGCCCCTTATGTACCCTCGAAGTAGACATGCTTCTTCTGTACAGCATGTGGCCTAAATGGCAAAGAGAAGACTGGGGCTCAGCCCCCACTGGCTGCCTCCTCACGGAGCCTGTACTGTGGTGAGAGTGAGCAGAAAGGAGGAAGAAGGGCAGAGGGGAGGAGAAGACGAGGAACCACAGACTATGGTTTCAGGTTTTTTTACACTCTCTCCTCATGCCCTGTTTTCGTGGATGCTAAGGGTTTGACCAGAGATAGCACCACACATTTTACAGTGAGATCTTCTGCCACGTAAGTGCAACTTGATGTATAGGGGTGTTAATAGTGCGATTCTCTGCCACATAGGTGCAGCCAGATGCTGAGCTCACTTTGGTTTTTTTCTTAGCCTGTACGGTTGTTGCCAATGCAGGTACTACCTGCTCTCTTTGCAGTCTCCCCTAACATGCATGAACACACACACACGCGCGCGCACACACACACACACACACACACACACACACACACACATACACACACCCTACTTTCAAGCCTTCTACTAATAAAGCCGAGTAAGAAAGGCAGGTGCCCTCTGTGTCTCCTTCCTTGAGCTTGAAGTTCCTAAACTCAGTTATTTCTAAGTCACGTCTTCACTTACCCTCGCTGCACTGCGCTCTTGGGTTATGTCATCTTTTCTGGAAACTACTCCAATATTCTACCTCATAAATAAATAAAAATGTATCAAAACAAGAACTTTACAATCCGAATGAGCCTAATAGCAGCTTTTTCCTGTTCTGCAAAATAATGCCTAGACTCTAATCTTAGCTCCCATGGCCTAAAGGTTACCTCTACATAACTCTCATGATTTATGTGCCCTGATACATAAACTTGACATTCAGATGTTCAACAATGGGAACTTTCTAAGGTTTTTTTTTTTAAAAGAAAATTTTTAAATAAAGCATTCTTCACTTATTTTTGACAATTCCATATATAAAACTATGAATGTGGAATAATACCATCTTAATAATATCGTAATAATATTTATTCTCAAAACCTAACCTCCCACTTCCCCAGGTGCCCTCAATATGTCCCACTTCCTCTTTCATGACTTCTTAAAATAAAAGCAAACCAAGCGATGAACAAAATTCAAAGCATTAACAGCAGCAAAACGCACTGAGCTCAATTAGTGCCACTTATTGGTCCGTCAGCTGATTTTGTCGCCTTGATCCTGTGTAGATCCACTGACCGTTGCTGCAGTTAGTGAGGCTGCTTCATGGTGTTCAGAAGAGCATTTCACAGCACAACTCCAGCTCTTAGCCTCTTTCTTCCCCTTCTTCCACCATGTTCTGTGAGGTGCAGATAAAGATACCTTATCCAGTGATCAGCAGCCATGACCGGCGTCTACTGCAGAGAGAAGATTATCTGTCTGAACTTGAAGAATGCACTAATAAATGTGCACACACACAAGTATTTAGAAGGCAATTTGACAACATGTCCATTTAGTAAGACAATATAATAAGTGTCTCTCCCTCCCTGTGGCCTATGGTCTCCCTGGTCACGGACTTTTGATAAGGCTTATAGGACCAGGCAAGAGTTCCCTCTTAGAGCAAGCCTCAAATTCTATTGGGAAGCAGTTGATTATCCCCATAATTTTCCTACCGCTATTGCACCAATTGGCATATTTT
Source organism: Micromys minutus (assembly GCF_963924665.1). NCBI lineage: Eukaryota > Metazoa > Chordata > Mammalia > Rodentia > Muridae > Micromys > Micromys minutus. Next base: position 24,217,997 of record NC_137973.1, read on the forward strand.
GCCTGACAAGTCAGCTTGTAGCAGGCAAGGTTCACGACTAGTACACTACTAATGGCTTTTCTCCCTCCCGGAGCCCACGTTGTACCTTTTGACACTAGGAAAGCTATCAGGGAGGGACTCTTCAGGTCAGTTCCAGCTTAATTTTTCTATATTCGGCAACCAGAGTCTGGTGTGACTTCAGCAATATGGTCTTACTTATTATGGTCAATGGCCAAGAGCAGTGACAATATCCTGTTGTTTAGGAGCCTCTGGGAGCTTCCCATCCATTGGCTCACAAGGACGTGTCTCAGACTGGACACTAAGATTTGTATGTCCTCTAGAGTAAAGCATTATTTATCCATACAGGGTACCTGTGTTCAGACGCATCCTTCTTTCTAAAAAGTTGTCTTTTCAATTAGCCTACAAAGTAGTGGGTTTCCATGATGGTGCTTCATATATCTTTGGTTTTGCTTAACCTACCTCACGCCTTCCTTCTTCTGTCTCTACGCTCTTAACTCTACTTAAACTTTTAAATTCCAGGATTTCTCCCGCCTCTACTTTTATTCCATCCTTCTATCCTCTTCATCAGGACCTGAATCTCTGACTGTTCTCCTGCTAGATCTCTTCTGAGCTTGGTTTTTGGAGAGGGACAATGTTGTGGGAAACAGCAAGAGAGGGAAAGACAGGAGGGACAGGAGGAGGAAGAGGGGAAGAGGAGGAAGAGGAGGGAGAGGAGAGATAGAAGGAGGAAGAGGGGGGGAGGAGGGATAGGAGGGATAGGAAAAGGAAGAAGGGGAGAGGAGGGACAGGTGGGAGAGGAAGGAGAGGTGGGAGAGGAGGAAAAGAAGGAAGAGGAAAAAGAAGAGAGAAAAGTGGGAGAGGAGGAAGGGGAGGGAGAGGAAGAAGAGGAGAATGAGGAGAAAGAGGAGGAAGTAAAAGGGAAAGGGGAAGATAGCAGGCAAGGGGGAAAGATGAGAAGAGACACAAGTAAAGAGAAGAGAGCTCATCTGTTAACCTCAAATCGTGTATCACTACTACCTCAGTCTGGCTACCACAAGAGAAACTTATGGAAAAAAAACTGTGCAAACAGCATCCGTATACAGTCCCATCTGAGGCCCACGGCGAGCTATTACTTCTCAGGGGAGAGTTTTTCTTATCCATGAAATTGTGAGTAGATATGTATTGGTCCTCTCATTCTGACCACTAGAGGGTCAAAAAATCTCTGCCAAGTCTTCTTTGTCCCAATTGTCAATCTGAAAAGGATATCAGTATCTATGTGTCCTGAAATAGCAGCTCTTGGTAGCGTACAATTAAGAGCATAAACACTTCCAGAAGTTTCTTTGTGTCTCCTATTCTGATTCCAGCTCCCCATGCTGTCTGTCAAAGGTATAAGGGCCCCAAACTGACTGCATATACTCCCCCACACTCTTCTGCTTCTCCAAGGCCTCCACCTAATATCTCATCCCTTTACAGAGTCTCCACCCAAAGTGCGGCTAGTGGGAGGTGCCCACCGCTGTGAAGGGCGCGTGGAGGTGGAACACAATGGCCAGTGGGGGACTGTGTGTGACGACGGCTGGGACCTGAAGGATGTGGCTGTGGTGTGCCGGGAGCTGAATTGTGGAGCAGCCAACAAAACCCCACGCGGTGCATCATATCAGCCACCAGCACCAAAAGAGCAAGAAGTTCTTATCCAAGGGGTTGAATGCAGTGGGACGGAAAGCACATTGGCTCAGTGTACGCTAAATGACGACGTTTTTGATTGCCCACATGCAGAAGATGCTGGGGCACAGTGTGAGAGTAAGTATGGGAGGCTCAAGGACCATCTATCCTATCCCCCAGGTGGCCATTTTGCTAGTCTTTGGTTCCTGGCGTGGATGCTCACACGGTACTACGATGAACGGCAGCAACACCATCCTTTACAAGTTACACATTATTATTGATTGCAAGACTTGGATATAATAACAGTTATGATTCCTACCCTATTGCTCCTTCCTTACTTTCCAGGTACATATGAGATCCAATTTCCCCTATTCATGGACATGCAGACAAATTTGCACAGATCTGTCAGCCACTGAACACTTGTTCAGTGTGTCTGTGTGCAGCTGAGATGGGGTTACAGGAGAGCTCATGAAGTTCAATAAGTGCTTTCGTGAACATTTTAGTTCTCAAGTTGTCTATCAGCTTAACTGGAGAGGGGAAAGACATTTGTGGGAAGTCAAAGCAACCTCACAGACAGATGGACAAAAGCATATAAATATGCAATCAATGCAGTCATACAGATAGACAGACACACAGACAGTGTTTCCTATTGTTCTACATAATTAGCTTCCTATGACTTAAGGTTGTGTGTGTGCTTTCTCTAAAGGCTATGACTTAACTGCAGGGCTGCCTCCATCCCCTTCTTTTATGTCCCTGCAGGATTTATTGTTACAGAAAAGATGAGCTCTCCCAGTGTTAAAGTTTTCTAATTTTTAGAAAAGTCAAGATTTGGGAACATTAGTAAGGGATACTTGATTTATGGCAACATAGAGCCAAAATATATTTTTGATATTTCAGTCAATATGTGTGTTTATTAATATTTGGTGCTTTTTCAACACTAAACTATATAGTATATAATATAATTGCATATATATAAAACATATGGATTAATATAATCTATTATATAAATTGCATATAATATGTATTTTATATTAATTTGTAGTGCTTTTAACTGTCTCTTGTGAGGAGCAATTAGAAGTTGAATATGGAAATAATTTGAAACACTAAACTGCCCCAGGCAGTGGTGGTGCACACACACTGTTAGTCCCAGCACTTGGGAAGTAGAGGCAGGCCGATATCTGTGAGTTCAAGGCCAGGCTGGCCTACAGAATGAGTTCCAGGTCAGCCAGGGCACAGAAGAACCCCATCTCAAACAAACAAACAAACAGACAAGACAAAACGAAAAGGAAAACTAAAATGCTACAGAAGTAAGCGTGGTTCACGTGGGAACTGGGAAACCACCATGTCCCTCTCTTACCAGCTGGTGCTAAGTGGTACTACAGCTCCACCAGCCTCGTAACCAACACCAAGAACCAAGCCATGTATAATCACACCCCCTTTCCCGAAAAGACGTATTCTGACGTGGAGACGACTCTGCTCCTCTCTTCCTTTCTTTCCAGACCCAGACAGTGACGTCTTCATTCCAGAGAATGTGCGGCTAGTGGAGGGCCTGGGGCGTTGCCAGGGGCGATTGGAGGTGCTCCACCAGGCCCAGTGGAGCACGGTGTGTAAAGCAGGCTGGAACCTACAGGCTTCAAAAGTGGTATGCCGGAAGCTGGGATGTGGGCGGGCACTGCTGACCCACAAAGGCTGCAACGGGATTACTCAGGGCAAAGGACCCATCTGGATGAGCAAGATGGCATGTTCTGGACAAGAAGCAAACCTCCAGGACTGCCCTCGTAGTCCTTTGGAGAGCAACTGCACCCACAGGGAGGACACATGGATAGAATGTGAAGGTAATAGACAATAATGACCTGCATTGGGAAAGTCGGTTTATTCATTAGTGCAGTTAAATAGAAAGCCAGGCAAACAACACTTACAAAGGACCACTCATGCACTGAAAGGCCATCGCACATTTATATATGTTTTTACTGATTGCTAATTCTCTTAAGAATAACCCCCTTTGCAGAGGGAAACACTTAAAAATTGTGCATTGTACAGTCATACTATGAACTGTGATACAGAATGTTGTAAGTAGGATATAACTTCTGAATTCTTCAGCCTTTAGTAACCACTAGAAATTCATTATATATCTACAAATAATATATTTATAAATAATATATATGTAGATATTATATTTAAGGAATAAATCAAAAGCATTCTAGTTAGAAAAACAGACCTAGCCACGGGTGTTGAAAAGGGATGAAGTCTTGGGGAAGGAGCAGCCGTCACCAAAACACATAGAGAATTTCAAATGTGCTGGCAGAGTTCTGGTGACCATGTACATAATCTTATTTGTTTTTCCTCTTTTCCTTTCAACTCTCACTCACACCTTCCTCCTGCAACCTGCAGATCCCTTTGAGCTGAGGCTGGTGGGAGGAGACACCCCCTGCTCTGGGAGGTTGGAGGTGCTGCACAAGGGTTCCTGGGGCTCCGTCTGTGATGACAACTGGGGAAAAAAGGAGGACCAAGTGGTCTGCAAGCAACTGGGCTGTGGGAATTCTCTCTTTCCATCCCCGAAAAACCGAAAAAGCTACGGGCCTGGGACGGGCCGCATCTGGCTGGATGACGTCAATTGCTCAGGGAAGGAAAAGTCTCTGGAGCTCTGCCGACATAGGCTGTGGGGGTACCACGACTGTACCCACAAGGAAGATGTGGGAGTGACTTGCTCAGGTACAGCCTACTGACCTGCCAAGGTTGCACTTCCAAGGAACGAAGTAGGAAGAAAGGCAGCAGCACACTGCCGGCCGCGGTACTTCCTCCTGGGCCCCAGAGCCGGAGTCGTCACCCGCTCTGTACAAACCTCAAGGGTCAGGACCCAGGGTCCTGGCAGTAGTTTTGTGTTTCTCTGGGTCTGGGGAGAGATTAGTAATGGGCAAGGATATTTTTTCTTTATAATACAGTCATTGAACATGAGAACAGGAAGATGAATGTCCTTACAGTAAACATGAGAAAAGTCAGTTCATGTAGAGGTTTTGAAACCATGAAAACGACTTTTAAATCAAATAGTAGAACTAGATGGATCGGTCTTTGCTTTAAGTCTCAGATTAGTTCTCGGAGGTGTCGCTGACCTTCAAGCCCTAAATTTGAGCTAACTGTAGAAGGCACGTGACCCCACTCTGCTGCTACTTCCTAAACCTTATTTCTAGAGTGTGTTGGGGCGCGGAGCTCTTAAGAATCTCAGAGCATCTTGCCAACGAGTACAGGATGCCAGTCCTGAACCACTGGTCTCCTCCCAGGAGCAAAGGAGGAAGTCCAGCGTAAGAGGAGATTGTTCAACTGTTACCCCTGGTTCTAGTTGTAGGGTTGTGGCCCAGCTGTGGAATTAGGACAGGGAGATGGCTGTGCAGAGTTGCTTGCTTTAAACAACTAATTCCAAAGTGAGCTGAGAACTGATTTTAACAAAAAAGGTGGGGGAACAGTTAACACCCAGAAAACAATACATCTAGCCACATTGAAGCACGTACTCTCCAAAAATCTCTGAAATTCAGACCAAAAGACTCTTGTCCCATTGACCTCAAAGGTTTTTACAGGTGTGTAAGGATAATACGTGAATAGAGGCAACCATCTTTCCCCCTGTGTTCTCCCTCTATGGATTCAGAAGGATCTGAAAAGCAAAGCTACACCTGTGCTGAACACACAGCATTCCCTTAATGCTTTACACAGCAGTTGTATTGCATTCGGTGTCATAAGCAATTTAGAGATGATTTAAAGCCTATAGAAGGGTGTGCTTCAGTTGTGTACAGTGTATGGGAGACTTTTGCTACAACCATGCATTTTGGCATCCTAAGGATGCTGACATCAGTTGTCTGTCAATGCAGATGGTGACCTGCGTTGTTTGTGACTCACAGGGGACATTGCTGTTGTACCTTTGGAGTATAGCTCCAGCTTTTGATCTGTCTCTCATCACTGTGGAAAGAGTTACACATGCGCTCAGCTCTTTCCTATGCTGGCCCTTGATCTGCCCCTTTGGCCAGCTTAGCTTGAGTAGAACTAACCTTTCACGAGGTTTAAACTGCACCCTCACTGCATTTTCCTCTTCTCTTTACAGAGCTTTGATGCGTGAGCTGAATCCCTGCTTGTCCAGTGGGCCCTGATTCTCTCAGTGGTGGGCTTTAGCCACCTCTCCCTCAGCCTGTCAGGAGTCAGAACATTGTGCTCACATCTTGATCCAGGGTTACATGCCCCCACAATCGCTTCTAGATGTGAGCTGCTGGGGTCCTCTGCTCATGACGTTTCCAGTTGCTCTGTGATCACTGTTTACTCCTTGGTGATGTTCCCCAATGTTACTGCCCGTCCCCAGCCTACCTGCAACTCTTCGGCCTGCCAGAGTGCCAGCTGTGGCCATGACTAAGGCACAGTCCGTCTGTGAACAACACTGAGGATTTGACAACTGGAGGAATGCTTGAGAGGGAATGTGGGTAAACAGTATTTTGGAGGTGGGGGAGAAAATACGTTTCAATATTCCTTAAACTTTGTAACAGTGAAGTGATCATAACAATAACACCTCACTACTTTCCTTTCTCTCAGAGAAAGTAGCAGGGTGGTTTCATGCAGCCCTCAAATGTTACCTGTAGAGTTCTAGATGTCTACCCCAAACCTCCATGTTTAAAGTTTGGTGTCTAATGCAACAGTATTCTGCGGTGGGGCCTTAGGGATCTAACTGCATCACATGGCTTGATCTCTCCGCCTTTATGTGTGGATTAATCACTGGTAAATTTGGAGATATTAGAAACTTCAGGAGTTGGGAAGGAAGTTTCCTAGTTGGAGGAAGAAGGTTGCTGGAATGTGCCTTTGGAAGGGGACATTTTGTCCACAGCTTGACCACCTACCATGTAGATGGGTTGCTTGCATATCATAGCTATTGTGTGTAAATTATGCTACAATAAACATAAATGTTCAGGTATTTCTTGGTATGTTGATTTTATTTTCTTAGATTGATGCCTAAACGTCAGTAGCATTTTTATACCCACATCTCATACCCATGGAAAGATCTTTCCAAACTCTAAACAGTTCAGTCCTGCCCTCCTAGGCTCTGTGGGTAGCTCAAGCTGTCCCTAAGAGTTAGTTAGCACTTTCTAGGGACTAGAGATTGTGACACAAAGTAGATTGTTTAGTCCAGGTAAGTGGATTTTTACAAGATATTCTGGATCTGGGAAAAGACATTTCTCATATTGGACAGAGACTGGAAGATCAGAAGGAACCCTTCCATGGAGATACACATGCATAGACAGTAACATGTCTGAGGCACACCAAGGTCCAGAACTTAGGATCTAATGGCATTCCTGACTTCATGTAACAAACTGCTGTGTAATCATAGTAATTTGAAAACTTAGTTGTCTGGCATTGGTTTTAGTACTTCCAACCAAAAGAAACCCAACTAGTTTACTCATTTCAAATTAATAAAATGATAATTCACCCACATTTTCTGAGACTGATTAGATAAGCTAGTTGTGAGCAATGCAGAAATTGTCATTACATTTATACAGCCAAATTCACAGATAAGATAGAATGGGGACCAGCTATAACAGAATACCACTCTAAAGAGTTGACCATGAGTGCCCTGGTTTGTTTACTGAATGCTTAAAAGCTAACATTCACATATAATATTTGCTTTGGGTGGGGGAATGGGTTACCTAACACAGGATGACTCTTCTAGCTTCATCCATTTTTTGCTAATTTTATAATTTCTTTCTTAACAGCTGAATTATATTTCATTGTTTATTTGTACCACAGTTTCCTTAGACATTAACATTTACACTGTTAATAACTTCTGGCTATTTTGAGTAAAGCAGCAATGAGTGTGGTGATTAAGTATCTCTCTAGCAGAGTGTAGAGAGTCTTTTGGGTATATGCCCAAGAATAGTGTAGCTGGATCTTGAGACAGGTGTATCCCACAACTTTCTGAGGAACCACCACAAAGATTGTCCTAGTGGCTGTACAAGTTTGCACTCCCACCAGCAATAGGTGAGTGTTTTCTTTTCCCCTTGTCCTCACCAGTATGAGCTGTCATTTGTTTTATTGATCTTGGTCATTCTGACTGTTGTCAGGTGAAATCTCAAAGCAGTTCTTATTTGCATTTACCTGATGGTTGAAGGTGGTGACCATTTCTTTAAGTGCTTCTCAGCCATTTGTGTTTTATCCTTTGAGAACTTTCTGCTTGGTCCTGTTCCACATTTTTTTTAAATTAGATACTCTCTGTATTTACATTTCAAATGTTATCCCCTTTCCCCTCTTTCTTCCCCCTCCCCCTCCACTTGTCTCATTTTTAACTAAGTTGTTTGGTTTTTTTATGTCCAGTGTTTTTACTTCTGTATACATTTCAAATACTAAGCCTCTTTTGGATATCTAATCGGTGAAGAATTTCCCCATCCTGTAGCCTGCAGCTTTGCCTGAATGACAGTGTCTTTTACCATATAAAAGTTCTTCAGTTTCATAAGATTCCATCTATTATTTGTTGACCTGAGTGCCTATGCTGTAGGTGACCTGTTCCGAAACTCATCCCCTGTGCCAATCAGTTCAAGCCTGTTCTACACTTTTCCAGCTATAAGATTCAGGTATCTGGTTTTATGTTGAGGCCCTTGGTCCACTGGAGTTGAAATGTGTGTGATCTGCATTGTTTTACTGCCACCCATTCAGTTTGGCTGGCACTGTTCGTGGGAGATGCTCTCTTTTCTCCAGTGTGTATTTTTTGGCTTCTTAGGCAGAAATCAAATACCTATAGGTGTGTGGACTTAAGTTTTTAATTTCAGATTCAATCCCATTGATCATCATGTCTGCTTTTATGTGACTACCATGCTGTTTTTATTACTACTCTGTAGTGATACATTGAAATCTGGAATGATGATTATCTCCATTAGCATCATCATCATCATCATCATCATCATCATCATCATCATCATCATCATCATCCAAGGTTGTTTCAGCTATCCTAGTTTTGTTTTTGTCCACATGAAGCTGACAACTGATTAGTTTTCAATTTTTGTGAAGAGTCAGATCTATGGCAATTGCACTGAATCTGTAAGTTGTTCATGGTAGGATGGCCAATTTCACTATGTTAACCTTACTTATCCATGATAATGAGAGAGCTTTTCATCTCCCAGTGTGTCCTTCAATTTCTTCCTCAAATGACATCAGGTTTTTATTATACAAGTCTTTCACTTGCTTGGTAAGAGTTATCTCCGAATATGTTTTTGAGGTATTGTGGAAGGTACTGTTTCTCTGGTTTCTTTCTCAGTCAAGTGGCCATTTGCCTGTGAGAAGATTTTTCTGTGTTAATTTTGTATCTGACACTTTACTGAAAGTATTTATTAGCTGTGTAAGTTTCCTGGTATTTTCTTTTGCATATAAAATCTTACTATCTTTAAGTAAAGACACTTGGAATGGTTTCTTCCCATTTGTGTCCCCCTTCATATCCTTATCCTTTAGCTAAGACTTCAAGCCTATACTGAATAGATATGAAGAGAGGAGAGCAGGCTGAATGGGAAAGCAGGAGTTCACCCTGTGTACGGGTGCAGGAGAAGAAAAAATGAAACAGACACCATACAGCAAAAGTTACTTCGAGAAACAGTAGGTGTCCTAGTCAGGGTTTCTATTCCTGTACAAACATCATGACCAAAAAGCAAGTTAGGGAGGAAAGAACTTATTACCCTTACACTTCCACATTGCTGTTTACCACCAAAGGAAGTCAGGACAAGAATTCAAGCAGGTCAGGAGGCAGGAGCTGATGCAGAGGCCATGGAGGGATGTTGCTTACTGGCTTGCTTCCCCTGGCTTGCTCAGCTTGCTTTCTTATAGAACCCAGGTCTACCAGCCCAGGAATGGCACCACCCACAATGGGCTGGGCCCTCCCCACCATCACTAGTTGAGAAAATGTCTTACAGCTGGATCTCATGGAGGCATTTCTTCAGCTGAGGCTCCTTTCTCTGTGATAACTCCAGCTTGTGTCATGTTGACACAAAACCAGCCAGTACAATAAGTAAGATTTATTTGAGAAGACTTAATTTTGCTTCTTTTTCCATAATATACAAGGAGCACAAATGCAGTCGCCTATGAAGGCTGTCTGTAACTTGCTTTTTAACTATAAGGTAAACTTCTAAGTTACATAGGGATAGTCAGGAAGCCTTCAACAAGAAAATACAGGCTGCTCATCTGTGACCTGTGGGCCTTATTCTTCCAAAGACTGTCTTGAAATGGACCAGCCCAATTTTTCTCTACATACTGGAACTGTTAGCTAGTGCAACGAGGCAGGAAAAAAATCAAACTGGAAAAGATTAGAATGTTTTAATTCACAGCTTTGACCAGTGGAAAAATTTTGATGGACTCTACCAAAAACAAAACAAAACAAAAACAAAACCTTCAACTAGCCAGATTTCCATATACAAAATTAATTGTATTTATCTATAAAGCACCTGGATGTTTACAATGTAATCAAATACGAACATATTTAATTTAGGTCATATAAACCCAAGGACATATTTAACAAAAATATTATTTCTCTGGGAAAGAATACAACATACAAGCATTTCTAGTTGCCAACTAAAGGACACACTATTTTGGGGAATCAAACAAAGAGCTATCTTGATACTAAATTTTTAAAAATTTATCAATCAGATTTATATGTTAATTCTCAATCCACAATCCAGCCACACACTAAGCTTACAAACAGTTGACAAAGATATAAACCACCCACTTAGATAAGATAAATTGACCTATAGAAATCCATCCCTTAGAAAGTATATGTAACTACCAATGGCTACTCAGAGCCACTTGGACAGAGATGGGTCATCTTCATCTTCCATGTTGATTCTCCTCTTTCCTCCTCTTTCTCGCTTTACAAAAATTTTGTCCCCACCCCACTCTCTATTGTCCAATCATTTATCACCTTGATATCAATCTACACATCACCCTTTCTGTTTATTTTATACAGAATATTCAAATCTGGCTCAGCAAAGATTATCAGTTGACTATTCTGCGATATGTTGCAGTAAATATTAAAAAGTAAATCTGCTACCAGTCCAGCGCAGTCTCACTCCGTGGGAGTTGCTTCAGTGTGGAGATGGGTGTCCAGTCTCTTTCTCTACCACTGTATCCACTCTGCCCGCCCTGGCTGCTTTTGATCCAGGTGGTCCAGGACTGCCCTGCCCCAGCATGTTGTTTTCACTCACTTCCCCTTGGTGGGGTGTTGGCCTTGCTTACACACATCCCAACTCCGTGTTGGGCTTTGTGCATCCCACCACTACCCCTCTTTTGAACTCAATTAAGTTGCCACATCAAAGAACACACCAAAATACTCTGATCCAATTGGTATGATATAATTTGCCCACCTAGATAAGTCAAATAATCCTGTATAATTCTATTCCTTATAAAATATTCATGATAACCTTTAGCCATATAGAGATTTGCCAGGAGAAACATCTACGTCTTCCTCCATGTTGCTCCTCTTGAATCTCCTGTTTTCTCTTTCTCTCCCGCCTTACCAAAACTTTGTCCCCACTCCACTTTCTACTGTCCAATCATGTATCACCTTGACATCAACCTACATAAGCCACCTACACATTGAGAAATAGACAATATTTAGGAGAAATGTTAAAGAACACCAAAGGTCACAAAGCTATGTTGTTAATTTACTCAAATACATGTTACACGAGTGTTTACAGCTATTTTGTTTATAAGGCAAGGGTGGATCTCAGAAATATTAAACTAAAGGAATACATTTAAAAACAATAAATATTATGTTTTAGTTCTTATGAAATCACAGAGACTAATCTAATCTAAAGTAACAGAATGCATCTCTCTCCCTCTTCCTTTCCTTCTCCCCTTTCTCCTTCCCCTCCCCCTTTCTCTTACACACACACACACACACACACACACACACACACACACCACTGCACAGCCAACTTGGGAGAAGTAAAACACTGGACTCCAAGACTCTGAAACTCCTATAGGAATTCATAGTAAGAAAGTGAACGGCTGAAGTCTGGAACCAGTCAGATGGGGAACTTGGAAACCAGTTCCACACAGTTCTAACCTGTATCTGCCCACCTTACAGGATGGACTAAAGTCCAGACAAGCATGGTTCAGTGGTGAGCAGGACCACCCCTTGACCAGAACTTCATAGATGTGCACATCACCTGCCCTCTACTTAAACTTTGGCTTCATTTTGAATCCTTAAAGATGACTGGGGAGGTCACTGTTTCTCTTATCCCCTTTCAATATGGCCACATTGAATTAAAATATTATTTTTCTGCTTTTTGCTTTATATGGATGTTTTAATGTTTTATGTGACTTACTGAGAGTAAGTGGCCACAGCTGACTAATATTTTCTAAGTAGGAATGTGCCAAAGCTAGCCCCTGTTCCCAGGCCCCTAAGAGACAATGAGATAGAGACTCTCTGGCTGAACCTGGCTTCATAGACTTGGTGAGGAAGGAAAGAGATCCTCCCTCAAAGGAATAAAGAGATAGTTTTCTGGGGCGAATATGAGCAATTGTGGCTCATGAACACAGATTCAGATCCCCCCAAATACCATGTTGCAACAATGTATCAATTTTATCAACGTTTTATAGCAAAGAAAGTCATAAGTAACACACTTTCAAGTACATCAGATAGGTGGGTTATAGCAGAGCTAGGAAGTCTGATAGAGTTGTTAGCTATTTAGTTGGTAAAAACTGGGGGTCTATTTGTACATCCCCAAAGGATTTAAATCATGGTGACAAAAGAGGTTGGTTCAATGTACAGAGGTGATCAATAGATTGTTATTAAGAGGGATTAAGAAGCCCCAAATAATTTGCCCCTGGATTTGGAACATTCCAACCTCTCCAAGTCACTGAAGGTCTAGGCAGTCAATCAGCATTTTCAGGATCGGCTTCTTTCCAGAAATCCTCATTCACAAGGTGCAGACCGTAATCCCAGGATGTATTTCAACCCCAGAGCGCAGACTGTGACCCTAGGGTACAGACAGCAACTCCAGTGTGCAGATTACAATCCCAGGGCGCAAACTCTGACTTCAGGGTGCAAACCGCAATCCCAGGACCTCAGGGTGCAGATTGTGACCCTAGGGTGTATATAGTGACCCCATGTTTAATAACATACATATATACACATACACACACAATGCTGAGCTGATGCAAATAATCTTGAACAATCACTATGACTGTGTTTATATCAGGTTACCTTTGTCAAGCATTACACTGTAAGCTTATTGAAGGGACTCTGGCCAGCTCAGCCTGTCACAACATGGGTTTGGCAGGCTCTGCCCTTCTGTATTTTCTCTGCCTTGCTAAAAGCCATCACATTATATCCCTAAAGCTAGTCCCCGAAGACTTCCCTTATCTGGCCACTTTTCTTCCTTGGGCTGACTACAAGGTCCAGCTATCAAAGTATTAAAGTCTAGCAATCAAAAGACTTCTTTGGCTCACTTAATTAACATGCCCAATTTAAATTAGACATTCATCCTAACAGAGGGGTTCCCCATGTACCTGTATAAACCACCATTTTCCAATGTTTCAGATCTGTCTCCTCTCGATCAAGGGGCAGTCCTTTGTCCCTCCAATATAAACACTCCTGCCCCATCTCCCTCGTCCTCTAGCTCCTGTCTTCATCTCTTATTTCTGGCTCTCTATCCCTTTGGAGCAAATAAGTCTTCTTTGTGCTGTGAACCTGGTCCTGGGAATCCTGAGCCCAAAAGTCTCCTTTCTCTTACAATGAATTTACCCTAGTTTGTGATAATTGTATCGCCATGGACAGAATGTTTTAAGAACCTTCAAATCTATGGAGCAGCTGGAAAGATATTTTAATGTGAAGAAATCAGGCTCTGGAGCAGGACACACAGGTAAAAAGATGTGAAACAATGTTGCAGAAGCCTCTCCGGCCTTACTCCTGGATTCCCCACCTCTATATTACAAGGGGTGGCAGCTTTTGTATTGGTCCTGAAAGCTTAAATTTGGCTGACATCTTCATGTGGCTTTCCCAAGTCATAGTCACAGCTGCCTGTTCAACCATCTGCTGTCCAGAAATTTCTCTGGATATTTGTCAATGCTGGTCTCTTTTTCCTAAAGTTGAGTATGTTCACCACTACTCACTTCTTTTCCCGATTCTTCTCTTTGGACTTTATATCCAAACTTAGACTTTTCAATCTTCTATAACAACTCAGCTGCCACGGATTGCCTGGCTACTCTTTTTTTTTTCTTTTCATAATTTACTTTTTAATTTATATTACATCCCAATCACAACCCCCTCCCTCTTCTCCTCCCAATCCTACCCTTACAAATCCCTCTCCTGTTGCCCCCTTCCCCTTCTCCTTGGAGAAGCCTCCTTGGGTACCATCCCACCCTGAGATATCTAGTCTCAGCAAGACTAAGCATGTCTCCCACTGAGGTCCAGCCAGGCAGTCCAACTAGGGAAGGGGATCCAATAGCAGGCAACAGAGTCAGAGAAGCCCCGCTCCAGTTGTTAGGGGACCCATATAAACACCAAGTGGCACATCTGCTACAAATATGTGGGAAGCCTAGATCCAGCCCCTGCATGCTCTTTGGTTGGTGGTTTAGTCTCATTGAACCCCTATGGACCCAGGTTAGTTGATTTTGTATCTCTCCAGTCCCTTTGTCCTGCCTGGTTATTCTTAATCTTAGAGGATTCAAGATTCAAGAAACGTGAGAAAGAAAATAGTTTATTCCCCTTTAATCTATAATGAGAATCACATACAGGTTTTGGGTGACAGAGAAAGGAAGACACAGATGCTAAAGAAAACAATGGCAGGAGTTGCTTACCACCGGCTGGGGTAAGGGGAGGAAATGAGGATGGTGAGTATTTTTCAGTTCACAGAGGCTCTCTGGTGCATACTCAAATCCTCCATTTTATTTCAAACCTCTCCCGTTTTATTATTTCCTACGACTCTTTAAAAAAGTGGCTCGTGTTCATTTATTGGGACACTGAAATTTTAAACATGAGAAAATATCTATATGAATAGCAGGACCCTATATAAATCAGAATATGCAACAATAGCAGACACAGAACATGGCCTGTGAATGCTCCCACTCCTGAATCAGACACAGAGCCTGCAATAGAAGCTTGTGAAAAAGAAGGTGCATTTGATCAGACACTGAAATAGACAGCCTTACCGGAGATGGCAATGCGTAGTGCGAAATTCGGCAAGACTCAAGTTCAGCGAGACTCATCGAAGCCCAAATCATCTACTGGAACATGAATATTAATGTTTAATTCATAAAGTATTAATCAAAGTTATAAAAAGAAGGCCTGCACCTCATGCTGCACAAAAGCTCCAAGTCATGAAATGCAAACCATAAGAAGGAGCATCTCTCATTTTTTTGGGGGGCCTTCATAGAGAAAGAAATGAACACCGGCCAATGTTGCTTCGTATTTCTATTTCTGTAAACTCGTGTTGAAGGTTAACTTCCGACCCCAACTTCCTCAAACCTCAGAGAAGCCTAAAGCAGTCATCTGGGACACCTCTGTGAGTGGTCTGCTTTTGCTTTTTTTTTTTTCCTTTTCGTGAGAGGCACCTTCAAGTTACCATCCCAGGCCTGGTCCTCATGATACCTTGGCTCTTGCTGCTGATCTATGGTGAGCTGGACAGCTTGGAGTGGGGTCTGGGATCGGGGATCTCGAAAAGGATAGAGAATTCTAGGACTAAGTTTCTGCCTGGTAATGCTTGGGGATTCGGCGGGGATGCTTCTGTGGTCTCTGTCTGTCTCTCTGTCTCTGTCTTTCTCTCTCTCCCTCTCTCTCCCTCCCTCTCCCTCCCTCTCTCTCTCTCTCTCTCTCTCTCTCTCTCTCTCTCTCTCTCTCTCTCTCTCTCTCTCTCTCTCACACACACACACACACAGTGTCAACAACTTGGTCCCTACATTCCTTTTTCTTCTCTGACCTTCACTTCCTTTTATTCACAGGCTAGAACGGCAGTGTTTACCGTCAGCCCCCTCATTCCACCATAGCTACTCTCCGCTTTCTCTGGTGTCATAGGTCAGAATGGCAGGATTACTCATCCATCATTAACTTGGAAGGCTTACTCGTCAGGGACTCGGAGACTGCAGCTCATCCCAACGTGGCGTGGCTGCGGAGGCTCTTTCGACTATCTGTCCCTACTGCACTATCAGATGACAGACAAACTTTAACTGTGTCTAAACCGTGGTGCTTTAAACAAAGGCTCACCTGGCACCTTGTCACAATGTGCCGCGGACATCAAATCGCAGACATTCTTTGTCTACAGCCCTGTGTTCCCACTCATGCATGGGAGACGATGCTTCAGGGTCTCCTCTTTTCAGACTTAATCTTTTTGGGCCCCATTTTATAACTTTGATTAATACTTTATTTTAGAAGTAAAAACAGTAAAAAGAAAATTCTCCGTTTTTCTACTCCCGTGTTTACCAACTACCGCCTGTCTTCTGGCTCTGTAAATAGACCTTGTCTCAAAGATAGGCGTCTCCATTTGCTTATTCAAGACCCTCCTCCACTCAGATGTTCCTCTGTTCCAGCTTGTTCCTACTCAATGGAACTCTCCTACAGGCATGCTTGGAGATTTTTTTTCCCTCCATGACCTCACTGTTTCCCCATCCACTCTGCGCTCAGCTCGCTCTGCGCTCGGTTCGCTCTGTGCTCGGCAACTTCGCTTTGTCCCACTTCCCCAGTTCTTTTTTTTTTTTTAAAAAAAAAACAAAACAAATACACTTCATTTTTAGTTACTCTGAGACTTGCCTTTCTTAATCTCTTGAGACTCCCCCCCATGTCAATCCAAGCAGGGAACATTTCTATCATATCAAAGATTCCTTCAAGCCCCCAATCTTGTCCCGCGAGCTCCTCTCTCCTTCTTAACGCAGGCCAGTGTTCGACTGTTTCCTTTTCTGGTGAGCTCACTTTAATCCACCGTTCGTCCACACTGCTCCTTTCCGAAGTTCTCCCTAACCTCACCCATCACTTCGTGTCACCTCACCCAGGAATCCTAACTAGCTTTGTTGATCTCTGTCTGACATTTCACCACTACATCAGAGTCTTCCCACAAAGCATTTTTCTGACTTAAAAATAGTGCTGATAACCCCCTCCCCCTCCTTCCCTCTCTTCCGTGGTCTCTCCATCTCTTTCCCTCCCTCCCTCATTCCCTCTCATACCCAAGTGTTTCATGGTTACTGCTCTAGACCAAGAGTGCTCTGAGTGTCCAGATGGCCTGGTGCTTTAATACAGCTTATTTTCCTGCTTTGTTTTTCATCTGAACACTGTTCTTTGAAATGATGTTCTATTTTTATCAAAATATTTTAAATTAAAATATAATTATATCGCCTCCCCCTTCCTTGTCCTTCCTCTAGCTCCTCTCAAGTCCCCCGCTCCCTCTCACATTGATAACCTTTTTGATGATGATGATGATGATGATGATGATGATGATGATTCCATACATAAATACGTAACCATAACCTGTGGAGTAAATTGGTCTGGTTTTTGTGTATACAGTTTCAGGGCTATTGAACAACTGATTGGGGAACTCATCCCTGGGAAAGGGTAACCCTCCACACACCCACTGGTCACTGCCTGTAATTATTTGTCTGGGGGTGGGCCACATGAGATTTCCCATTGTGTGTCAGCATGTGTATTGATATTATCATTGCTTGGGTCTTCTTTAGGCAGCCATATTGTTGAGGTGTCACGGGTCCCTGTTACTTCCTGGAAACACAACTTTACAGTAAACCTTCTGGTCCTCTGCCCATCCAATCTTCTTGCCTTCTCTCCTGCAGTGTTTTCTGTGCCAGCCAAGTATTGCAAAGTATTTATCTATGAACAAACACATAAATATGATTCTTCGGCTAGCTCTCTCTCTGATCCCTTGCTATTACCTGAGGAAGTGATTATTCAAATAAGAATTTAACCAAGTAGGCATTTCAAGCTAAGCATAATAAAAAATAATTAATAATTAGGAGAAAATCTTGATCAGGTTTTAAATCTGAGGCACTGGTCTCAACACTCTGAGGACACACACTTGTCTCTACAAACACAGTAAGGCAGGTTCTGTCACTATCCCAATCTCATAGAAAAAGACTCTGGAACAGAGGAAGGACATACTTTCCAGGGCCTCGTGGCCTGTGAGAGGATGAACAATTATCAGTATCTCTCCTAGTGACAAAACCTGCATTTCCCCCAGACATTCTCCTATTTGACTAACAAAGTGGCCAAATCCCTGGGTTCGGAGAGTGTATTTGGAGAAGCCTAATTCTTCCCTGGATCCGAGCCTCCTCTGATGGGAAGAAAGTTGGAAGCCAACTCTTATTTGACTGTTGTTACCCTGGTAGCAAGTCCAGCGATGACACTTCAGGTTTTTGAGAGGACGAAGGAGTAGGACATTGGAACAAACCGACAGGCAGTTGAGAACAGGGTTCTTCCCACATCCAGAACCATCCAGGTTTGAACAGTTGCCAATATAATGATGCTGATCTGTTGTTTCAGTTTGGAGGTTTTTATGGTTATTAGTAAAATGATCACCTTCCAATCTAAACAAATATAATACACTTAGAGTTTTGCTTGTTTATTGGAGCCTTTATGTCATACACACCTGTCATATTCTTTGTCTAGTTTGATACAGAGATCGCTGCTTTCCTTGTCAATCAAGAAATATTCTTCATTTACCTTAAATAGTCACTTTGGGTTATTTGTTCTGTTCTGTTTGTTTGTTTGTTTGTTTTTCAAGAAGGGTTTCTCTGAACTGAGTCCTGGAATTCACTCTGTAGGCTAGGCTGGTCTCAAATTCAGAAATCCTCCTGCCTCAGCATCCCAAGTACTGGGATAAGCCATGTACTACCACCACCCAGCTGAACAGTAACCTTTTTAGACTTTAATAGCAAGAACGTATAGGTTCACCCATTCTGATAGCTCTTAAGATTATCTACAATAATATCTCCACTTAAGCAAAACTGTTACTGTCCATTTACTGTAACTAGATTCATCAGCACTCACCTCTACATTGTTCTTTTAAAATTGTATTTACCAATCCTTCTCCCATTCCCAGGTGCTGCAGGTTTTCTGTTAATAGCATAGCTTTCTCTTTACAACTAGACGAAATGCTGTGTAAAGTAGCAGCTCAACGTTATTTCTCTGTGGTTGAAACACAAGATTTCCCAGCATCTTATGAACAAATCGCCTTTCCCCTTGGGGTGGGGAGTGGGAGAAGAACAGGGCTCCTTATGAAGGACAAAGGTTACTAAAATTACCTTATAATCATAAAAATCACTATGTGTCTTTTCTGGATGATGTAGAATGTGGGAAAAGAAATGAGAAAGAAATTCGGGGAGGGGAAGATGCAGCAGAAGGGGGGGAGGAAGGTGTTGGGGAGGCACAAGGGTAGAGGAGGTCACTATTGGGAAAGCCCTTAGAGAAGTTTAAGTGTGGGAGAAACTCACTGCTCTGGTCTAACCTGTACTGGTTTCTTTTCCAGCTCTACCCTGTGAGCCTGCTGGTGAGTTACGCTCCTCCTCTTCCTCACAGTCTAGGGGTAGCTTGTCCCCCAGATCAGCACATGAGGCACGTGGATGGCTGAGCAGCCATGCCTGTCCTGTCTCGGAAACAAACTTCAGAGACTCTTCTGGGCCCAGGCTGTGGCCTGTGTCTGCCAAGCCTGGGTGAGCTGTGGTGAAGCCACCTCAGCACTGGGAGGGAAATGTGGTCACACAAAGACGAAAGAGATAAAAGAGAGCACCAGAGATTTCTGTTAGAACAGATCTGTTCTCCTTCGGAGCTCCAGGTCTGCTGTGCTCTTCAGCTGGGGACACAGGGCCAATGGCTGAGAAGAAGGCAGAGCCACAGAGCACAGCACTGTAGTCAGTCCCCAGTCACATGCAAAACCAACAGCACTGCTGCCTCCTGCGATTCTTAGCTCCACTCTGTAGGCATAGCTGTGCTCGCTCGCTCGTTCTCTGTCTCTCTATCTCTGTCTCTCTTTGTCTCTGTCTCTGTCTCTCTTTCTCTCTCGTTCTCGCTCTCACTCTCATGAGCACAATCTCTTGTTCTTTCTCTCTGCTTTATGCAAATTTAATTGATTTTCTTGCCACAGGAAATTTTTCACTGTGAAGCTTATGCAAATCTACCATGCACAAACTAATCTCTTGCTCACAAACTATTAACCACAAGGTGAAAGAAGATTGTCTAGGGGCTGGAGAGATGGTTCAGTGGTTAGAGCACTGACTGCTCTCTCAGAGGTCCTGAGATAATTCCCAGCAACCACATGGTGGCTCACAACCAAGTGTAATGGGATCTGATGCCCTCTTGTTGTGTCTGAAGACAGCGACAGTGTACTCATATACATAAAATAAATAAGTCCTTTTAAATTTTTTTTATTTTTTTTAAAAAAGATTGTCTGTTTCACCCAGCAACACAGAATCAAAGATCCCCATGATGGGAGGGAACAGAAGGTTCTGATCTTCTGGGTCCATCACTGGTATCCAAATTTAAGTCATGTCTACGCTGATGCTATATGTGCCTTTTGTTTGTTTTCTCCTGTAGCTCTAAGGTCAGACACTCAATCATAGCCTAAACAGAAATACAACCCCACATCCAGGACAAGGAGATTGTTGCTTTACATGTTTTAGGGAAATCTTTGATGTCTGAGAATGCTCTGAAACAAGCTATAGAAGACAAAGCAGAACTCAGTCAGGAGACAGGGTTGCAGGTGCCTACCACCTTCCTTTGTCTGCTCAGTTTCAAATGTTGGGACGTTATCGGTCCTCTGGGGATCACAAATGTCTACTGTGAAGAAGATGCTAACTGTAGCTGTAACTGGAGTCTAAAGGGATTCTTCAAAGAGCATTCTTGTAGGAGGGGTCTGAGGTTATACTCACTGAACTAGGACTCACCCGGAACCCAGAGGACTCTATATTTTCATCTGGTGAAGAGAATGGTTTCTTTCATAGGGAAACTATTAAAGTCTCCCAAACTGAGAGGTTCTCAGGGCTAAGCCCAAAGAGACCATGGAATTCATGGACTGATGGGACTGTGAGAAGCTGAGGAAGGGGAGCCCAGAAACCCCAGAGCATGCATCCCTATGACTTAAGACATGTGTTAGACTTTCATTTTGTCCCATGCATTCTTCAGAGGTTTGAATAGAAGTTCTGAATCAAAGACCTGGACTGTGTGGGTGATGGGTTCAGGGCATTTCCAGGTAAGTGTGCCCCTATTTCTCCATGAAGAATGCTTGAGACTCAGGGAAGACTGAGACTTGGGGAAGAGGCAACAGAAAACTGAACCCTGACTCCCCAGGTCCCCTGTTGTGCCTTTGAAAGTGATGCTGTGTGTCTGAGA
Organism: Micromys minutus; assembly: GCF_963924665.1. Taxonomy (NCBI): domain Eukaryota; kingdom Metazoa; phylum Chordata; class Mammalia; order Rodentia; family Muridae; genus Micromys; species Micromys minutus. The sequence continues at coordinate 24,238,965 of NC_137973.1, forward strand.
TGTCAGGGAAAGGGGAACCTTTGATCAATATGGTATACACACACACACACACACACACACACACACACGGTGGGCTGAGTTTTAGCTCAGTGGTAGAGCATATGCCCAGCATATATAAGGCTCCACTGCTTTAATTCCTGGTATTGCCAAAGTAAAAAAGGAGGAGGAGGAAGAGAAGACAATAACAACAGAAAGAGGAGGAAAGGGAGGGAAGAAGGAAAGGAGAGAGGAAGGGAAGGAAAAAAGGAAGGTGGGAAGGAGAATGGGAAGGAGGGAGAAGGAGAAAGGAGAGAGACAGAGACAGTTTACAAAAACTTCAAGCTCCACCATCCCGTGTGACAGTCTTCAGTATACCTACAGTGGCATAACTTTAGAAATTATACCAGAAATTTAAAACTTAAGACAATGAGATTTAAGCCAAAGGTGAACATTGCCTTCTGGAAGCTGATCCCAACATATAGGGTTAGGATGTGTTCCAGAAGGAACGGGGCAGGTTCACAGCAAAGGGAAACGTGTGCCTACGGAGGAGGTTGTGGGAGATGTTGTAGGTCCTACTAGCTGAGAACACAAAAGATGTCTAATACTTCCCTGGAGTTTCTGTTTATGTCCTATCTCTAGATCCATCTCTTAGCCCTGTGCTGAGTAGAGTTATGTCATCGTAGGGTGGGAGATGACATCACACACTCTACAGTAGAGGCATAATGCATTTCTTACCCTGAGACTATCACCCAAACCCAAGATGATTTCAATTCAACAGAACACCAGCCCCACTTACGCTATAAAAATTACTGACCTTGCCAGCAGCCCTGGCTCTTGGGACTGCCACACCTACTCCTTCTCCCTGAAACACTCCCAGCAGAGTCTTGTGTTCCCACAGGAATTTCTGACCCCGAAGTGAGCTTGAAGACCCAGCCCCCAGGGGGATGGGTGATGGAGGGAGACAAGCTGGTCCTCGTCTGCTCGGTTGATAATGCCAGCAGAGATATAACTTACTTCTGGTACAGAGGGGCCCTGGGTTTAAATCTGGAAACGAAGACCCAGCCTTCACTAACAGCAGAGTTCGAGATCAGTAGAACGAAGCAGAGTGACGCTGGTCAATATTACTGTGCGGCTGACAGCGGCAATGGCCCCGTCCCCAGTGAGCTGGTGAGCATCAGTGTCAGAGGTAAGCAATGCAAACACCACATCTTAGCCAGCAAGCCTCATCTAAGCGCCACACTTTCCCGAGCTGCCTCTGGGGAACTCAGTGGGGTTGAGCCTCTAGAGGACAGGCAGAAAGCATGGGTCTGCTATGCTATCAAGGTACCTTTCTCTAATTGTCCACTGTTGGTTAGTTCCAGTGTCTCGCCCTGTCCTTACATTTGGGGACTCCGGAAGCCAGGCTGTGCTGGGGGACCTGGTGGAGCTTCACTGTAAGGTCCTGAGAGGCTCGCCCCCAGTCTTCTACCAGTTTTATCATGAAAGCATCCTTCTGGGGAACAGTTCTGACAGCTCTGGAAGAGGAGTATCCCTCAACTTCTCCCTGACTGCAGAACATTCTGGAAACTTCTCCTGTGAAGCGAGCAATGGCCAGGGTGCCCAACGAAGTGAAGTGGTGGCTCTCAACATAACAGGTATCTCTTAGGCTTGGGACTCTCAAGGTCAGTGTCTCTTCCCCCACATCCTAGGAGAGCTTCAGGGTTTCAGGCAGGGTTTCTGTACATGATGCTGTCACAGGTGATGTACGTGACGTGTGCAGAGAATGGAGTTTGAATGTCTATCCTCTTTCATACGTGTAAGAAGCAGAAGTTCTCTAGATAAATAAGGACACCCCCCCACACACACACACACTCATGAGGAGCAGCCCTTGAACATAATCTACACCCCAGATGTCTGTTCTCCAAACACAATCCCTTCCTTACCATAGCCTGTGTGCAGGTCTTTTCTTCGTGCCCACTGGGAATGGAATCGGTCACCTCTCCCCAGGACTCGCCGGGTGGCTGCTTGGCTGTCTTGGCCCCATCACCATGGTCCTAATATTTTGCTACTGGCTCAAGAGAAAAATAGGTTAGTAACTGAACATGCCCAGGTTTTGCTTCTATACCCCCTTTTCCTGAAACAGACCACATTTGTGGCACACAGCCTGAGGGGTGAAGTGCCTTGCCTAGCCACCTTGTCTATGGGTCTTCTTATAAACCTGTTAAAGCACCATTTTTAGGAAAGTTACTTATGTCTTCATATTTCACCAGCAGATATCTTTTTACTTCTGCGGTTTAACTTTTACATAAAATGGGACGAATTTTTAAATCTAGTCTGCAAGTAGGGGAGAGGAACATCTGGCTGCTCACCCTGGCCCCGCCCTGGTCCTGATCTCAGTGCAGCAGTTTTACCCAAGGGTGCTGTCAATCACCTTCCTTCTCCCTGAAACAGAATTCACATCCCTACAGGCTTTGACTATTCCTGGATGTTTCCCACTTTTGGGCGAAATATTATTTTCCCTCTCCTGGAGGTCTCACTTGGTAACATAACCATTCTCCATTTTGAATTTTAAGTTATTTACCTTCCCTGTTTATCCCAACCCATAATTTAATATGTAGTTATGTTTAGCCTATTCTACACTGGGCAAGCTAGAGATGTGTCAGTAGGGGACTGTGTGCAGTGATCATTCGAGCATCTGCGAACAGCTTGCCTCGTCCCACCTGTAACTCGCTACGTCAGCATCTAGCTCAGGCTCTGGGAAGGATAAGGTGTATCAGGGTGGTTGCAGAATTAAAGGTAAAGCATTTGACAGGTCCAAAAATCATGTTTCTGGTACTTATGGGCTTTGGGAAGTTGACTTAACTCTTCTGGACCTGAATCACATTGTTACATGAAGACCCCATAAGTGCCCCCTGGGGACATAATGACATCCAAACTGAGCTTCAACAAGACAGAAGGGCAGTGAAAGGGAGCCCCACTGATACATGCTCTCATTTTTCTGCCTTGTAGGAAGACAATCAGAAGATCCACTAAGGTAAGGGCTCTGTCTTCTCCTATGTGCTGGTAATGCCCCAAATCTGCTTCTTAAAAATTATTTTTTGAGAGTGTAATATATGAATTCCTTTCCTCCCTTCAAATACTCCCATATACCCTTCCTGGCTCCTTTCAAATTCATGGCCTCTTTCATCTACACACACACACACACACACACACACACACACACACACACACACACACACCTACACACACACACACACCTACACACACACACACACACCTACACACACACACACACACACACACACACACCTAAACCTAAACACCACCTGCTCAGTCTGTATATCACCTGTATGCTTGTTTGCAGGGCTAATCATTTGGTATCTGGTATTGGATAATGCACTGGTGTCTCTTCTCTGTGGAATATGTCTCTCCCGCTCTCAGCGTTCCTTGGTTGCCTGGGGCTCTTTGTGCACAGACTTTTCCCTGCCCACTTTAATAGGCCTATTTTTGTCATCTTTGCTTAGAAAGTCACGTTGGTGAGACTTTAAGGTGCAGCTTCCAACATGACTGAAGACACGGTCTAACAGCAAACTTCGGATCCCTGACTCTTTCTGTCTTTCCACCCGCTCTTGCACCATGTTTCCTGAGCCTCTGGTGTGGAAACATTTTGTAGATGTATACCCTGGGAATAGACTTCACAACTGTGCATTTTAACTGGTTGTGGCTTTCTGTAGTGGGCTCTGCCTGTTGTAGAGAAGTCTCCTTGATGAGGGAGGGGTATGGACTACACTGACCTGTGGGTGTAAGGACAATATTTAAAATGTAGTCAGAAACCAGGCTGGTTTAGTAAACCGGTGGTGGTGTGGTCTCCTCTAAGACTGATGACATCATCATCTCTGAGTACAAGTAGGCATGACTGCACCCTTGGGGGTCACACCACACTGGTGGCAGCTGTGGTTCATAGGTGTCGTAGCTCACGGGTCTGTTGGTTGCTTCCCGTCTGATGAACTTGCATGAGAACTTCTCAGGAGCTGCTTCCCTGTTTTACTACACCTAAAACTCACTTCCCAGTTTCCTCCGTTGGCAACTTTGAGCATCGATTTGCCGTTTCTCATTTACTAATTACCTTACACCATTTTCCGGGCTCCCTATGGCTTTCTTCCGATGCCTCTGTGGTTTTCTTCCTTTGACGTCTTTGGGACCTGCCACTGGTTTATTAGCTTCATGTACTGGGTGTCTCTGAAGTGTAGGGCTTGCAGTAACAAACACACGGACAACACTGTTGGTGATGTTTGTTCCAAAATCCTTCAGGCTCCAAATTTAGCTTGAGTATCTTCCCTATCAACAATGAATACCTGTTCCACACCCCGGTGGTGTAGCATGTACGTGACCACTTTCTTTTGCTCTTTGCTCAAGTTGCTTACTCTGGTTAATTATCCATTTTTAACTGAGATGAGTCACTGACTCTTTACTTAGTATCCTGCACCGTTCTAAGGGACTAGGAATGAGACTCCCTGATAAGACAGATAAGGACATGGGTCATGACTAGGTAATGGAGAAAGTGAACTTCCAAGATGCTGGCTTCTTCATCACCCTCCCAAGACCAAAGCCTGGTAGCTTAAAACAATGGCCTTCTGAGATTTTTCCTCTTTCCAATGGAGTCTTGATGATGGACTGACTCAGCAAGTTCAAGGTCTTTTTTCTATTAAAGCATGTGTATTTATTTGTATGTGTATAGACATTTTGCCTGTTTTGACTGTGTGTTATGTATGTGCATTGCCTGTGTGATCCCCTAGGACTGGAGTTACATCAAGTTTCCATGTAGGTGTTAGGAACTGAACCCAGGTCCTTTAGACGAATGCTCTTAACTGATGAGCCATCACTCCGGCTTTCAAGTTCAAGATCTTACCAGGACACATTTACATGGCAGGTGTGGGCCAATGAGCATCCAGTCTTTCAACTGACCAGCCCCAAATTGTTGTTTCAATGTTTTAGAAATAACAACAACAACAAAATAGTCCTCAAAGAGAAGTTTGACTTCAGCTTTTTCAGACCGGCCATCCCTCTTGCTTTGGTGACAGTCTTCCTCTGTGTGCCTGATGTACGTGTGTTTCCTCAGATGTACGTGTGTTATCCCTAGCCCTTCTTTCTTTGCTGGTTCGGTCTTCCACCATCTGCCTTGGTCACAATTTCTCCACACCGTCTGCACGCAGGATTATTCCTGCCTTTGAATTCTTTTATTGGCAGAGAAACTGGATACGAGCCAGATGTGTGGGTGATATCAGAGAATGAGTGAGTAAAACATCCAGTTCCTGTGGAACATGCACCACACCACAGAGCCCAGGTCCACCCATGAGTGAGGACTCTGCTTATTATACCTCCCAGATGTTGAGTTTTCTATGGATTGGTATTCTGTACAGGGCCCATTCCTTCACACTTTAAAATCTCAATCGATCACACCTGGGACATCTGGAATGGCATGTGTTTTGTGTTTGCAGGAGCCCTCCGCAGACTGTGCCCCAAGAACCCAGCTACCCCAGCTCCCCGGTGTATGAGAATGGTGAGGCTTCCCAAGGATCCGGGTCAACACAGCACAAGCTGAAGGGGAGGCTGTACTGGGTGGTATCTGCTTGCCGAGGTCAACTCTGCTGGGACCTCGTAGGAGGCAGGTGGGGGGGAGGGGTCAGTGGAAGAACAGGGGGAAAGGACTGTTCCAATCTGTCTCCTTTCTTGTCTCAGTGAACGTTGTTAGCGGCGATGATGTTTATTCTCTGGTGTACCACACCCAGCAGGATCTGGGACCAGCAGCAGGTGAGATTTGGTGAGATTTGGAATGGGATGAAGTTTTCTCTGACTCTTGTCTGTCTCAGAACCAAGAATCAGTAGCTCTGCCCCAAAGCATGGCAGCATTTGTTCTCAGGGCTGACTGTACTTACTTAAAAACTGACCTTTGTTCTGGAAGCTGTGTCTAGTAGAGCCCGGTGCTGTTGTTAGGCTAGCCTAGTACATGGTTCAGTAGTTGCCTGCTTTCAATGGCAACCCAAAGGTGCTGCCTGCCTTCTTTGTGGCCCCACGCTCTCCTTGCAGCGCTTCACGGTAGCTGCAGCTCTTGTCCCATCCTATACGTGGCAAGTCCTGACAAGGAGAGAGGTATTGAAGTGTCTCCAGTGGCAAAAGGGCCGACTTGCCCACTGACCCCAGGCTGTCCGTCCTTCTGTGGATGCTGAGACAGTTGGTCATGTGACAGAAAAGAGGATAGGAAATATACTGGAGGTCAATGTGTAGAAAACAGGCAGGAGAAGAAACAATGTTAGTGAATGGGGGGGGGGTTGTAAAAGGTTAAAGATGAATGGAATATCACAGCTTACTTGTCCCTCCACAGCTCATCACGTGAGGACACACAGGGCAAGTGAGGTAAGCAGTTGTCACTGTCCGCCTGCCTTTCTCTGTTTGCTCAGGAGACCATGCTAATACCTCGCACAGTACAGCTGCTTAGGAAAGGAAACATCGGTACCCTTTATCTGACAGCACAGTAGAGACAGAAAGCATTTAGCTTCCACAACAAAGGATCAATGCACGAGGGAGTTTTGGAAGCTTACAGGTACACACACTTCTCTGAGCGATGTGCTGCTGTGTAGTTCAGTTGTGGTTTATACGTCTTTTTAAAGTTCTATTTATTTGAAAAATCTTTATCCTAAAATACTGCTGAACTGGACAGCCATTCAGCTAGTGATGTATGGTTAGCAATAAAACTACATTAATACTGAACAAAACTGAGGTAATGATGTAGGTTATGAAAACTTCCTAATTTATAACTCCTGAGTAATTCAAGATATCCATGGACAGATATCAACAGTTAAGAACCTCACTGCTCTTATAGAGGACCAGAATTCCGTTCTCAGCACCTACATCGGGCAGCTCACAACCGGCCGTGTCTCTAGTTTCAGGGGATCCAATAGCTTCTTCTGCTCCCCATGGGCACCTACACCTGTGTGCACATACTCACATATAAACACACACACACACACACACACACACACACACACGTACACAATTTTAAAAAAATCTAAAAGACATCCATAATGCTACAGAGGCACTTTCTGAAAACTGTGGGTACTCTGGCTTTGCTCCGTCAAGCAGAACTTAAGTCCTCGGTGGACCCTGACAGCACATTCAGTTTAATCCATTCTGATATTGTCTTTGAACAATCACTGGCTCAGCAGAAACACCTCCGAATCTTCCAGAGTCACAGGCTCTTGACAATGCTGGCAAAAGGCCACAGGCTTCCAAGAGGCTCCTTTTAAGGTGTTGTATGTGCACAAGACAGAATGTAGCCAGGTTGACTGTGAAGAGGCCCAGTGGAAGACTTGTCCTTCTGTCTTCTCTCCTTCGGTCCTTCCAGGCCTCCTCTGGAATCTATTCTAAGCCAAGGATAAACATCACATATGTGGACTATGAAGACCCCGTGTAGAATTCTGTAAACAGCAATGCGGAGTGCTACCAACAAGCCCACGGCTTGATGTGGCCTCTGGGGACACTGGGGACAGGGATAGCTTGCCAGGACACCTTCCCCACACGCTGCCATTCATTAGATGGGTCCTCCAGCTACCCGGTGTGAAGTTGGAGCAAGTCCTGCGGAAACCACCCAGGCTAACCAACTTAAACAGGGAAGCCAGAAGCATTTTCTGGAGGCATCTGGTTGTTGCCCATCGGTGTTGGGGCACGATGAACTTTTACTTACAAGAGAAAAATGGTGTGATGAAAGCAATTGGAGTCTTGCAGCCGAGGAACACTGAGACTTGGAGAGCACAAAGCCAAGATCAATGGCTTTGTGGGTTTTCTGTGGAGAGAGCTATGCTTCTTCCTCTGTGTACACGTCCCAAAATACCCAACAGTGGACTTTTGAGTCACTGTCATCAATTTGGAATTAAAACACAGTTGCATAAAAATGTCCTGTGGCTACATTTAATTTTAGTGATGTGGTTTTTTTTTGTGTGTGTACAGACTAGTCTAAATCCTCTCGGGTTTATAATACAGTCTTTGAAAGGTTCAACAAGTTCTAAGTTTTGAACTTGATGCAACATTTAGACTAAGCTTTATGAATATAGGAAGACAGTGTTTACTCATGAATGTGATTTTGCTTGAAGTATATTTTTTATGTAAATCAGTTACAATCTCACATTTATATATTAAAACAATTTAGAAATAAAGGTAAAAGTCTTTGCTATCAGATACCACAAGTTACGGTATCTGATAAATGGTACCACTGTAAAAACTTAGCCTGTATTTCTCTATGTGTACCAACATGTGTGTACACATATTTCTCTGTGTGCATTTCATTTGTTTGCCAGCACTTACACATGCATATATAATCAAAAGCATAGCTACTCAAGTAGCTGAAATATTTCCAGGTCTAAATGTATATCTACCATACTATTTCAAAGACTGTGCAATACTCGGTTGCGCATTCACATTATAAATACGTGCAGTTTCCTTTTATATAGTAGCAAATATATATAATCTGATATGGATTATTTTAACATTTTTCTTTTATGAGAACACTATGTAGACCAAGTTTTCCTAGAATTTGAGATTGTCCCACTTCAGACTCCCGAGTACTGGGTTTGCAGTTGTCTGCCACCGAACGCTATTCATCTGAACAGTTTTAAATGTGTGGTCCAGGCACATCATCTACACTCACAACATTTTAATACTTTTGACGACTGATGGACATTAAGGTTGTTTCAGATGTTCATAGAATAAATGTGGTGTCCGCTAAACATCTTCACATTTTCACTCTCCCGTGGGATTGTCTGAGGAGCACATTTGGAAATCGGGGATGACACATTGCTTCTAAACACTCTTAAATTTCTCTCCAGTAAATATATACACATCTGCACACCTTCCAGCAATACCAGAGGGGGTCTGCCTTGGGAAAGATGTAGTCTTTTCTAAGTTGGCGCCGTCGGTCACCTGGGTATCAGGTCAGTCACTAATATTTATCATCCCAGTTTCTCGCACTTAATTTTTGCCTCTTCATTTCTCTTTTATTTTCCAAAGATACAGAATTGTTTTATTAAATTTAAAGGAAAAACAGTAAATTTCTTATAAGATTAAATTGGGAGGTTGGGGAATTTGGCTCCGAGAAAAAGCATTTGTCAACAGGTTCAATGCCCCCAGTTTGATCCACAAACAAAAATAAGCAAAACCCAGGGAGCCAAAGGTTTTGCCCATCGCCCTTATTTACAGGAGCACAGTATCTGTCAAAGTCACTGCGTACAACGTTACTTTTAAATATCAAACACGAAGTATTCCACGAAAAAAAAATACCAAAAGAAGGATTTTTTTTTTTTTACAAAGTCTTGATCTGCTAGTATGGATGCCAATGAGGCAGGGAGAACAATATATAATCACTGCATCATATTAAAAATGAAAGTATTCATCAGGCAGTGGTGGTGCACCCCTCTAGTCCCAGCACTCACAGGCAGAGGCAGGTGGATCTCCAGGCTCATGGCCAGCCTGGTCTACAGAGCAAGTTCCAGCACAGTAAGGGGTACACAGAGAAACCCTGTCTCAAAAAAATATGTATTCTTCACATTGATAGTATCCTCATCCTCGGAGCCTTCAGTAAGACCCTGGGAGCTTATCTTTCGTGTCTGAGACTACCCCAGCCTAGTCCTCTGCCTGGAGTCTTTTATTTTACATGGAAAAGCCTCTATCCAGCCTGTAATATACACAGGGACTAAAAGAAGTTGAGATGTAGGTCCTCCCGGCAGGTGTCAAGTCCATCTGCCAACCCTTTTAGTGAAGTCTCAAGTTGTTGGTACCCTGGGGTACAGGTGCTTGTTTGGTGGATTGATTTGGTGATGAACCTGGACAAGCTGTTGCATGGCTTCAGTAAGAACATCCTCTTGGCCAGTGGCCTCTGTTCCAGGTGATGGATAGAGGAAGCTTTAGGATCTTCACTGAAGTTTAGGAAACAAGAGATACTGGGCGAGACCCTCTATCTGTGCCGGTCTAGCTGATATCCTTTGAGGCCAGAGCTAGCTTGGTGAGGGAATATTGGGTTCTTTTAGGAGGCAGCAGGAACTTTTCCCAAAAAACAAGGAGCGTCACATGCCATTTGTCACCCAGAGCTGCCCCTTTATACTTGGAGGCAGCTGCTAGATTTCCCCTAGCCACTGGACCTTTCAACATTTGGTGTCTATTACAGAAGCTTGAATGAGAAGAAGGACAACATCTAAGAGTTTAAGAACTTTCTGTGAATGTTTAATGATGGCTTCAGTAGTATTTAAAAGACCACTTTCCCCCAAGAGACTTGCATGGGGGCTAGGGTTGTGTCCAGTCTATTATGTTCTGAGAGAGAGCTGCTGTAAAGAAAAATGGATTTTTCTCAAAACACTTGTGGCTGCATGTAGAATTAGAAAGGTTTGTGTAGAATCCTTACAGACATTAGCTTCCTTTTATTGGATACTTCAAGGGTAATAGTGAAATCAAAGAGTGTGATAAGTTGGGCACTAGAATTTTGGAGTAGAGGCCTCAAGGCAGGATGCCCAAACTCATAAACAAAGTGTAACCACATCCTAATCCCATCCTTGATGAAAGAGCTCCTGCAGTGCACAATATTAAATCTGGAGTCTTTGGAGGCTGAATATTTCAGTCAGGATGGGCTGCTCAGATAGCCAATAGGAAGGCCTCTTCGCACAAGTGGAGGGGTTCCCCCTTTTGTTCTGGGACATATGCGGAAAGATTTAAATTTTGATAGGCATTAAGCATCACTTCATGACCTTCCAACACGAGGGCCCGGTGTTTAAGCAATGATGATTTGTTATCCACAGATTCTCCATAGAGTTGAAAATACCTCCTATACCATATGGGGTATTCATTAGAGAATATTCAAAGGTAAACCTCTGAGCTTACAGAATCAAAAGTTCCATGGCCACAACTGCCCAGAGATAAGCAAGCAACCTCTTTGCTACCTAGCCTACGTCAGGAACTTCAACAGGAATAGAAGGATCAGGAGTTGCGGCCCCCAATTAAATGTTTTTTTTTTTATAACCATTAACTTAGACATGGTGTCTCTTTATAGAAATGGAACAATGGCAAAGACACTGTAGGATTAATTTTGAGTTCCGCCAAGGGTGAACAACAATACTGTATATCCTTGGGAGGAGAAAAATGGGTCTCTTGTGAGCTAAGATGGATGCTGGAGAGAGAAGGGTTCTTTATAGAGAACCAAAGATTTTGCAGGCATAGTGTCCCCAAAGCAGGCCTTCTCAGGAGGGCAGACAGTTTCTTATAAAAGCATATGATCCCTGCCAAAGGTCCCACATAAACTGGCTTTATATGATATTTACACATATGGCTACTTAAGTAAAATTCATTTTACACAGTTGAATCAGTTTGGCCCTTAGATAATAGGTTAAGTTAGAAATACATAATTTCAGTCCATTTTTCTTCCTGTCCATAGACTAAATCTGAGGAATGGTGTGATAGTAAAGGCTAATTACTCTCTTGTGAGCAGGTTATATCTGAGCTGAATAGAATATGAAGACATTTTTCTTGAGTCTCTGAGGTTCCAATGTATCTCAGTTATTCAGGAGGCAGGATAGTGGGTAGAAATCTTGAGTGAAGGTGTCTCCATCTGTAAACAAAAGCGAAATTGGAGAGTGTGACAAAATGTGCAATCCTATTGCACATTCTCAGAGGTGTCACCTGCGTAAAGGGCCACCTCCAGTCTAGATGGTGGAGAACTGACACATTCTGGTATGCTACCCTGAGATTAGCTTCCTCTTGCCCTGTGCATACCTATTGCTCACCATCCAAAATCTTGCTACTTTCATTTGCATCCAAGATATCTGGTAAAGTAATTCCTCTGTAAATTTCTACATAGATGTCTGTAGAAAAGCCATGAAGGCTAGCCTCTCACATAAGGGAATTTTCCTTATATTCCCTGGCTCTAGCAGGACATGACTCATAGTGTGTCTACTTGGCTTAGGAAGGCCAATGTGTGAAGTTAGAGGGGGTTGGGCCCCAATGGACCTCAAAGAGTAATGAAGATTACCACTTAGCACAAATGGTGCTTCCATTGACAAGCTTGAAAGCCTGCTTACTGTAAGATAGTGTGGAATAGGGGACATGATAGGCCAACCAGCTCAGAAAGGTCTCAAGAACTTGGCAGTATCTCCCTGCCAGGCTTTAAGTTATAGTTGGTCAGGGAACAAAAAAAGCAAGGGGGCTTAAGAGGGTATAAACAAGTAAAACAGGTCATCATTCATAGTCATATATCTCTAAAGGAAACTGCCCAGCCTGATGAGGAAGCATGGGCTCTCCCATCTATCTACCCCAGCAAAGGGCCTAACAGGGAAGCACCCAGCTACATATGAACGCAATCTTATCAGAATGACATCAGGAGAAAAATGGCAGCACGTTTTCAATAGTATCTTTAAAGTGGGGTTTATTTGGAAGAATATATTTTCAGTTCTGATAGGAAACAGTTCCCAAGCCAGACTATTTTGCTTAACAAAATTATCTATCATAACGGAGAGGAAACTAACTTTTTAACCATAAAAAGAACAGGCTAAGATAATTGAAGATCACTAAACTAGCTCCACAGAGAAGGAGAGGAATTCTTCAAACTAAAGAGAAAAAAATATATATCCAAGAGAGTAGAAAAAGGATTGGAATGTGTCAGAGCAATATTTAAGTAAAAGGGGATTGGGTAAACAAACATCAGACACTACAAACTCAGTGAAACAATAGGAAGAAACAGCTTCTCAATAATAACTGTGAACACGAATAATCTAGAATACTACACACAATGAAACAATAGGAATGAACAGGTTTCTCAATAATAATAGTGATTATGAATGATCTCGATTCTCAAGTTAAAAGACACAGACTACTACATATTATATCTAGAAACAGGATCCATTCAACTGTTAACATCAAAAAGAGACACCACCTTAGGGTAAAAGGACAGAAAAAAAATTATTTCAGGGAAATGAAACAAGCAGACTCTACAATTCTACAATTGGATAGATTGCAAACCAAAGCTAGTCAGACAAGATTGAAAACAACAACAACAAAGCACTTTATACTGACTAAAGGAACAACCCATCAATCAGACATTAAAGTTCTTTTGGGGTTTGTTTGTTTGTTTAGTTGGTTGGTTTGGGTGTTGTTTTGTTTGTTTGTTTGTTTGTTTGGTTGGTTGGTTGGTTGGTTGGTTGGTTTGAGACAGAGTTTCAAGCCCTGACTGTCCTGGAACTCTCTTTGGAGACTAGGCTAGCCTCGAACTCACAGAGTTGTGCCTGCCTCTGCTTCTAGAGTGCTGTTTAAAGGCATGCATCACCATGCCCAGCAGAGACATTAAAATTGTAAACATACTCACTGCCGTGGCACATGGAAGTTCTTGCCATCCTTTTCAGCCTGACCTTGAGGAAAAGATTTTGCCATTTTTCTAGGAGGCTGGATCTTTGGCATGGCCATCTCATACCAACAACACACATTCATTCAGGAATTCCACACAATGGGGTTTCTTATGGTCCCCTCAATGTACATCAACTTTAGAAGCATCCAGTTTCAAGTTACTATTTATAAACTCCTAGATTACAGTAATAATGGATGATTTCACTATACTCTCACCAACAGACAGAGCATTCCAACGGGAAAAGAGAAAAACATCCTGTTCAATGGCATCCTGGGTTGAATCATCAAAACAGAGAGCATTCGTTCCATCAAGACACTGAAGAATACACATTTTCTTCAGTATTCCAGGAAGCTTTCTCTAAAACAGATCATATAGTAGAATGTACAGTAAGTCTCAAAAGCTTATAAATTTGAAATAACTTCTTTTCTATCTGGCCACCAAGGAATAAAACTAGAAATCAATACAGGAATCACAAAACGCCATGGAGATTAACCAGCCAACTGCTAGAGGAAAAAATAGGTCACTGAAGAAATCAAGAAGGAATTTTAAATTCCAAGAGTGAGATAAGCATTCATTGAATGATCCACCAAAACTTATGTGATGCAAGGAAAGCAGTTCAAAGGGAGAAGTTAGGGACTCAGAAAACTGAGAGTAAGCCAGACTCCCAAAGTAGTGTATGCAAAGAAACACTTAAGATGACAGAAGAAATTAATGAAAGATTTTACAGATAAAATGAGGGAGATTATCACTGTTCAAATGGAATTTAAAAATCATAAGAACATATCTTGGAAACTTATAATCTTATAACTTGAAAATATGAAAATAAATGAACATATTTCTAAACACTTAAGACCTATGACACTTAACGTGAGATGACACAAACATTTTACACAAACACACAAACCTACTACAACTATTGAGGCAGAAGTGATAATAACACCACACCAACTAAACACTGTCCAAGTCCAGATGGCACACTGAGGGCTGTATCAGAACTTAAAAGACTGAACATCAATCTTTCCCAAATTATTCCATAAAACAGAAAAGAAATAATGTTTCTAAATTCCACTTACAAAGCCCATATTACTTTGATAACAAAAGTAAATAAACACACACACATACACACACACCAATCTTCCTATGAACAAAAACATTTTTAAAAATCACAATAAAATATTATTGTTAATTCAAGAGCACACACACACATACACACACACCAATCTTCCTATGAACAAAAACATTTTTAAAAATCACAATAAAATATTATTGTTAATTCAAGAGCACATAAGTGGTGAAATTCACCACGATTAAATTGATTGCATTCCAGAAACTCAGTTGACTTAACATTCAGCAATCAGTAAATGTAATAAATCACATAAATTAGCCAAAGGACCAAAATCTCTTTCCGTTGTTCTTTCATAAGAGAAACTCTGGATAGATTTAGGAATGTGAGGAACTGACCCCGGTATAATAAGTTCTATATATGAAAAGCCTGTTCCTAACACCATGAAAGATGAGAAACACTCAAAGAATTGTCATTAACATTAAGTCCAGGAACAATGTAAGAGTGACCACACTTCAGTGTGTTCAACACAGGACTTGAAGTCTTAGCTAGCACAATAAGACAAATGAGGAAAATAGCATATAAAGAGGAAAGAAGTTAAAGCACACTTACTTTAAAGTGATATGATTCTATACATGCAGAATAGAGCCTAAAGTATCCATCAGAAAACACGTAGGAAATCAGTAGCCTTCCTACACAAACGGCAAACACTGAGGAAGAAGGCAGTGAAGCAGCACCGTTCACAACAGCCTCACAAGGCCTTGCAGTAAAGTCTAACTGAAGAAGCAAAAGATCTCTATAATGACAATTTTAACACAGAGAGGAAAAACATGAGCAAAATGCTAGGATATGGGAAAGGTCTTCATGGTCGTGAACTGGAAGAATTAATACTATGAAAATGACCTTTCTTCAAAAGCAACATACAGACTCAATACAATCCTAATCAAAATTCTAATTTCATTCCCAACAAAACTAGAAAAAACAATCCAAAGATCCAGGAGGTGTGTGTGTGTGTGTGTCTTGTGTGTCTGTGTGTGTCTGTGTGTCTGTGTGTGTATTCAATAACGGTACCTACCATGATGCAGCGATCACCTTAAATGATTTCACGTTATATTACAGGGTCATCTTAACAAAACCAGTATGGTTCTGGCAGAACAGCAGACATGTGTATCAATGAAGTAGAGAACACTCAGTTAAAAACCTACACAGCAATAGCCATCCAATTCTTGGCAAGGGTGTCAAAAGTACACAGCAAAGAAAATATAGTGCTGGAAAAAAATGGGATATCTACACATAGTAAACAAAATCAATTCCTGTACCCCAATAACTCTAACAGGATCAAAGACCCCAATGAAGGAGCAGAAACAATGAAACTTCTGGATGTAAAAGAAAGATAGGGGTGTAGACACGGCTTTCTCAGAACTCCAGTTGTGTGAGAAGCAAGAACAAATTTTGACAAGTTGGGGAGGGGAGGATATGAAACTCAAAAACTTCTCTGTGGTAAAGGAAATGCTCAGATGACTAACAAAACATGTCCCAAGAAAACAGTCACTAAGAAACAAATCCTAGTGTCATCCCACTGATGAAAGGGGACTCGTCCCCCTCCCAGCAGCTGGTATTTGAGAATAACGACTCGGCTATTCATGCTTATGTGCCCTTCTTCCTGCTGGGATTTGGTCTGGCCTGAGAGTGCACAGGTCTCGTGCATGATGTCACGGTCTCTGCAAGTTCATAGGCATCTTCTCTGCGGTGTCTGGAAAATGCAGTTTCCTTAAAAGTCAACCACCTCTGGCTCTTACATTCTTCCTTCTATCTCTTCTTTGTAGATCCAAGCCTTGTGGTAGGGGGGCAGAGAAGATCCATTTAGGGCTGAGTGCTCCAAAGATTCTCACTTTCTGCATGCTGTTTAGTCATTAAGTATCTGGGTTAATTATCATCGTCTGTAAGAAGCTCTCTGATGAGAAATCAGCAATGCACTAACCTAGGGTATAGTAATGTGCCATTTGGGGTCATTTTATAACTCTATTCATTTAGTAGAATGACAGTTTCAGGTTCTTGGCCTCATTAACAGTTTTAGGTCTGACTTCTAACTCAAGAAGTGGACCTTAAACCCACTCAAATACTGGTTGGCTATTCCCCTAACATTTGGACCTAATAAATATAATAATTATTATTTTGTAGTATTAGTTATATACTATTGTTATCCCCAAGACTGGATATCCTTTTAAAAAATTTGAACATTAGCTAAGACCCTAAATCAAAATAACCTACACCTCTGGTTCCTTATTCTTAATAAATCTCAGATCAGAAGTGTTCAGGGTGTGGATAGAGCTAAAGCTGTCTGAGAAATCAGGGTCACCACAGACCACCAAAGAAATAGACTCACCCATGGAGGAAATGGAGCTAAATTCTCTGTCTAGTGGCAGTGGGGCCTAGTTGGTAGCAGTTGACTCGAACCATTTTCAAGTCACTTGGGAGCACTTTGCAACACAAGGTTAGGGGTTGACAATGGGCGTTCATTGACTTGGAGGCCGTGACTTTCTTCTTCATGGAATTTATTCAAAGCTTCTTTGATTTCACTTCTCCTTTAAGGGGAGTGCTTTCCACATCTGGTGAGGGAGCTCTCACTTGATGCTGAACCGAGAAAACAGCAGGGCAGTCTTCCAGTTGAATTGCTTTTGCCCTCGCTGGCCCTAGGGAAGCATTTTCACTGTGATCATTCCTTAGTTGTTGCAGTTAGGAAATCTAGCCCATCACTAAACTAAGACAGGGGTGTATGTTTCTGAAATCTGTGTCCAAAGAGGCTAGTGCGTCTTCCCAAGGTGTTCCTCCACAATTACCTGATGCTTGTGCCCTTTGGACATCCATAGATTCATGAGGCACAGTTCCCGTAGGATGAAGACAGGACCCACCTGACCATCTGAAGTGACAGACTCTAGTTTTCAGTCATTCTTTAGATATGTTTCAGGTCTGCTCCCTGGACATGAATGCATGGTGGGATCTGGGGTGGCTGGTGCAAGGGGACATCTGAAGCATTACCAGTTTGGGACTAGATCTTATTTGCTGCTTTGTGGCGTACAACAAATTTTGTCACCCCAAAACATTATCCTGATCACCAGTTCTACAAAAGTGAAGAGACTGTGTGGGGATACCATGTGCTTCAACTGTTTCAACCATGACTGCCTGGAAATAGTGGCTCCAGGTTCCCCGGGGTCTTTGCTGAGTGGCTCCACACCCTCAGAGACCATTCCAGCCATTCCTGATCGATGGCTCAGGGATGAGCATCGCTACATTTCTACACACTTGTCATGACATTCATAGATATTTAGTGGCATTTATAATGTTCCTGTGCCTTCCTCATTTCTATCAACGAGTGTGGTCCTGCTTTTGTAGAGACAGCTACCAACCTTTGAGCAAAAACATCCCAACCTTGTATCCTCCTCTAAAAATTATAAGCCCTATCTTTTAAGGCTGCAAGCCCTTGGTGCAAACTCAGAAGTTAAATTTAGAAAGACTTAAAGGCCTAATATCTCTGTCCAATCTAGAAAATATCACAGTGTGTGACCAAAACCTAAGGCTAAGAACCAGAGGGTCTGGTCATATCAATAGCCTTTCTTTGTAAACATCCAAATGCTCACATGTGTATTGGCTCATTTATTTGTATTTATTGTGCATGTGAAACTATGTGGAAATGTTTGCTTCTCTGAGAATTTGCTGATCTAGACTCCTCCCAGTTCCAGGGAAGCACAGCCTGGAGGTCACAGCTTGTATCAAGAGGTTAAGAGTTCTGCGTCTTCCTTCTCTCTCTCTCTCTCTCTCTCTCTCTCTCTCTCTCTCTCTCCAATTTTAAAAATCAGAAAAGTCACTTTGCTCATCTCCTTATGAAATGAGTTCAAGCAGAAGTGAAAGGGGACAGGCAAGACAGACAAGGGAACTTTATATGCTGTGCCAGAAAGACAGGTCTGTACTACCCACTGTGGAAAGGAGTCTGCTCAGGGGATGCTGTTAACAGTTTCTTTAGTCTAAGTTAACCCTGCATCCAGCCCCCACCCCAGAGTCCAGACGGGACTCGAAGAGTGTAAGCTTCAACATCCTTCATAGGCATCCACACTCAGCTACACAGAGAGACAGTAACAGGGAGGCGTGTGAGAGAAGGGCACCAACACCATGGCTCTCAGGTGCAAGGCACTTGTTTTTAGGGGGTGACTTCTCATCTTCTGACATCACCAGCTCTCTGAACAAAACACCGTCTGAAGATTCGATCCCTTCTCTGCCCATGGAAGTGTGTGGCGATGGCACTACGAGGTCTGGCGTTTCGGTTGCAGAAGAAAATCCAGTGACCATTTAACACAAGTCTTCCACTAATTCATCCATGCAAATTAAAAGTGATGGCTTGGTAAGGATGATCAGATTTAAACAAACAAAAATTCATCACTTTCGTTTACACTTGAATTTCAATAGCTGATGACTTTTTGAGTATGAATATATTCCCAATATTACACGGCATGTCACTGAGATAAGAATTATTTGTTATATACAGTCAAAACCTAACTGAACACTCACCGTTCTATATAGGAGCCTGGTTATCAATGCCAGGCCCTCTGCTGGGTGCTAGGTCTGCAGTGTAAACAAGACACAGACTGTGTTTAACCAGAGCAGGAATAGCAGTGATCATTTGACCACAGATGGATAATAAGGTTCAGAAGGTTGTCTTCTAAGCATCTCTTTCCAACCATGCAAACCAACTGCCAGCGAATATCAGCATGTTTACGTTTGACCACGATGTGAGCTTGTGTTAATTTATGTGTGGAATTAGTCTGACTCTGGCATACTGCTTTTCAAAGCTATATTCACCTGCACCTTCCCATGTTGACAGCCATGCTAGCTACAGAGAAGTCAACCGTAAAACGTTCCATTTTATAAAGGCATCCTCGAACAGCCACTACTTTCTGTTCGGCCTTCAGATTGCTGAGGAGTATCTATTTTCACGTGTCTACTTCACCAACGAGTACTCTCTTATGCCACTCTCAAAGAGGCAGAGTTGATTCTTGGGAAGGTAAAAATTTCCTGCTTGGACTGGAGAGATGGCTCATGGTTTAAGAGCACTGACTGCTCTTCCAGAAGTCCTGAGTTCAAATCTCAGCAACCACATGGCGGCTCACAACCATCTGTAATGAGATCTGATGTCCTCTTCTGGTGTGTCTGAAGACAGCTACAGTGTTCTTATATATAATAAATAAATCTTTAAAAATATCTCCTTACTCTTTTTTAATGACTAAAAGATGCTTTGAGGTGTATGCAAATATGTGGCATTAAATTTTCATAGAGAAAGAGGTCAGATTTTTTTTTTAATTATGTCTGAGAAGAATGACCATGAGGAGCAGTGGATAGTGCCATCAGACAGAAGAACTAGTAAGGTAATAGCAAAGTTCAGAACCCTGATAAAACTCATAACTAAGAATGGGTAGGAGTTTGCAGTAGCTCCTGACCAGATTCCTGTCCTGGAGCATGTGGCCACAACACCCCACTAAGAGGACCATGACAACTGGTCACATAGCATAGATGTGATCCATGCTAATGAGGTATCTAGATCGGCCTGAGTGTTTAGCTAATGAGCTTCCCTTACTGGGCATCCCTTCCTGCAGAAGGTATTTTAAAGGTATCTCTGGTTCACCCTGAGTAAGTTGTATGCATCTTCATTCACCAAGAATAAAGCAGTTTTGAACACAAAAGGACTGTCTCCTTCTTCAAGAACCACCATGGAGGAGAGGCCTTTGTTATACAGAGCCAAGCCTAAGTCTCCCCCAGAAGGCCCCTTCATACCCCTGGCACTCACACTGAAATAAGTTGCATTTCCCACCCCTATCCAGGCCCTCAGGCCCTGATCCAGACTTCTCAACTCCTTGCAGTTGCCAGCAAAGTTACACAGAAGGATGGGAGCCCCGTTCTCAACTCCTTGTGGTTCTCAGCAGCTTCTGGGTGCCCAGGAGTTTGAGACCCCACAGCCTCCTTCAGACCCCTATCTTAAACTGTGTTTTGTTTCCCCTGAGCAGCCTGTTAGCATCCCAAGAGTACAAGCCAGACACCCCAGGACAAGAAAAAAGCACAGCTTATTCCAGCACCTCAATAGCGAAATCCACATGACCATTTAAAGAAAAGACTGAGGAATCCTGGTCCAGAGTTTCCCAAGGCCCATTTACAGTCCTCAACAAAATATAAAATTTATAAGACAGACACAAGCCCCTATGGGGTACTTGGGAGTAATGAAAATGGCAAGAATATAAAGAAATAGTTACAAGTTTCGGCAAGCACACACAAAGGAAAACACACAGGAACTAGCCCTGAATTTCTACTAAATGCATGTGTACTTTCAGACAGGTTCATGAAGCTTAATATGTCCTCATTGCTCTCCAGCCCTTGTTTCTGGAGACTTTAAGCTGGTTTTGCACAAGATGAGAAAGGTCTCATTGTGCTTCTCAATAGTTCCAAACTAGTTTTATTCAGAATAAACATCAGCCTGTTTTCATTCTTTTCCCTCTGGGTGGGTGGGGGTGTGCCTCTTTTAAGTGAAGGTCAAGTTCACAATACTGACCAAGCTGAATGGCAATTATGAAGCAAGCAGGAATGATACATGTTTGCAGTCCTGTCACTCTGGGACAATGATACATGTTTGCAGTCCTGTCACTCTGGGACAATGATACATGCTTGCAATCCTGTCACTCTGGGACAATGATACATGTTTGCAGTCCTGTCACTCTGGGACGATGATACATGTTTGCAATCCTGTCACTCCAAAGCTCTAGCCTCAGCTACACAACACAGCTATCTCACAAACTAAAACCATGAGAATGTAAGGGACAGAACTCTCTTCTGAGCAAGTCTGACATCTGTTCAATCCCAGGATATAATTCTCCCGATTTTCGGTTTAAATAAAAAAGAAAGAAAAGAAAAAGTTACTGTTTTTTTTTTAAATAGGAAAAAGCTGTAAATTTTCTACAACCAGACAAATCTGAATATATATTCCTGAGTAGCCTTTGTAAGACTCATGAGTGATTAAAATTCTCACTGCCATCCTGGGTCCTCAATTGAGAAGCTGCATCTCAGTCCCATGATGGACCCCAAGGAATCTTATTCTTGCCTGAGTGTGTTATCTGACCTGGGTGTAAACAGATGCCGTAGCACACTTACAACGGGAAAGGACAGCTCTGTGGAGTCTTTTTCTCCTTCCACCTTCATGTGAAATCAGGGACTAAACTCAGGACACCAGGCTTCTACAGCAAACAAAGTTAGTCACTCCTACATCTCACCTGCCCCAGCTGTGCCATCTCACCTGTCCCAGCTGCACCACCTCACCTGTCCCAGCTGTGCCATCTCACCTGTCCCAGCTGCACCACCTCACCTGTCCCAGCTGTGCCATCTCACCTGTCCCAGCTGTGCCATCTCATTTGCCTCAGCTGTGCAATCTCACTTGCCTCCGTTTCATAGTCTTGAAACTTTTGAAGACAATAGGCCACTTATATTGCAAAATGTTCCCATTTTGGATTTATCTGGTATTTCCTTAAAAGTTGGGTTCAAGTTGTACAATTTAACAGCAGTATCTCTGCAGTGAGTTGCCCCTCCTGGATGGAACAGGATTTGAACTTGTTTCTTTATTGATCAGTATTCTTTTGTCACTGATAAATGTTACTTTAATTGTTTTCAAATCCTACTTTTAATGGTTCTTAAATACTTTAACCTTCCTTTTAGCCCACCAGAGGTAGTGGAAAAGAAAGGCCTGGAAAATGGCAGCTCAGTTCACACACCAGCAGCGGCAGCTCAATCCACTCACAAACACTTCACAGATACGCTAGCAGTCCAGTTTGGTAGAGTCAGGGTAGCAAGCACAGATCAGCAGCAGTCACACTACTTAGCAGAGACAGTCAGGCCTCAGCCTGGCATAAGTCAGCAAGGGGGACCAGGACTAGCAGGATGGCCAGAAAAAGTTCTTTTCTTATTGCTTCTCTCACAAAGTGAAGATCAGCAAAGATACAAGACCAACAGGCATTCAGCTATGCAAGCAAGCCAAGCTCAGCCTCCATCACTGTCAGTCCTATTTATACCTCCAAACATCACGTGTCCTTACCTCTGCCCAGGAATCAGACATCACTCATCAATCAGTCTGAGTCTGTGGAAGCAGCAACAAACTGTGCACACAACCAGAAGTTTTTTGGTATGTTTCTCTCTATGGAGTCCCAACAAATGGAGCTCAACTATGCAACGGAGGGAAGACCAATATGGGTGTGTTGTTATCAAAGAATCCTTCATTATGTGTCCTTTTAAGTGTCTGCTTTGGGAGAACATCCTTTCACCTGTGTCTGCTTCCATGAGACATTCCTTCACATGCTTGCCTTAGCAAAACAACATAACTGAGTTTCCAAAGAACCCTTATGTTTCTACTTTAGATGAAGTCTATATATATATTTTTTTTCCTCTGCCTTCAGGTTTCTTGTTTGTGGAAGGTTGGGCAGACAAATCAGTCAATAAAGTTTTTGCTATGCACATGCTGTGTCCCCAGAAGTCAGGTGTGGTGGCACACTTTTGTAACCCCAGGGCTTGGGAGACAGAGGCAGGTACATCCCTTGCTCTCACTGACCAGCCAGCCTAACTTGCTTGATGAGCTCAAGGCTAATGAGCGACCCCGTCTTAAGAAATGAGTACAGTGCCACTTAAGGTTGAACTCATGCCTCCATTGGCGTGCACACACTTGTGCACAAGTGCCTATGCCCACACAAGCACCTACACAAATGTGCATGCATGCATATGCAGTAAGTGCATAGTTTATTGTTTTGCCTTTATTATTTTCTGGGGAAGTAAACTGAAATGCCCCAAGTCCCGGTGTCAATGTGTCAATGCCTCATTCCTGTTAAGTCTCTCCAGGGGGCCCATTTCCTTATGCAGCCCCTATAGACATTCGATTCTTCACGGCCATGATAATAAAATTGTTGTGATCATGAAATTATTCCAAATGTGGACTGTGAAAGCCTGTTCAAGATGGTTTCTACACCTTTCTCTTCTGTGCTTGTCTCACGGCTTCCCTGTGCTAACTCTGGAATCAGCCATTTCTTTAAAAGTAGGAGAGGAAGGAGGGGGGCTGTGAGCAAGATGTAAAGAAAATTAATTAATTAATTTAAAAAATCTCTTCAAGTAGTATTAAACTTCTTAGATCTAAAGCTAGATTGTTGAGTTTCTTCTTCCTTATCCTCTCAGTTGTCAGAAGTAGAGGATATAAATGATGTGAATATATTTGCATATGTTTGCATCGATAATTAGCTCGGTCTATCTAAATATTTACATACAAAATGGGAGCTACTACAACACTTGCTTTGAAAATGTAAATTTGTGCCTGTAGAATGAACAAGTTAAGAGGGGAAAGTACAACAAAATTTATGTTTATACATAATAGATTTAATTTTTACAAACAGTTTGCAAAGTTCTTGAAGAATTTTTCTTTCTAAAAAAAATCCCAGAATTATATCTAATATCTAATAATAATATTTACATTAAAACCAATAAAGTACACATAAATAAATACAAAGGAAGTGGAAAATGCTCATCTAAAAAGGCACTGGCTCCTGTGAAAAGGAGGCTGTAGAAGAGGGATTATTTATGTGTTCTTGGCAAGTGTTAGTGCTGTTTGCCTCTTTTGTGACAGTGTTGTATGTGTTCATATAACATACATTAATACAGGTTAATGAGGCCTTTTTAAAAAGAAAACACTAGCCAGGTATGGTGGTACATGCCTTTCATCCCAGCACTCAAGATGCAGAGGCAGGTGGAGTGCTGTGAGTTTAAGGTCAGCCTGGTCTAGAGTGAGTTCCAGTACAGCCATGGCCAAGGCTACACAGAAGAACCCTGTTTCAAAAACCATAAAACAGAGAGGGGGGGAAGGGAAGGGAAGGGAAGGGGAGGGGAGGGGAGGGGAGGGGAGGGGAGGGGAGGGAAGGGAAGGGAAGCAAAGGGAAGGGGAGGGGAGGGGAGGGGAGGG
Source organism: Micromys minutus (assembly GCF_963924665.1). Classification (NCBI taxonomy): domain Eukaryota; kingdom Metazoa; phylum Chordata; class Mammalia; order Rodentia; family Muridae; genus Micromys; species Micromys minutus. The sequence goes on from NC_137973.1 coordinate 24,263,442, forward strand.
AAGGGAAGGGAAGGGAAGGGAAGGTGAGGGAAGGGGAGGGGAGGGGAGGGGAGGGGAGGGGAGGGAAGGGAAGGGAAGGGAAGGGAAGGGAAGGGAAGGAAAGGCAAGGGAAGGGAAGGGAAGGGAAGGAAAGGCAAGGGAAGGGAAGGGAAGGGAAGGGAAGGGAAGGCAAGGGAAGGGAAGGGAAGGGAAGGAAAGGGAAGGGAAGGGAAGGGAGGAGGAAAGCAGCTGAACACAGAAACTGCACCCAACCAAACAAAACAGCACACAAAATATAAACATGTATAGATGCATGTAGATGCAGTATACATACACACACATACACACACACACAGCTCTAAGGTTTACCAACTGTGTCCGTTTGTTTTGTATGTACCTCATCTGATTTTTCCCCTTTGGCTTCAAGCCACCTTCTGTGATGGTTGTCTTTGTCAACTTGACTGGATCACCTGAAAGAGACACCTCTGGGCTTTTCTTATATGGTGCTTTCAGAGAACATTCATTGGTGGAAAACTCACCCACCCCACCCACACACTATGCTTTCAGTTCCTTGGGGGACTGTAAGCTTTCAAACCATGAGCCAACATGAGCCCTTTCCTCCTTAAATTGCATTTGTCAGGTATTTTGTGACATCAACCTCAAAATAACTCCAAACTTGTGATACTCCTGATGTTTACATTGTAGACACAACTTTAGGTCCTTTGCTGGGTGAAGACCCACATTTGCTAATCCTCAAATCTGTTGTTCATAAGCTGTACTGCCATGTTCAACACTTCCCTGTCTCAGATGCACGTGTGTGTCCCTGATGAAATATTTGAGTTTTGTGATTTCAAATTTGTTTTTAAACAAACTCTTGATTGTCTTGTGTGACTTTCTAAGGCATATGTCACAGCAGAACTGACACTATTCAAAATTTAAGGTCGTCCACCACCAAAGAACTAATTGTCATCTTTTCTATAGTGAAGCCCATTTCTCCAATATGAATGTGGCTCCTACTGATCTAATTATGATTATTTGATGATTCAAGCTGTTTTACATAGCAGGTCTCTCCTCACTAATACTTCCCCAGTCTCTGTGAAGATAGAGTCTTACCATCCACATACAGGCTTTGTGTCCCACAGCACCAGGCTGATGCCTACCTATATCCTGTCCTGCCCAACTTGTTGGCTATATAAATGAGTGTCTTATTAAAAAGAAGAAATGGAAAGGAGCAAGAAGGCAAAACAATTACATTTGGGGGCAGAAGGACAAAAGACATTAACATTATGGGGGGGATACTTTCTCTTGGATTTACATTATAAAATACGTTATTGTATATTTGTTTCTTTCAAGAAATATGTGAAATTTTCCATCTTGAAAAGAGAGTAGCTGTGAGCACCCACAGGTAACCCTCAGGAAATTGGGTCTAGGAGCATCCCCTACTGGAGGGAGGGGGTATTTCATGAGGGTCAGCAGCCTTCAGGAACTCCTCCCAAAGCCCCCTCCCATCCCGAAAGTTATGTAAGAGGTAAAGTGAGAGTAAAACTCACAGGGGTAAAAATGGACAGCTCACAGAAGCTGAATGACCCAGGCAGACTGCATACCTGACACCTGAGGGATATAGTTTAGAATGATACATAGATGGACCCTTTCCAAAAGAATCAACTTAAAATATTCTTAGGCTTTAATGGAAACGACAAATTTATGTGAAAAGATACAGCTATACATGCGATTTACTTAAGCCAAAATTAAAAATAATCAAACTGGAAAGGAATTATCTTTGTTCATTTCCGTCAAATGTGACACAAAGCTAGACATATCTTGAAAAGGGGTATCTTAATTGAGATTAAACTGGTTCAAACTGGATTAAACAATCTAAACCGGATTAAACAGGCAGGCCCTTAAACAGAATCAAGCTAGTTCAAACTTGTCCAAACCTGTCCAAACTTGTCCACATCCAATTAACCTAGATTAAGCCATCCAAATCCTAATAAACTGATCCAAGCAGGCCCAAACCGCATTGAATTGCTCCCAGAGGCAGGGTACAGATTAGGATATGACCAGTTCCTTGACCATGAACAAGCTGGGAAAAGGATAAAATAGAGTTAGGGCTAGACCTGAAATTGTAGGTTTAGGGAAAGAGCTGCAGGAGATGGGAGTTGAGGGTGACTCTTCCATTTCTGATTCAACTGAAAGGATAAAAAATATATAGCCTAACCTCTCCAAGGACCTCAAGCTACCTCACTCTAAAGGAGTCCTAACCTTCGCTCCTTAGAGGCCCTAAATACCTCAAATTCCAGGCCCAGTCTCTGCCAGTAAGTAGATATAAAATCTGTCCTTGCTGCTCCGGAGCCTGCTTTCTGTATGAAACTGCGTGAAAGGGCATAGGGCAGGCAGTGAGTGGGGTCTAGTAAGTTAAGAGATAAGCTGACTAACTGCTTATCTGGCCTCTGCAAACTGCACGCACAATAGAACCCCCCTCCCCACTGCCCTAGTGAAATATCTTGACCACCATTGACACCCCCACCCAGGAGACCACACAAATACAGACCTCTGACTATAGGGAAATGATTGGTTTGTGATTCACAGGCTTTGCAATGATTGGTTGTAATTCACAGGCTTTTGCTATGAAATGATTGGTTTGTGATTTGCAGGCTTTGCCATGATTGGCGGGCTTTGTTCTGAGCCATATAAAATCTGTCCCTATTCTGCCCTTGTGGTCCGCAGCCCTCTACTCCAACATGGTTGTGGGCCCCAAGTGTGCTCGGAATAAAAATCCTCTTGCAGTTTGCATCAAGACCGTTTCTCATGAGTGATTTGGGGTGTCGCCTTTCCTGGGAGGTGCGGAGAGCCGGCGCTTTGAGGTCGGAGGATCCCCGACCCGGGAGTCCAGCCTTTCACAACAACTGCATAGAAAACATTTTTCTTGGGAATCCTACAGCTTCTCTGGACGACTAAACTGGGCGCAGCAGAGCGGCAAGGGATTCTCTAGTTTGAACTGGTCTGAACCAGTCTGGGCTATGAAAACCCTGGGAATCTTTCTAGAGTCCAGAGGCCTATTGCTTAAGTCACCACCGGTCCCTTTCAGCTTTACAACCCAACTTCCAGTCTCCAGAATGCACAGCAGGTGCTCTTTGATTCTTAGTTTTCTGGTCTCTGAATCTGAATGATGACCTCGACTAAAAAGGGACCCATGGCCAACACCCCCCTCTCACCCCAGCAGTATCCCCTTGCACAGCCTGGGGAGGGCTTCGTGCAGTGCAGAATGGCACTGAGCATCCCAAAGACACAGCAGGTGCCACTCAAGGCCAGAGCCTTTTAATTATTATTATTGGGGAGGGGTCCTGTCTACAGTGCTGACTCAGCAACTGTCTTCCTCCCTTCAGCGGGGTCTGCCACTAAACCTGGAGCTGGGCTTCTAAGTGCCAATAATCCTGTCTCCACCCAACTCCATGGCTAGAGTTTCAGACCCTGGAACCATGTCGCTTTTTATATGGTGCTAGGGGGTTGCACTCAGATCCTCATGCTTGCGTTACAAGCTCTCTTACCATCGAGCCTTCTTCCTCCCTCTCCTCATTATTTATTTATTTATTTATTCATTTACTTTGTGAGTGCATGTGTGTATGTAACATTCCGACTTGAGGGGAGCCGGGTTGGTTGTGGGATTGGTTACAGGGGTGGTGGGTAGCAGAGGGGAGGCCACTAGACTGAGCGATCTCTCCTCACACAGACTCTGGGGCGCTGCAGAAGAGACAGGGGAGGTGAGGCAGGAAGTGGGAGAGAGAGACCCACAACATAGAAAAGAAAGCTTGCTGGACATGGGGTATTAGGGTTCCCTCTGAATCTCATGCCCTGCCCACAGCTCAGTCCAAGCGAGTCTCCCTTGTGGCCGCCAGGGGGCGCCCAACTCACCTGGGAGGGCAAGGGACCAGGACGAAGGCTGCAGGGGGTGCAGAGACCCAGGCTAACTGAACAGGGCTCTGTCAGAATCCCGCCCCGCCCCCGACGCCTGGACTCCAGATTGGGGCGAGGGACTCCGAGGAGCAAGCAAGTACCGGAGTGTCCCGGCTCTGCCTGCAGCTGCTCAGGCTCCTCTTCGGGGAACAAGGAGGGAAAAGTGGGGCCACGGTGTAACTACCTGCCTCCTCTTTTCCTCTTTCTTCCTCCCCTCCCTTGTCCTCTCCCTCCTCTTTTTTCCTCCCGCCCTCTCCTTCCATCCTCTTCCTTCTCTATCCTCCTCTCCTCCATCCCCTCTCATAAAGATGCTCAGTCTCCCTCAGACCTTACCAGGCCAGCGAGCAGATCTAGCCTCCACCCATCAGTTGCCAAGTACAGGGTCTTGCCGGCCAGGTGGCTGGGGAGAAGATAGGGTGTTCCAAGCCTGGGAGAGGAAGCCAAGGAGACAGGGTCAGCCAAGTCACCCAGCGAGATCCTCACACCCTGCTGCCCCTCCCCCACCCTATCTCGGGACTGAGCCTGGTGCTCACTGAGTATGGGTGAGGCGAAAGGGGGATGAATGGCTCTGGGTGAACAGGGCTTCCCTAGCCTGCAGCTAAGGATCAGGTGGGACCTCACCTCGTATGACACCTCTGAATGGGACATCACAGGGGCGATAGAGGGGGGAAGAATGAGGGAGGGTCACTCTCCATTTAGTCCTATACCCAAGGTCTGGGGGTGCTGGATGGGTTCCGTCGCCGCACCATAGACTTGTCTCTTTCTTGACAGAGCATGAGGTGTCAGATCATCTGAGAAATGGCGGCAGGAAGACTTGTTTGGTGAACTCTTACATGTTCTTCAAAGCCCGGATCATAAAACCCACTCCTCCTCAGGGACTGATTCCTCAGACACCTAGGGCAAAACCAACTTCCACACAAGTGGTTCTTCCTCTTGGCCCTTTATCACTATTCTCTGAGTTTCAGCCTCAGACTCCGTATTGGAAGTGTGTTTGGGGTCAGAGGGATTTGCAGAGGGAACAGGGAAGTCCCCTTCCTTAAACCAACATGAGCCCAGATATACCCTTCCACCAACCCAGATTGCCCTGTTCCTCCAAACCCTGAGATCCTTCTCCCAGGAAAGCTATGGGCAAGTATTCATCTAAGACACAGATGTTTTTATCCTCTGACTGGGTCCATTCAGAGAAGTCCACCAACAGAACTTCTGCTTAACCTCCCAGCATCTTTCCTATCCACGTGGCTGCATGCACTAGCTCCTGTTCCTGAACTGGGGTAGCTCTCCAGCCGGGCTGTGCCACCAAGGCAAAGTGGAAGTGTCCCTACTTTATAGTCCTCAGCACTACATCTCCAAAAGAGGCTGCCATATCTAAACCCAGATTTTTCTTTTCTTTCTCTTCCAGCTGGTGATGGGGGAGCTCCCGCCTAGCCATGCTTAGTTGGGAAGGGCTGAAAAAGCATCAGAATGTGATGAAATCATTGTTTATTCTATACACGGTTGCCTTTGGGTCATTCTGGAGCAGGCTCTTGTATACCCCACATTCATGTATCCGTGGTGATGTCCTAGAAAACACGTGGCTTTATGGTGAATGGAGCAGAAACTTCCAGTACATAAAGAATAGCTCGGATCTCTAGAACACTGTGCTTGAGTATTCACTGACAGTCCTGACTCAATTCTAGCCAAGAACTTTCTAAAAATATTAGATAATAACTTACATATATTAACACACATGCACAGATATTTATTTGAAGGCTTTGTTTTGTGACTCTTAACTTAAAGCTTGCTACAGATTTCACACATTTTGTTTAACCATGGCATTCTTAGGCTTTTTTTTTTAAATCCAAAAGTTGGGGGAGAGGTATTCTAACAGCCAAGAACAAATTTAACTGAACTGTAGCTGGCTTGAGGGTGCACACACACGTACGTTCATGCACGCACACACACGTAGGACCTTTGTCATTGAGTCAGAACAGATAGGCCAAGAAAATGTGGATGCTTTTAATACCTATAGGCTTCCGTGTGTTGAACTTCATTCTTGGTAGAATAAGATCATCATTCCTAAAGGTATTATCCCAGAATATTGCAAAGGGACAGTATGCTGGCTAGTCTTGATTGGGTTAATAAACAGCTAGGAACTTAGTAAAGCAAACCTCTAGCCATGTCTGTGAGGGTGTGACTAGAGAAGATTAGATTATGGATTTCTTGTATAACAAATGATGTTATCACTTTATAAATCCAAACTCTTAAGATTACTGGAGGTTTTGGATCTTTCTGCCTGGTGCTAGCAGTTGGTCACTAGGCACCTGTCCCTGGGGGCTATAGCTTACACTGGCCCCCTTCTATTGCTTCTTCACTATCTATAAGACAGTTCCTCTTCCACCTCTTCCTGTCTCTGGGATCTTGCATCCAAGTGAGCAAGTGCAGGCATAACATCTCTTTTCTCCTGCAAGTTATTTCTGCCAGTTATTTGGTCACAACTCCACAAAAGTAACTGAGAAAAAACTCAGAGGAAGGCAATTGCATGTTAATATCAATAAAAAGATAATTATAGCAGAAAATAGTTTGCTGAGGATAGAAGAATAATGAATGAATATAATTTTAGTCTACATGGATTGATAACGGTAAATGGTACTTCAAGGTACAAAGGTAAATATCTGGGTGACAGCATCCCTGGGTATGGTTTTTTTTTTAATTAGATTGAAAACTGAACTCAGCAGTGAACTGAGACAGATAAAATTAAAGCAGGGTACCGGCTGGTTGTATGCCAACTGACACAAACTAGAGTCATCAGCAAGAAAAGACCCTCAATTTTTAAAATGCCTCCCTAAGATCAGACTGTAGGCAAGCCTGTAGGACATTTTTTTTAATTAGTGATGAATAAGGGAGGCCTCAGTCCATAGTGGGTGGTGCCATCCCTGGGCTGGTAGTTCTAGGTTCTATAAGAAAGCAGGCTGATCAAGTCATAAGGAGCATGCCGGTAAGTAACACTTCTTCATGGCCACTGCATCAGCTCCTGTCTCCAGGCTCTCACTCTGTTTGAGTCCCTGTCCTGGCTTCCTTTGGTTATGAACAATAATATGGAAGTGTAAGCCAAATAAATGCTTTCCTCCCCAGCTTGCTTTTGGCCATGATGTTTCATTACCTCAATAGAAACCCTAAGGCAGTGACACTCCTTCACGTCATGTGGAAAAAGTGTTCAAAGTCTGAGTGACATGAAATGTGTGACCCATTCACATATATCATAACTGTTTCCTAATAGGACATTCCTTTCCATACAACATCTTAGTAATAATGTTTATTAGTGAAACTGTACTGACCCGAGTGCCAGTATTTGAGAAGAAAAATAAAAACAGGTCAGGAGTGGGCAAAGAATCTGCTTCTGAGGTGAAGCAGGGCGAGCAAGGAGGTACACATAACCCTGGCAAAGGAATTTGGATCATATGGCCACACAGTAATCAGGTCATCTCTTTATGAATTTGAACAAACTGTATCTCTGCCAGTTCACAGGTGCCCCATTTTCTTCAGTGCCAACTACAATTGTAACTGGACCCTAGACCTAAACATAACCAACTCCATGATGTAAGATGTAAGGCTATGAAATTCAGCACACAGACATAACCACTGCCACGACAAAAACAGAGACCTGATCCATCGAAGTTCACAAATCTTATAAAGTCTCTAAATGCCCTAAACTTGCTTTGTGGGTTCTATAGTTCTGCTTCTGACTAACTGTACTTGTTACCTGAAGTATGTCAACCTAGGATGTGGTTTTGTGCCTAAAATCTCACCCTGAGAAAGGCTCAGGGCTACACTGGGACTTCAAACACCCAGTGTGTTTGCTAGTTAACTAACAAAGATTTTCTAGTGGCTTAGCCCCATGGCCAAAATTCTTCCCTGGTGGATATCCCCACGCACAAGATTTCAGGATATCCCAACAAGATCACAAAGGTCAAACCTTGAGAAATTAGGGGTCTTAGAGTCCCTTGGAACAAGTAAGAGTACAGTAGTCAGGCGACACCTAGGGAGTACACAATCTCAGAGATTCTAGGACTCCCTTTGATCAATCACTGCCTAATACTTTGTAAGTCTGGTTAAGGCATCTTCTGGACACATAGGGGAGGTGAGAAAGCCACTGATCATGTCCAGGATCCATGTGAGATGCCACTGGGTCTCTCCCAAACCCTGTTTGTTCAGGAGTATGAATATGTGGTGGCCATCCCTGGTTTATTTATGTGTTTCTGTTGGTTCTGTATCCCTGTATTGACCAGTGGCTTTCTCTGGAATGAGACACTCACCTCCACTCCCAGCTTAAGACCTGGATGCTATTGTTAGGAACCTGAATACTTTGGTTCTGTCACATCACCCAGCGAAAGCCCAAAAACTCTGCTTGTCCCACTCTTGGATTACTTGCTTATTTTGCCACTTGGTTCCTTATCATGTTCCCAGGGTTGTTCCCATCCCTGCGTAGAAGCAGAGAGAATCCAGACCTCTCATCCAGGAACCCCTGACATCTAAAAAGAATGCACACACCAAGATCTTTGTCTTCCTAGTGCCATGGATCTGGATGTAGGATTAATGGCTACTTCTCCAGTACTATGTCTACCTGCATGCTGCCATGCTCTCCACCATGATGAAAATGGACCAAACTCTGAAACTGTAAGCAAGCACTAATTAAATGTTTTCTTTAGTTGTTATGGTCGTGCTGTCTCTTCGCAGCAATAGAACATTGATTAAGACAGGTATCTTGGTGACCTGCCAGTCACCCTGGAATACACCTCTCCTGATCATAAAGAAACCTGAGACTTCTGATTCTCGTGAATCTGATTCTTTCAGAGAAACAGGTATACAGTATATTTAATTGTGAATTCTTCAGCCTCCCATTGGTAGAAGTGAGTCAACCCATCTTTGCTTTTCAATGGACAGACCCAGAGTGAGTTTACAATGGGCAACTTACCTGGACCAGGTTGCCCAAAGATTTAAAATTTTTTCAACCTTGTTTTATGAAACACTAAGTGTTAATCTCCAGCCCTTCTGCCAGAGGTTTCTCAGGACCATACTCTTACAATATGTAGATGACATCCTCCTAGCCTCCAAAATCTACTTTATACTTTATACTATCTACTTTATACTACAATAAAGTATAAAAGGAATGCTATAGGAATACAGGCCTTGAGCTATAGAATGTTGGCTAAGAATTCCCAACGTTGTGCATCAGAGGCTTCTTCTCTTAGCTACCAGCTAAGGGGAGCAAAAGGAGCCTGTCTCAGAGTAGAATTGCTGCCATTCTTCAGATTCCAGCTCCAATGACTAAAAGACGAAGAGTTCCTAGGTCAGCTAGGTAATGCCCACTGCTTCTGGATACCAGAGTTTACAGAAATAGCAAGGCCTCTAAACACCAGCGCAAGGAAGTACCCTAATCTGGACTGAGCCTGAACAAAAGACAATGGAGGCTTTAAAAACAGTTCTGAATTCAGCTCCAGCCTGAAATTTCCAGCCTTTTCATCTGTTTGTCCATGAAACAAAAGATGTTATAAAATGGCTCTAATGCAAACATTGGGGCCATGGATATATCCCGTGATACACATGTTGTTTGAACCCCATAGTTGTAAGGTGACTCATCTTTTGAAGACCTGTGGTGGATACTGCTTGGCTAATAATTAATTAATCAATCAATCAATCAATTAATTAATATGTTAACTTTGGGTCAGGATCTTATCCTCACAGTATTCCACACCATTTAATACCCTCCACTGAGGATTGCCAGAATATTGCCAGTCTAACAACTGTGTCATCCAGTTCCAGGCCCTACTCTTGGACTACCCTCCAGTCCTGTTTGATAAACCCAGTGCCATCAATCCTGATACCCTCTTGTCTGATGATACCCTGCAGGTGCCTATCCATGGCTGTCACTAGATGAAATATAAAACTGGGTATGTGGGAGCTTCAGTAGTTGCTTCCTTTGCTTTGTTTCAGGCCCTCTGCAGTCTATATGGGGATGGATTTTCTTCTGTGAGATTATGTTTGGAAGAACCCATATGTGAAGGTTGATTTCTATATGTAAGTAAGGGCTGGCACTAGTTAGGTCAAGGCAATACATGATTGAATGGTGACAAGGTTTTGTAAGGGGGAAGAGAAGGAGAAATGAGAGATTCAACATGGAATACAAGGATGAATCATCTCTGTCCATGTAGCTCTGAGTAGTCATGGGTAAATGTATATACTTCCTAGGGATGGATTTTCATAGGTCAATTTATCTCATCTAGGTGGGTAGTTTATATCTTTGTCAACTGACTGTAAGCTTATGGTGTGGATCAATTGTAGGTTGAAAATTTAACATGTAAATCTGTTTGATAAGTTATTGATTGTTGAGTCATGTTTTTATCAGGCTGTGGAAGGTAATGTGTGAAAGCAATGGCTGAGAGGCAGCTGGAACATCCAGATCTGGTGCAGGGCTTACAGAATGAGATGTGTGTGAGCCTTGGTAACTAACTACTAGGGGACTGCACTCAGCTCTACACAAGCATGGCTCCCAGAGTGAGAGCTCCTGTGGAGTGAGGCTGCAGGACTAGCAGCAACAGAACCTAGTTTTATTTTTACCACAACACATATGCACAGATAGATACTGTTTCCCCAGCTCAGAGACCAGCATTTGGCAAAACTGTCTAGCCACCCCTCTCTGAAGTCACTACAGATCCTCCAGCCCTCCATGAAGGCTCTTCATTGAACTATCCAAGAGATCCAGCTGAGCCCCTAGTCTACCACCAATTTTCCCTTGTTCAAAATCAGTAATACCTACTGCATCAAGCAGGTAGCCAAAAGGGTACTGGAACCAACGTGGTTCTCCACGCCTACATCTGTGAAGGTTGCTGGCATTATACCCTGGATACACCATACCCAGGTCAAGAGAGATGGACTGCCAAATCATTAACCAATGCCAAGTGAACTGTCTCCAAAGCATATACCCATTAATATTAGGGCTTTAACAGGCATCAGACCCTTGACTCCAACCCTTCCATCTCTACCTCTTCCTGAGTCTGTTGTTTTGTCCTGTGGATATGAGTATAGGATCATGGGTCAACCTGCATCACCCTTAGGCCTGGACCTACGTATGGCTTTGGGGAAAACCTGCTGTTTCAATGCTAATTAGTTAGAAGTAATTTTAAGAAGTCTTGCCATGGTTGGGAAGAACCGAAAAGGGAAAAAGACACAACTCAAATAACTGGTACCAGTCTCTGTACCTGGCTAACTAATTTGCTGTCAGCACTAGCTGGGCCTTTAATTCTCATTCTCATTGAATTAATAGTAGGGCCCTACATCTTAAACTACATGGCCAATTAGCAGCAAGTCCCTGACTTGATTCATTCACTAAGACCAGTGAGGAATGTAACTGGTCCCTAGACCTTAGCTCCCAGACCTTAGCCCAACAGACTACATGATGGAAGTATCATTCAAGTCATAAAAGTCAGCATATAGTCAGCATGACCTATCTATAGAAAAAAGAAAAAAAATGAATCTATCAAAGTCTATAGCTCTAGGAAAGTCTCTAAATGTACTAAACTTGCTTTTTGGTTTCTGTGGTTTTGTTTCTGGCTGTTTTCACTAACTGAAGTATGTTACCTGGGATATGGTTTTGTGCTTAAAAGCTCACCACGAGAAAGGTTTGGGGCTATACTGGGATCCCAAACACCCAGTATAGTCTCCAGCTAGCTAATACAAACTTTCTGTTGTCTTAAACTAGTATCTGAGTAGTTTTCTCTGGTGGGTGCCCCATAACATTGTCCATCGGACTTCAGAGTAGGCAACAGAACCTGCTCTAGCTCAGTTATAAGGAGACAGATGTGTTGCAGGATACCAAGGAGGCTAGAGAGTCCAGCACCAAACCAGGCCTCCAGGTACAACTCTGAGGAGCAAACAGAGCTAGCAAGCTGGCAAGCTGGCTCCAGAACTTTACCCTACAACTGCTGCTGCCATCAGGAATGCTCTCAGATCACAAGGTTGTCATCAGCCTACAGAAATTCAGAAGAATAAACCCACCTATCTCTGCCATTCAGCTTCCTGGAGACCCACAAGGCTACAACATATTACACCAAGCTTGTGCCTGATTCTCTTTAGTGGAACAGAGGCTATGAGCAGAGAACTTGGCTTACTGAGCAAGAGGTCACTCTGAAAGGAAATTATGCTATTTTTAAAAGTGACACTTTGCAGTATTTGCCACAGAATTTATTTTAAATTGTGCATTTTCGAATACATGTGTGCCTCTGCACACACATTCTGGCATAGCTAGTAAAAATGGAGGACAGGAATGTGTCAAAGCAGAGTCTGGGTTTTGTGTTTGTTCGTCTGTCTTCTGTGACTCCCTTCCCTGACACCTACTGATTGATCGTCTCTATTCAACTGCTGCTTCCCCAGAGGTTTTCTGCTCCCACTTGGGTTACTGGCGTGTCTCAGGCCCTACCAAGCCCCTCATCTGTTTCCATATTTCTCTGAGCACTTACGACATTTTATGTTAATTGTTCTACCTAAAATTAATCTCTATTTTAGCAGGGGGCTTTACCTACTGGGCTCTCTCACACCTCTCCAGTGTAACTTTCAGAGGCCAATATGTAGCAGGCACTGAAGCAACAGCAGTGAGACACGAGGCTTATGTAAGGCAGAAAGTGTAAGGAGCTGAAAACTCTAGTCTATAAACTTTAGTATTTGTATTACCCCATTCATATTTTATAAAACAACAAATGTTTGTTGACATCTAACATATCTAATAGATGACCTCAGAGATCTTGAGGCTCCCCAAAACACCATTTGTTGCTTCCAGGCTGAAGGGAAAGCAGGCTCCTCCTATCCTACAATGCTGCCATGATCAGGCTCCCAAATTCTCTACAAAAGCAGAGACAAGATGGAAAGTGACCCAGAAGGCCGTGGGGTCAGCACTGAATGTGACATACATGCATTCCCCGTATAGTCCACCAGCAAGAACTCCACCAAAGTTCCCTGCCTTTCAGGGAAGGGAGATAATCTAGTTACAGTCCATGAAGCAAAGGCTGCCAGTCCGGGCAACAGTACTACAATTTAGTCAAGGGAAGATTTCAAGTGACCTCGGTAGTTATTCAAGTGCTCTGACCTACATTTCAACTCTGACAAACTGAAATTGCTAAAGAATTCAATTAACTTGAGTTCAGAAACCTGTGTTGAATGTGTGCAATCATAAGTGCAATACATGGGACATGGGAACATTTAACAAATACCAATAATTAGGAAATGGAACATGGGAACATTTAACAAGTACTAATAATTAGGAAGAAGGGGGAGGAGGAGACAAAAGGAAACAAAAGCAGTAAAAGAAATGAAGCTATAAACAGTAAAGATGGGCTAGTGAATATACCTAAAGGCTTCGAATAAAAATCGAAACTGGAGAGACATGAGAATGCAGGTGTGTACCAGAAATCAAGAGAATCCTAGTAGTGCATTTGCATATTTGCATATTAAGATGAGTGTTCCTGGAAATCACTCAGTCCAGAAAAGATTAGAAACAAAGAAACTCTAATGTACTCTGGAGCTGAATCCTGAAAATAAAGGAAGTTGCCTGCATCGTAAAGCTAAGTGTTCAGCTCTCTACACATTCAGCTGCAGACATCCTCTCTGGGGACTGGAGAGTGGTGACTCTGGCTAGCTGGTGATACGGAGCGTTGGCTGCAGTCACTGCTTGTTCGGGAAGCAAGGCCAGAGGCACAGATGTGCTGGCTGGAAGGGTGTGATAGTTCAAAGACAGCTGGGAAAACCGTGGGTGACTGGACATTGTCGAGGAAGTCCAGGGTGATACTCCCAGATACTTGTTTTGGGCAGCCAGGCCACAATGATACCTCGGATGCATTGAGCGAAGAGGACCCAACAGCCCGTTAGCCACTTTGTGGTCTCCACAATTGCTCTTCATGTTGCTCCTCATTCACCAAAATCTAATGCTCTAAATATGTTCCCAAGACAATCAATTCCTCGTAGACCATCACTTTGTGATCTAATCTTTTTTTTCCTTTTAAAATAACTGTGTATACTTTCACAACTCTTCGTTGCTGGCACTTTCAGATCAAGCCACAGTTTGTCTCCACCATCTTTGCAGGCTGTGTGTGTTTCTCACAGCCTTCTCTCCAGTGTCACCTCCTTCAGCTCACAGCAGTCCATCCCAGACAACAAAGCACAAGCTGAGATGAGATGTAGGAACATTCCCCCACCCAAACGTTAATTCAAAAGCTACAGAAAGAGGAACCCTGAGATAAATATAGCATCCTTGTTTATGCAAACGTAGGTTGGGTCATCACACATCCCAGAAGCATGGAAAAATAACACCCCAAAGATTTACATGAGCTTTGGGGAAGAAGAAAGTCTCAGATCAGTGGATTCTCTTTTTTTTTTTTTCTTCCTGGATTAAACATCAGAATTTCCACTAGATAAAGATAAAGAGACCGGTTGATCTGCACAAGGTCCCTTTCTAAGAACACAGCTGTTTAAAATGCCAGAATTCTACCCAGAAAAAGAGCGAATAAGAGGACCATGAAAACTGTCTTATGTTCAATGAAAGGACAGAATCCCCATTCAAAACTCAAGGCAAAACAAGCAGACAGAAGTGCCAAGATCTCAACCTTTGTCTTTCTTTTGTGGACTCTCCTTTGACATTTTTTTTATTCGCTAATTAATGTCATCCTAAGGAAATGGACATCTGTATTCAGAGGACATTTGTACTTGCATTTTTCTCACTGGTGTGGTGAAGTACCAGAAAGCAACAATTTAAGGAATTTTAGTTCATGATATTAGGGGATATTATTCACTGTGGCAGAGAGAACGGGTATGGGAGGGGGAGGGTTGGGGAGGGGGAAGGGGGAAGGGGAACTCCCAGTGTGGCGATGGGAACAAGAGGCTGCCTGCTCATATGTAGACAGATTGAAAATGAGAAAGGGGAACACCAGCATGCAGACAACTTTCCCCCTTTATCTTTTCATTCAGTTCTGTTTCCCTTGAGAAAGTCCTGAAACTTCCCAGTAGATTTTTGTTTGTTTGGTTAGTTGGTTTTTTGGCTGATTTTGTTTTTTTATATATGGTGGTTGTTGTTGTTGATGGTGATGATAATGTTGTTTTTCAAGACAGGGTCTCACTATGTAGCTCCAGCTGTCCTAAAACTCACTATGTAGACCAGGCTGGTCTGGAACTCAGGGGGATCTGCCTGCCTTTGCCTCCTGAGTGTTTGTGTGGCACTACACCCAGTTATCCAGTTGGTTTTTAATAAATCGTATTGTGTTGCTCAAGCTAACTCTCACCCCAGCTCGGCAGCATCCCACCTACAGATGCCTCTCCTCTTACCCCACCTCCACCCCCTGGGAACTCTGCCAAGCCCTAGTTCAGACCTAGTTTTTCTCCTTCCCTTGAACCCTCTTTGTCCTCTCTTCTGCCGTATTCCCATTCCCACACTCCCAAGAGACCCTGCTTCTAGATGTGAGCAGGATTCCTTTAGATTCTTCCTCAACCCCATCTCAGCATTTTTTTACAGCCTATTGTTATCTAGTCCTCTATGCCAACCACTGACCTGCAGAAGCATCCTATACTAATGGATTTCACACCCACCACACATGCCTAAGATCCAGAGAGGACAATAGAAACAAAGAATGAAAATGCCCACAAACTTGGCAGAGTGGTACCCCAGCCCTCAAGAGGTAAAAGCAGGCAGATCTCTGTGAGTTCAAGGCCAGTCTAGTCTACATATTGACTTCCAGGAGGTTCAGAGCTACATAATAAGACCTTAACTCAAAAAAAAAAAAAAAAAAAAAAAACAAGCAAACAACCCCCCCCCCAAAAAAACAAAAGGAATACCCACACAACAAAGGGAAGACAAGATATTAACATCTAGAGTTACCTTAATCATCCTAACTCCAGATGCTTTAAGTCCAGGAAAAAATACAAACATTAACTCCTTAGACACTATGCTTCTACCAGAATGCAGAGCATTCACTACAAGAGTAAGCCCTAAAAAATGTAATATGACTAAAGATTAAGACAAGGACTTCAAAAAGCAGCTATGAATATGTTCAAGGGCCTCAAATTGGATAAAATCCCCTAATGTAGACTATGAAAACACAAACAGTGGGATAAAATGGTAGAAACAGTCCATGTCATAAAAGTAGAATTTTACAAAGAAATAGAATTAATGAAAAAAAAGTAAGTGAAAAATTTAGGAAGTCTAACAAAAACTTCAAAGATAAACATCACCATGTACAAGACATAGAAGAGAGAATCTTAGGCACAGAAAACAAGGCAGAAGAGATGGAAAACTCAGGCAAGAAAATGTTAAATTAAAATAATATAGGCACAAAATACCAAGAAAATCTGGAACACCATGAAAAAAAAACTATGAATAATAGAAATAGAGAGAGGATAAAAACTGAAATCAAAAGGAACAGAAAGTATTTTCAACAAAAATCATAAAAGAAAATCTCCCTGACCTAAAGAAGGAAGTTCCTATCAAGATACAGAAAGCATACAGAACACTGAGTGCATAGGACCAGAAGAAAAATTCTTCATGACACATAAAAAATCAAAACATTAGACATACACAACAAAGAATATTAAAAGCATCAAAAAAAACTCATCAGAATAACAGCTGAATTCTCAGGGGAAATTTTGAAAGACAAATGAGACTGGGGCAACACCTTTCGAGTATTAAAAGACTATGACAGCCAACCTAAAAAATATACCCAGCAAAACTATCTATCTGGATTGAAGGAAAAAAGAAAATTTCTCCACAACATAAATAGCCTGTAAAAGATCACATCCTACAAACCAAACCTAAAGAAAATACAAGAGTCATTATTTCAAGCTGAAGAGATGAACGTGCATAGCAGAGAGACAGAGAAATGAAATACAAAGACATTAATTATTGAAACATAAAATACCACTGAGAATATAAGCAACAATACCAAAAAATTAATAACATGATGCCCACAACTAATATGCACATTTCAGTAATAATTTCAAATATCAGTGGCTTCAATTCTTCAACCAAAAGATATATATTGACAGAATGGATTAAAAAACAAAATCCATCTATCTGTTTTCTATATGAAACACATTAGTTTTAAAAAGAGATACCAACTTAGAAAAAATGATGGATAAAAGTTTCTATTCAGAGATGTGTCAGAGGGTGGAAGAGACCCAAAGACCCACTGGCCACTGTGTGTGGCCTGCCCACAGCTGAAAGCTACTACAATGTGCAATTATGCAGTGAAGAGATGGGACAGAAAGAGAAAAGGAATGGTTTGAGCACTGTGAAGAAAGGCGGTAATGGAGAGGTGGGGGTAAGGAGAAACAGCCTCTGCGTCCTGAAGTCGCTGCCGGGTGGAAACAGAAGTTCTAATTTTCTGTTCCCAGTCGCTGGATCAGGCACGGCAGGGCAGGGCAAGGCAGGGGGTGCACTTTCCGTGTGCACTCCACAGAGATCCCTCCGCTCCCCTGCAGCCTAGGTCTCCCACTCACCAGTTGTTCAGCCTTTACAAGAGAAATATTTTAATTAAATTATGATCTCAAAAATAAACAACAACATAAAGGACATGTCACACCTCCAGGAAAGATAACTATTTTAAGTGTTGGCACATTTCACAAAATAACTACAAATTTTAAAACAAAAGAAGAAAAGTACACAATTCTACCTCTAACAACAAAAATAGCAGGAAACAACAATTACTATTCCTTAATATCTCTTAATATCAATTGGCTCAATTCCTCTGATAAAAAGACATAGACTAGCTTTGCACAGTGGCAGTATCATAGCCAATGAGGTTTATCTGAGGCACGATTATTGCTAATTGAAAAAAAAAAGGCACAGAATAGACTATCAGACTGGATATGGAAACAGGGTCCAGCATTTTACTGCATACAGAAAACTCATCTCAGCAACAAAAAGAGGCACTACCTCTGAGTAAAAGGTTGAGGAAAAAACTTTCCAAGTAAATGGTCCCAAGAAACAAGCTGAAGTAGCCAAGCTAATATTGAGTAAAATAGATCTCCCATGCTCATGGATTGGAAGGATCAACATAGCAAAAATGGCAATCTTGCCTAAGGCAATCTACAGACTCAATGCAATCCTCATGAAAATTCTAACCCAATTTTTCATAGAGTTAGAAAGACCAATTTGAATATTCATTTGGAATAATAAAAAACCCAGGATAACGAAAACTATTCTCAACAACAACAAAAATTTCCAGGGGAATCACCATCTCTGACCACAAGATGTATTACAAATCAACTGTGAGAAAAGCTGCATGGTATTGGTACAGAGAAAGGCAGGTAGATCAATGGAATAGAACCAAAGAATGAACCCATACACCTATGGTCACTTGATCTTAGACAAAGGAGCTAAAAAACATTCAATGGAAAAAGGACAGCAGGCAGAAGACTGCAAATTGATCCTTTATTATCTCCTTGTGCAAAGCTCAAGTCCAAGTGGATCAAAGACCTCCACATAAAACCAGCCACACTAAAACTAATAGAAGATAAAGTGGGGAAGAGCTTAGAACACATAGGCACAAAGTAAATTTTCCTGAATAGAACACCAATGGCATATGCTCTAATTTCAAGAATTGACAAATGGTACCTCATGAAATTGCAAAGCTTCTTTAAGGCAAAGGACACTGTCAAAAGAACAAAATGGCAGCCAACATATTGGGAAAGAATCTTTACCAATCCTACATCTGATAGAGGGCTAGTATCCAATATATACAAAGAACTCAAGAAGTTAGACTTTAGAGAATCAAATAATCCTATTAAAAATGGGGTACAGAGCTAAACAAATAATTCTCAACTGAGGAATATCGAATGACTGAGAAGCACCTAAAGAAATGCTCAGCATCCCTAGTCATCAGGGAAATGCAAATCAAAACAACCCTAAGATTCTACTTCACACCAGTCAGAATGGCTAAGATCAAAATCTCAGATGATAGCAGATGCTGGTGAGGATGTGGAGAAAGAGGAACTCTCCTCCACTGTTGCTGGGATTGTAAGCTGATACAACCACTGTGGAAATCAGTCTGGCAGTTCCTCAGAAAATTGGGACATACCTGAGGACCCAGCTCTAGCACTGCTGGGCATATACCCAAAAGAAGCTCCAACATCTAACAAGGTCACATGCTCAACCATGTTCATAGCAGCCTTATTTATAATAGCCAGAAGCTGAAAAGAAACCAGATGTTTCCTTCAACAGAGGAATGGATACAGAAATTGTGGTACATATACACAATGGAGTACTACTCAGCTATTAAAAACAATGACTTCATGAAATTCCTAGGCAAATGGATGGAACTTGAAGCTATCATCCTGAGTTCAGTAACCCAGTCACAAAAGAACACTCAGGTATGTACTCACTGATAAGCAGATACTAGCCCAAAAAGCTTGGAATACTCAAAGAGAAGGAATGCCAGAAGGTGGATGCCTCAGTCCTTCTTAGAAGAGAGAAAAAATGCTCATGAGAGGAAATAAAGGGGCAAATAGAGGAGCAGGGATTGGAGAAAAGATCGTCCAGAGACTGACTCACCTGGGGATCCACCCCATATGTAGCCACAAAACCCAAACACTATTGCTGATGCCAAGTAGTGCTTACTGGCAGGAACCTGATAAGGATGCCTCCTCAGAGGTTCTGCCAGAGCCATACTGATACAGAGGAGGATGCCTGCAGCTAACCATCAGACTGAACACAAGGACCCCAATGAAAGAGCTAGAGAAAGGACTGAAGGGGATGAAAGGGTCTGCAACCTCATGGGAAGAACAAAATGATCAACTAACCAAACCCACCACAACTCCCAGGGACTAAAACACCAACCAATGAGTTTGCATGGAAAGACCCATGGCTCCAGGTGCATATGCAGCAGGGGATGGCATTGTCTAACATCAGTGGGAGGAGAGGCCTTTGGTCCAGTGAAGGCTTGTTTTCCCAGTGTAGGGGAATGCCAAGATGCTGAAGTAGGAGAGGGTGGTTGGGAGAAGGAGCACCTTCTTGGAGGTTCCCTTTTGTACCAAAAAGCTTGGCTCCAGGATTGGCTGCCACCAGCCCTAACCTGAGAGACCCTTGAATCAGTGGATAAAAGACACACACTCAGCTTGTCACTTTACAGCTTGTTTTCCATGGCACAACTGCTGGGCACAGATAGTTCCTGCCTAGAATGGTGAGCCTTTACCAATTTATTACCTATTTCTCCTCCTACCCTAATCTTAATGGCTTGTTCCACCAACTGCTGTCAAACATCTTTGGCCATTCGCCTGTAGCAGAGCCAGCAGGCCCTAGATGCCCCTGAGGTCCTAGGTGATAGTTGTGTCCTTCTTCCTCTGAAGCCTGGCAGAAAAGGCCCCTCTCTTTCCTAATGTCTCACTTTTCCTCCTGGGACCCAGAAGTCACACCTGTACCCTGCACCTAGCAAACCCCCCCCCTCTCCTTCTTTATGGACAAATCAAGAGCCAACTGGGGAAATGCCGTTAGCAACAGAACCTTTCCTTACGACATGTCAAAACAGATGTTGCAGTGGCGCCACACTGTGATGAAATGTATAGCATAAACGTATATGTTAGGAAAAAATGAATTAAAAAAAGACCCAAAGACATAAAGGTCTCTGTATGAAGTTCTTCAAACACAAATTAAATTTTACAAGGAAGAATTAATAAAACAACAAGGATCAGAAATTAATGAAGCAGAAAACAGAAACACAGTATTAAAAACCTACAAAGCCAAAGGTTCTTTGAGGGAGCTAATTAAATTCATGAGTCCACAGAGACAGACAAGAGGCAAAGGAGATTTATTTTTTTAGCAGACATGATTGATTATCAACTAGGAAAGGGGATTCCTTGCTGTGTCATGTGAGATGCTGTGGGCATCACTGACACTGGGGACACTGGGGACCCTGAAGGACAGTGTAAACTGTGTGTGATTTGGAAACACAGTCAAGCAAATTCCAGGAAATACACAATTCACCAAACCTACACACACACAAACAAAAACAAGGTATCTGAATAAATCCATATTACATTCAAGGTTCAAATCTGTAATAAATCACCTTCCTACATTCACACTGAGGAAATAAAAAGCTAGTTAGCTTAAATAGTAAAATTATCCAAATATTAAGGGGTAAACAACACTCATTTTACAAGAACTCTTTAAGAGAATACACAAAAAAACATATCTGATGTATGAGACCACTATAATTTTGATACAGATATTAATAAAGAAAGAATTGCAGGTTTGTCTTTCTTGTGGACACAAATGCCAGAACCCAAAAGCAAACTTAGAAGCCAAGTCAATAGACATGTCACAGTCAAGCTGAGTGCAAAGTTGACTTCACATTGTAATTATCATTGCCATATTGACAAAGAGAGGGAAGGTGGGGGGGAGAGGGAGGGAAGGAGAGAATCATGTAGTCATAACGAATGCAAAACTTACATTAACAAAACTCAGTATCTATTATTTAGGACAAACTCTTAGTGACTGAAAAATAGAAGTCTATGTTCTTAACCTGATGGAAGATATTTATCAAAGTGCTGTGCTCTGAATGTGAAATGCCTCTCACTGGCCCAGATCTTCGGACATTTGTCCCCAGTTAGCGTGATTCGGAGAGGGCGTGGAAACCTTTGATACAGGTGACACAGCTGAGGGAAGTAAGTCACGTGTGGGTCAGATCTTTGAGGACTGTAACCCAGAACCCCAGACTAAACCTCTTTGCTATCCAAACGCACCATTGCAGCAATCCATGTCCGCAGTAATCCAAGACCATCCAGCTCTCCAACAAGACATGCATCCACTTAACCTTTCTGCCATGAACTTGCTTCTGTTGACTGTCTAGTCTTGGCAAGGAGAAAAGTTACAGATTTAAAAGCCACAGGTTGATGAGAAGCTCTAGATGGGAAAGTTGACTGATAAACATCTGTAGGCTGTTAGTCCCGCCAATAGGAGCAGACATTCAGCACCACGAAACTGCTCCAGAACCGACCTGCAGGCGATGCCTCCTGTCCAGCCCTTTTCTGCACTGTACGACTCCTGTGCCACTTGCTCACAGTCTCTGCTTCCACACAGACTGTGGGTCTTCCTTTGTTATGACTAGAAGGACAGTTCGGCTTCTAGAAATGTCTGTCTGTTTCTCTTATTTCCAAATCGCTTCCGCCAATACCAGTCTGACAGTTAGTTGTGCTCAACACCCTCTATCGAGGGAAACTGTAACTGAACTCAGTACAGAAGGAAGCTTAGTCAAGTGAATGGAGAGCATCTGCCAACAACACTTCCAGCAAACATCAGATTTAATGGTGCGATATTAAGTGCTTTCCTGTGAGACCAAGAGTAAGCCAGTACGTCAACCTCAGGGTGATAGTCAGAGGGAAAAGGGATTTAAATAGTTTAAAAGTAACAAATAAAATTGTCAGTATTTCCAAGCAATAGAATTGTGCATGCAACAAATTTAAAAGAACACAGGTTGTAGGATGAATCAAATTTCTGCAAGCCTAGATGCATAAAGTGTCCAAATCAGGGCTTCTTTTTTTATTAAGATTTATTATTTTATGTATTTGAGTACACCATCGACTTCAGACACAGCAGAACAGGAATCAGATCTCCGGATGGTTGTGAGCCACCATGTGGTTGCTGGGATTTGAACTGAGGACCTCTGGAAGAGCAGTCAGTGCTCTTAACCGCTGAGCCATCTCTCCAGCCCCAAATCAGGGCTTCTTAAGCTTTATTTACTCATCACCCAGGGTAGTAGGTACATAAACCAAATATACATACATCAGACATTCATTGGTAATAAATCATAAGTAAATTGATTTTTTAAACAGTCCTTTAATGGATAGATAGATAGATAGATAGATAGATTGTTTTACCACTTATTAAAGATGAAAGAAAATTTGTATAGTAACGAGATGGGAGTGTTCATTTTACATAAAGAATTACCTCTTGGCTGAATATTCACATATATTCAATAGTTTTCAGAGAGTGTTAATAATTTTATAATCATCAGTGTAGAGGATACTGGAAATCCTCTACTGATTCAAAGCAGAAATCCAGTCAGTGAATCAGCAACTTAAGCAGCCATTTTTAAAACATGTATTTACTTCTGGGAGTCATGGCCACACACAGGGAAACTAGCAGGGGTTGGCGCCCTCCTTCCATTCTGTGGGTTTCAGGAATCAAATTCAGCTCTTCAGACTGACCATAAGCACGTCTCTCTTCAGAGCCATTTTGCCAGTCCCTTTTAAAAGCTGGGGTCTACAACCCCATTGGAAGAACAACAATATCAACCAACCAAACCTTCTCCCAGAGCTCACAGGGACTAAACCACCTACCAAAGAGTACACATGGCTCCAGCCACATCTGTAGAAGGATGGCCTTATGGGCATCAATGGGTGAGGTCCTTGGTTCTGTGAAGGTTCAATGCCCCAGTGTAGGGGAATGCCAAGGTGAGAAGGCAGGAGGGAGTGGGTGGGTGAATGGGTGGGGATCACCCTCATAGAGGCAGCGGAAGGGGTGATGGGATAGGAATTTTTTTAAATCAAACTTTCTAACACAGTACAATCTAAATACATGCTAATCTAACACATGCTAAGGAAGGCTGGTAAGAAAATGCTCAGCCTTTGTTTTTCATAATTAAACCATTATATTACAGCAAGAATATGGCAGCTTATAATATATATAAAAAATATGAGCTTTATAGAGAGCTTGTTGGTGTGGGTGGAGTGGTGGCATACACATTGTAAAACACACAGGTTGTATGTTGTATGCTCAATACCAAGGCCACAAGGAAGTCCCAGCATGCAACAGGGTCGACCACTGCCAGAACTGCTCTATATAGTTGTTACAGGTGTTCTGTTTTGAGTTGGTTTGGAGTCTGGATACATTCAAAATCATTTTGCTGTTGCCAAAATTCTCACAATCCCCACAACCAATTATGTGATTCCATATGATGCTGTGGTGCAAGTCCTGTGTGCTAAATATAAATAAACATGTTTGCTTATGATATACAAAGATTAGTTATATAATATTGTAGATATCTAGAGACAAACTGAGAATACCCTCATGACCTTGGCATATACACAGTTTATGAGGGGGTTGTAAAAATCTCTAGCCATAAAAGAAAGAACTGCTAAATTCTTCTATACCAAATCTGAAGTAATAATTTATAAGAAGGCAATAGCAATGACCAAGGAGGGAAAACAGAGTAAGAAAAGATGTTTCACAAGTTTAAGGAATTTAAGAATTTAAGGAACTACAGAACAGGATGAGAAAAATGAGGGATTTGAACAAACATTTCATAATTTTAAGAAAAGTTGTCTAAGACACCATTTAAAACATTAAAAAGTCTGCTAGGCGTAGTGGTGTACACCTTTCTTCCCAGGACTTGGGAGGCAAAGACAGGCAAATATCTGAGCTCAAAGCCAGCCCAGTCCGCAGAGTGAATTCCAAGCCACCTGGAGATATATAGTAAAATCTCTTTTTAAAAATGAAAAAGTTAGAATCTCAATGTTCATTGAGATGAATAAGATGTACAAGGTGAGCACATACCAGCTGGGGGACAGGAATGCGCTCCCCTGGGCTGCCCTGTGTTCCCCTTGATTCAGTCGTATCAGAAAGTCACCCAGCAACACTTTCTGAACTGGGCACAGTACTGCATGCTCGATAGCCAGGACGCATGCCCAGTAGAAGGGTGTGCATATCCACAGGAGACCAGCAGCATATCCTCAGCCATGCCGACTGTCTCACCTCCAAACGCATATTACGTTTCCTTTTGAGATTCTCCTCCTGAGCCATGACAGAGTAATCTGCTTATCCCTGTGTGTTTTCTTCAGGGCCCAGTGACACAGATGTGACATAAATACCCAAGGCATTGATAAATATGAAATTAAATATCTCTTTGGGAAGACCCAGGTCTGAGTCCAGAAAGAAACTTTGGGAAAAGTTGTCTGTAAGAAAAAACTATCACTTCTCATTACAGTGAGTTTTGTAGACACATTGTCAGAATAGAAAATTAGATCTAAACTTAAAAACAGTCCACTCAAATAGTAATTTAGAGCTGGTGAAACAGTAGAGAAAAACAAAATGGAATGCTGATTCCCACCCTAATTTCTCAAATACAACTGTTGATTTTGTGCATTCTCTGGTAGAAAACGGTACCCTTAGAGTTATTCATATATACAAACATTCCATTTCCTACCTTCGCTCCATAAAGGATGCTCTATGAATTCAATCCACACCCCACTTTCTCCCAGCAGCTGAGACGGTCTTGCCCTTTTACACATGTATTGCTTTGCCCCACCATTAGTGGTACCATACAATCCCACAGCCGTGATTATGCATGACACTTCCATGCTCAGACAGCAATGAATGACAAACAGTTTCTTATAGAACCATCTTCTCATAAGTTCCTTAAGGTAATTTCCCCAACTGCCAAAATGTGCAGAGGACATGTGATGTTTTTTAAAACCCCCAAGTTTTCACTTTGGCTGTAGGGCAGGAAACTAATCAACGATTAAATATGGTTACTCCTACTTCCTTTTTCTGATTCTAGACACACTCCACTATTTCAGAAGAGCAGTTTGCCAGATTTCTCCTTGGAGCTGTTACTGACCACGGTGCAAGCAAGAGCAAGAGGAAATCGATACCTGTGAGCAAATGCCTGGTTTACTCTCGTCCTGTGCGGCATTCACTTGGCTGTGGCTGACTCTGCTGGTTCTGAGTGAGTGAATATGGGGATAGAGCGGGCCGGGCAGCAATCTCTCTCCACATGGGTCTGCTCCTCTCTTGAGTTTCAGCACCTCAGTTTCCCCATGCGAGACTGTGCTCCCCAACTTTACTTCACAGCTCAGAATTTCCTCTCCTTAGCCCAAAGAACATAGTCACAGGTTGAAAAAACAATATCTTTCAATGGACAGAGAGAGAAATTGTGACAATGGCGGTAAAATCCCACTTGCTTCTATCTCTTTAACAAATATTTTATGAAACACAGAAAGTGAACCGCACTTGCTTATTCAAACTCTTTTTATTCAAATGAGAACTGTATTTTAATCTCTCGTGGGCAGGCTAGACCCTGGTCTTGTGCCTAAGATGACCAGGGCTCTACATAGAGGATAACTACTCCTGCACATGAGAGAGAGAGAGAGAGAGAGAGAGAGAGAGAGAGAGAGAGAGAGAGAGAGAGAGAGAGAGAGGGAGAGTCAGTATATGTGTCTTAGTATTGTTACTTACCTCCCTCCAGGATTATACTTTTTTGTCAGAAAGTAACATTTTAAAATTCATTGGCAATGTCCTAATGCATATAAACATTCGACAAATAATTGTCAACATTTTTGTAAGTGAGTTTTTAATGAGAAGTAATAAAGTGGGTAAGGAAACATCTTTTCAAATAGAAAAAAAAGTCCTTACTCTGTGCCCTCATGTTTCACTCTTTGTGTGTTTGTTTGTTTGTTTGTTTGTTTGTTTTTTCCAGACTCTGTCAATGGAAAACACGGTGAGTTCTTTCTCCTACTTTGGGAGTCCTTGGTAAGAGTTTCTCCCTAATGTCAAAATTTTTCTACTCAAGCCATCAGGGACTTGAAAGTGATGGCTAGTCCCCGGTACAAAGCCAAACAACTTCATGCAGCCTTCCTGCACTTCCTGGGTTGGATGGTGAAAACACAGGCTGGCTGGCTCTTTCTGAGGCCCTGAATAGAATCCTATTGACAATGGATCCCACTTAGTAATGAAAAATAATCTTTGTCTCTGTGGTAAATGTAAAGAGCTCACAATGTCTGTCAACTAGGCAAACTGTAAAACATTAGAGATGCCAATGGTAACATCGTTTCCTTTGCTGTTTTAAGAGTAAAATTCCCCAAGGAAGTGCAGGAGTAAGAGTGTCCAACAGTTGGAGCCTGGAAAAGTGTAGAGAAATAGAACAGTGTTAATGATTATGTATGTACACACACACATAATTTGTACATATCACAGAACTTACTAAGTGTGCTTTAAAATAGCAACAGGAGCTAAATCACACCCAAGAAGCTGAGAACTCCTAAGTCAACACAGTCAGAGTATGTCCTAGAACAGTTGTCCCTCACTAGAGTGGGGTGTCTAGTAATTTATCCAATCCACAAGCAGGGTGCCTCAGTAGGCCCCACTCTGGCATTCAAAGTCTGGACGGTTCCTGGAGCCTCTGCTCCCCAGTCCATGATGGAAGCTTGGCATGCTGGCTCTGCTTGCAGTGCTGGAAGTAACAGCTGCAACTACAGAGCAGATCAACTCAGAGGGAGGCCAGGAGAGGAAGGGCTGGGTAACCCTCCTTCTGAAAAACCTTACTATCTGGGCTGCTACCCAGGAGTCAAAATAGAACTTCTTACGTCCATCAAGAACGTCCAGGAAGCTCTTCAGGTAAAGTTCCCTACTCCGGTGATTCTAATTTGTACCAGGTTAACATGAAAGCAAAGAGGAAATGTCACACATTTTTCTCAGTCCTGCCTCATTACTGATTTACTGGGTCAAGGGGTCTTGGATATTTGATGATCCAAAGTAATATTGAGAAGCCTCCCCCTCTTCCTCCCCATAGCTAGCCACCCAGAGTGTCTAGCCCCCCTGGGGATGAGCAGGTGACTGCCCATTTCTTATTCTGACACAGCTAACCATGGTGGGTTTTCTGGTGGTTTATATCGTCATCTATGAAGCAAGCAGTTATGAACATTGACCTCTCGGGCTTTTCTAGTGAAAAGCCTGAAGATAAAATGACTTCTTAGGGAAAATGCAAAGTTGTGATTTGGACAATTCTGAAATTCTTTGTGAGTTCATGAATGACAAGACGGCAAAGGAAGAAGAGACGACTTTATCTAGGACCCATTCTCAGAGCAGGCTTACTAACCGCACAGTGTTACAGTAAAACCTGCTAGAAAGACCTCCAGAAATTATCTTGATCCTTGCCCTGGGCAATCACTCTTCCCTGTGGGTGGTGAGTAGTTCTGGATGACCTGCAGCCTTCAGCCTTCAGTGAGCCTCTAGGCGGATGGGGAGTAGGTGTGGGGCAGGCAGGGTTGGGGGAGCATGGGTGACAAAGGACACGGAGTGGAGATATAGACAGGGTCATGGGACAGGTGAGACAGGGGACAGGGAAGGAACACTGTGTTCTTGGGAACTATCCAAAGCCCTGTCCTTCTCCCTTTCCTTCTTCCTCTCCCTCTTCTTCTTCCTCTCCCACTTCCTCTCTCTCCCCCTCTCTCCCTTTCCCTCTCCCCCTCTCTTCCCCTCTCTTCTCTTCCTCTTCCTCTGTCTCTCCCTCTGTCTCTCTCTCTGTCTCTCCCCCTGTCCTTCCCTCTCTCTATCTCTCTTTGTCTCTCTGTGTCTCTCTCTATGTGTCTCTCCCCCTTCCCCCCCCTCTCTCTTGCCCTCCCCATCGGCCTCCCTCCCCCCTCCCTCCCCTGCCACAGGGCTCTTCTAGATCTGAAACTGTGGGAAGCTCTGCTACAGACTCATTTTTTCTCCTCCTCAGAAGCTGAATCCCAGTCTGTGATTTCCCTTCAGCCTCCATGGACAACTTTCTTTCGAGGAGAGAACGTCACTTTATCTTGTTATGGATTTGACTTCTCCTTACCCCGGAAAACAAAATGGTCCTGGAGAGGAAAAACACTACAGGAAATCCAAGGCAAACCTACCATGGTGGCCCTTTATTCCGGAGAGTATTGGTGCCAAGCTGACAGCCTACTTCCAAGCATGCATGTGCACTTAGACTTTGTTGAAGGTGAGACGGAAGTAAAAGAACTTACGCTCCAGACACCATTTCTGTGCAGTTTTCCCTGTAAACTTCATCACTACTTACCACAGACAACTCACGAACAAACCAGAGAGACTAAAAATCCCCATGGAGAACCAGATATGGCACAAAATTGGCTTAAATTTAAACATAAAAATTAATAAAATGTAAGTAGTCTGAACAAAGTCTATTCAGCCTAGTAGGCAGTAACTTCAACTAGCAAATACAGGAAGTCATAATTGTCAATAACAGCTGACTGAGTTCTAGTTCTAAATACACATACCCCTATCCTTGTGGTCCTTGAAGTCCAGCATTAGTCAGAAAGCTTGAGCACACAAAGACTCAGGACACAGAGTGGGGTGTCTCTAACTACCCCTGTATTTACAGACATCAATCTTAAGATTATTGAGCCCCAAGAAAACACACTATTAGCAAGGAAAGAAAAAAAGTCACGCTCTTTGACCTCACAATTCCCTTGAACATTTACCTACCAAAGCACACAAATCAACACACCCCAAAATAAAGGGTACTCCACTGAATAAGAGACCTCATGAAATGATCTTAGGGATATTGAGAGAAAACTGTGGCTTCTGAGAATTTAGCTGCACTGACTGATGGTTCAACTAGAGGAGGCACTAGTCAAATGAAAGGCAAGCCAGCAAGTAGATACTTGTCATTAAAATCCCCTAAGAGTGAAAGACACACAGAAACTCTTATATACTAACATATATATATACTTATATACTAACATATATATACTAACATATATACATTAAATAATATATAGAAGTTATATACTTATATACTAACATATAACATATATATGTTAGTATATAAGTTATTTCTACTTGTATATGTTATATAACATATATTCTACTTATATATATGTTATATATGTTAGTATATAAGTATACTAACATATATAACATAGCATATATATGTTATGTTTATATATATGTGTGTGTGTGTGTGTGTGTGTGTGTGTGTGTGTGTATAAACAGAAAGAGAATCAATGCTTTCTCCACCCCCCCCCTTCCTGTAAAGCCTGCTCAGAATGGCAATGAAAAGGAGAATGGAGAGAATGAATCAAGTGATGGGTCTGGTATGTTTCACAGTTCCTCTGGTGCTGCAAGCTCCACCTGCCGTGTTCGAAGGAGAATCTGTGATTCTGAGGTGTCACACAAAAAAGAAACAAATAGCACCAAACACCCTGACATTTTATAAGAATGATCTGAAATTATCTGGTTCAAGTTCTGAACTTCATATTCATCAAGCAAATGCGAAGGACAGTGGTCGATACAAATGTACTGGGAAGACGTGGACTTGGGGGTTGTCTGTCATTTCTTCCAACGTGGTCAGAGTTCAAGTTCAAGGTACAGCTTTAATTATTCTGAACAGGTTAATCAGAGGCAGGCTTCCTATGACTGTAGGTGAAGACTAGGAAGGATGGGCTGCCAGTCCATTGAGCAGAAACAGTCTATGGGTGGAAGAATGTTGGTAATCAAAAGCAGCACCTCCGTCTAGCCAGCACTTGTGGAGTGGTACCACTCCACACACCGGTGCTGAGGATGAAATGGGGTTTTCTGCAGAGTACTTAACTGCTCCATGAATGATTGTGATCCTTTGTAGAGTTGTTCCCACGCCCTGTGCTGATGGCCAGACCCTCCCGACCCATAGATGGAAGCCCAGTGACCCTGACCTGTCACACCCAGCTCCCTGTTCAGAGGTCAAATGTCCAGCTAGAGTTCTGTTTCTACAAAAACCTCCGCTCTCTGGGATCAGACTGCAGCAGCTCCTCAGAGTTCCACATCCCTGCCATATGGACTGAAGAGTCAAAGTGGTACCAATGCAAGGCAAAAACAGTGAATCTCCAAAATGGAAAACAAAGTAGAGCGTTCATAATTCCAGTGCAGCGTAAGTATTATTCTGAGATTTTTTCAGGCATGGGCTGGGAGCTATTTGAAAGCATGTACCGGTTTGGGTCACTAGTCTCTATAGAAAGTATTTTCTCATGTCTGTGGAAGTTTTAGAGAGAAAATATTCAACTGTTGTGGATATCCCCAATGAGCTTAGAACCAAGAAAGAAAAACAAAAAAACAAAAACAAAAACAAAAAAACACCCAAGGACATGTTTCTCTCTCTCTCTCTCTCTCTCTCTCTCTCTCTCTCTCTCTCTCTCTCTCTCTCTCTCTCTCTCTCTCTCTATGACTTTTGATAAAGGCATTTCTGGTCTCAGCCTGATGTAAGTTTTCCTTCCAATGATATAATCCTAAACTGTGGGCTATAGGGAGTTGCTTGTAGCTTTTGTTTCCCACTATAACTCCAGAAATGGACTGCACTAGCAGCCCACACCTGGCTTCCTTTGAATCCAGAGATAAAGCAGACACACAGAGAGTTGTTCGTTTTCAACTTGCCTTCTGGGCACAAATTGCTGGGCAGCATTAAACTCCCGAGGCTGGTTGCTCCTATCAATATTCTTAACTCTGTATCTCCTACCTGCCCTAAACTTTAGTTTAGTTACATTTAGTCCCTGCTAAACACCCCTCTGTAGGAGCAGCCGCTGTGGCCACTCCATCTGGAGATCTCATGTGGCTGGTGAACTTTCTCCATCAAAAGCATTGTGAACTCTGTCTCTGTTCCCTTGCATCTATCTGTCCCTTTCTCTGGGGACCCGGAGTTCTGCCTATTTCTTCCATCCAGCAATTGGCTCATGGCTTCTTTACTGTCAGATCAAGAACCAGTTGGGGAACAGGACAAGCACCAGAACCATCCCTACAATGGGATCAGCCCTCAGACTGGGCTGAATGTTCCGCTCAGCCAAACAGACAGGTTTTCAGAACAGAAGGTGCCTGATGCAGACTGCCTAAGAACAAGAAAACCAAAAGATAAAGTCTTGGGGAATAAGCAGATCCATCCTGATGCCCTTAGAGATAGTACTGCACAAACTACCACTTTTTGCTAAGGCTCAAAAATAAGATAGCTTTCTTAAAGCCTGGTCATTAGCCAGTGGCTTTGCCTGACGGAATTTGGTCCATCTCACAGAAAATCTAGTTGAGCATAGTAGGGGACACATAGTTTAGTACACCCAGATCCTGGGTGTAGAGGGAAGGGAAGTGAGAATATTACCTATAAATCTGCTCCCATGGCTAAGCAATCAATCTGACCGGCTAAACTCCATCAGTCTACTCTTTAGTTGTAAGAAATGGGTGCTCCTGTGCCTACTGATTTAAAGATGAACAGTTCAGAGAAGAAAAGAGAGGCATTATCCAATAGTCATATCACAGCTATTCCTAGCACAGTCTCTCCTTCAATGTAACTGATGAGCTGTACGCATTCCCATTCTCTACTCCATTATCATGTTTTGTTCTTCAAGAGTGGAGAATAATCCAAAAAGCACTTTAAGACAGTATGCCTAAAACTGTTCCCAGGACGGACAATCCTTCCTGGACAGTTGATCCTGGACTTACCCTCTTTGTTCGTCTGACAGGTACACTAGAGAAGATAAGAAGCACTGACACGAGGCCAGCTCATCACTCATGACAAGGTTTCATTGCCAGCTCAACACTGCTGGCACTGGACTCGGGACCATCATGCATGATGCCGAGTCCAGTTTCTCTCCTCCACTTTTCCTAGGTGTCAAGCTCTGGGCAGCAACTCTGAAGTTGTCAGGATAGGGTAGACATGAGGTTAAGTTGGGCAGAATAACCTGTAGTCCTGCTCCATATCCTTGACAACACCCTTGAAGAGTGAGGTGCCTGTTCAGCTGGCAGAAAACATAGTCTCTGCTCTCCTCTCACAACCCATAGACAAGCCTAACATGACTCTAGGGTCCCTTCCCACATGGTAAAAGAGGTTTTGTCTTTCCAACCCTCAGCCATGAGCAGACTCTTGTCAAAATCCCAACACATGTCATTTTTATTCATTTAGGAGCTTTTGCAGACTTCCAAACACACATCATCCCAGCCTCAAAGACAGTGTTTGAAGGGCAGTCGCTGTTACTCAACTGCTCAGTAAAAGGAGTCCCAGGACCTCTCAAATACTCCTGGTACAAAAAGGACACACTGAATAAACAAACAAAGATCCCAAAGTCCTCAGAAGCAGAATTCAAGATCTCCAAGGTGAACATCAGTGACACAGGGGAGTATTACTGTGAGGCTAACAACCATCGCCGAAGCTTTGTCAGCAAGAAAGTTTCTATCACCATAAAAGGTGTGTGTTGCCAGGTATCATCAGAGAACGGATCCCACAAAATTGCACATGGAGGTCTTTAAGGAGGACATGACATAGTTGGGTAAAGTAGATTATCAGTTGCCAATAATACAGTGTTCTGAATAACCTGCCAAGCATTAGACAAAGACTAATGGAAAAAGAGTTAGAAATCAATATAATGGGCTGAGGGCAGTGGGAACTCTCAGAACATCAGGTGAAGGAACATACTCAGTGACCAGGAACACACCCTTTGTAAATTACAAGTCCTCCTTAGTTAAAATAAAATGGCTCTTTAGAAGGGAGGAGCAGGAGGGATGCTAGAAGCAGTATATCTTTGAGATGCCTCTGGCATCTTACTGTAACCAGAAGGATTCTCAAGGACCCACCCTGACGACACTGCTGTATCTTCAAACCCCAGTAGCTCATTCATTTCTACACTTGGTCTCCTACAGGGAGAAGTTATAGAGAATGTAGTAGATCTTCACCAAAAGGCTGAGGTCCTCTTCCTCTGGCCCAACATCTGCCTGTCCATTTTAACTTGAGACTGAAATGATAAGGCCCTTGAACCTCAACACATCTCTTTGATCACTGAGAACTTGCAAAATTATGCCCACGTCCATCTAAAAAAAGCAACCTCTAGAAGTCATACACAAGGTCAGGTTGCATGTTCCTAACAGGCAACAGTTACCATCCACAGAGGCTACTTTCTTACCTTCCTCCTGCTCAGCTTCTAATAGAATGGATGGTTCTGGGTACCTGGAAGAACATACCTGAGAAGAGCAACCTGAAAAAGATTGTGAATTTAGAAGGTTAAAGATCCTGGAGCAAAGCACTGAACATAGCCTAAGTAAAGAAATGGAGAACAGAGACAGACATAGAGGCTTAAAATTTAGGAGAGGAAATGGGACACGACACAAAGGAGCCAAGAGTTAATAAAAAAATGGTATCAGTCCTGTGGCAGAAAAATATGAACTTCTCCCCTAAAGGCACCATCTCTGTTTAATTGAGGAGAGTGGACTAACAAGGGGAGACAGGAGGAGCGAAGGAGATGGGAAAGGAAAAGATGAAAGACCAGCATGGATGGCAGGAGATTACTAATGTCTGGTCCAGAAGGATGAGCTGTCCATAGAACTGGTAGAATGAAGACTAGGCATTGGCATTAGAACAAAAGAGAAGTAACCATCAACCCACTTTCTCTCCTCCAGTCCCAGTATCTCAACCAGTTCTCACCCTAAGCACTGGCAAGACCCAGGCCCTTGAGGGACACTTGCTGACACTTCATTGTAAATCCCAGAGGGGCTCTCCATATATCCTGTATGAGTTCTACCACAACAATGTCTCCCTGGGGAGCAGCCCTCCACACTCCACAGGAGGAGCATCCTTCAATTTTACTATGAGCACAGAGAGATCTGGAAATTACTACTGCACAGCAGACAATGGCTTGGGAGCCCAGCGCAGTGAGGCTATACAGATCTCTCTCATTGGTAAGTCCTGGGTTCCTGCTGATACCCATGGCTATACAGATTTTCCTCTCAACAAATCTGTTTGGATGTTTGCCGCCAACACCTTGATTTCCTACCATAATCACCCCAGCCCTGTTCTAGGCTCCCTTCTCAGACAAACTCATTATCTGTGCTTATACATGCCTCGCTAGGCCTGACTTTTGCCTAGCTCAGAATCCTCCACAGTCTTTAATAAATCTGTGTGATCATCTCATGCTGACTCCTTGTGCCCTGTGATGTTTAGCTTCCAGGCTAATGTGTTGACAGAGGAACGCAGTTCTCTCTCTGTGTGTGTGTCTCTCTGTCTCTCTGTCTCTCTGTCTCTCTGTCTCTCTGTCTCTCTGTCTCTCTCTCTCTCTCTCTCTCTCTCTCTCTCTCTCTCTCTCCTCTCCCTCCCCCTTCCCGTTCCCCTTTCCCTCTCCTTTCCTCTCCCTTTCCCCTCACCCCTACCTCCCTCTGTGTGTGTGTGTGTGTGTGTTTGTGTGTGTGTGTGTGTCTGTTTCCTCTTCTTGCAACTAACTGGATTTCTGTAGACATGCCCACCAGGATGAATAGTATTAGGAAATAACTACTTCTAGTGTGTAAGCTAAAATAGTGTATGATGGGAGAGAAGGGGACAAGAGCTTAGAGGTAAACAGTGAAACATACTTTTCTAATGAGAACAGTAGTGACTTCAAAGTCCTTGTAGAAATATTA
Organism: Micromys minutus; assembly: GCF_963924665.1. Lineage (NCBI taxonomy): Eukaryota > Metazoa > Chordata > Mammalia > Rodentia > Muridae > Micromys > Micromys minutus. The sequence goes on from NC_137973.1 coordinate 24,298,546, forward strand.
TTTTCTTTTTCTTTTTTCTTTATTGATCATTTTATTTTTCTATAATTTTATTGTATATTCGCTATATTTACATTTCAAATGTTATCCCCTTTCCCCACACTCCCATCCCCACTCTTTCTGCCTTTTCTTCCAGGAAGATGCTACCACTCCCAAACACCCACTCTAACTTCAGTGCCTTGGCATTCCCCTGTTGGGAAAACAAGCCTTCACTGGAACAAAGACATCTCCTCCGTCCCATTGGTGCTACACAATGTCATCCTCTGCTACATATGCAACTGGAGTCATGGGTCTCTCCATGAGAACTCACTGGTTGGGGTTTTAGTCCCTGAGACCTCTGGAGTGTTTGGTTGGTTGATATGGTTGATCTTCCCATGGAGTTGCAAACCCTTTCAGCTCCTTCAGTCCTTTCCCTAGCTCCTCTATTGGGTCATCATGTTCAGTCTGATGGTTATCTGCAAGCATCCTCATCTGTATCAGTGTGGCTCTGGCAAAGCCTCTGAGGAGACATCCATATCAGGCTCCTGCCATTAAGCAATTCTTGGTATCAGCAATAGTGACTGGGTTTGGTGGCTGCATATGGGATGGATCCTTAGGTGAGGCAGTCTCTGTATAATCTTTTCTTTAGTCTCTGATTCTCTATTTGTCCATCTATTTCCTTCCATGAATATTTTGTTCTCACTTCTAAGAAGGACTGAGGCATCCACATTCTGGCTTTTATGCTTTTTGAGCTTCGTAAGGTCTGTGAATTGTTTCTTGTGTATTCAAAGTGTTTTCGGCTAGTATCCGCTTATCAGTGAGTGCATACCATGTGTGTCTTTTTGTGATTCAGTTATCTCATTCAGGATGACAGTTTCTACTTCAATCCATTTGCCTAAAAAAAAATCCATGAAGTCATTTTTTGTTTTTTTGTTTTTTGTTTTAAATAGCAGAATACTATGCCATTGTGTAAATATACCACAATTTCTGTATCCATTCCTCTGTTAAAGGACATCTGGGTACTTTCCAGCTTTTGGCTATTATAAATAAGGCTGCTATAAACATGGTGGAGTATGTGCCCTTGTTAGATGTTGGAATGTCTTTTATATATAGGCCCAGGAGTGCTATAGATGGGTCCTCAGGTAGTACTATATCCAGTTTTCTGAGGAGCCACAGACTGAATACTGGTGTGGTTCTACCAGCTTGCAATCTCACCAACAATGAAGGAGTGTTCCTCTTTCTCCACATCCTTGGTAACATATGCTGTCACCTGAGTTTTTAATCTTAGCCATTCTGACTGGGGTGAGGTGGAATCTCAGGGTTGTTTTGATTTGCATTTCCCTGCTGACAAAGGATGTTGAACATTTCTTTAGGTGCTTCTCAGCCATTCAGTATTCCTCAGTTGAAATTTTTTGTTTAGCTGTGTACCCCATTTTTAACAGGGTTATTTGATTCTCTGGAGTATATCTTCTTGAGTTCTTTTATATATTGGATATTAGCCCTCTATCAGATGTTGGATTGGTAAAGATCTTTTCCCAATCTGTTGGTTGCCATTTTGTTATTTTGACAGTGTGCTTTGCCTTACAGAAGCTTTGCAATGTCATGAGTTCCCATTTGTCAATTTTTGATCTTAGAGTGAGTATAAGCCATTGGTGTTCTGGTCAGGAAATTTTTCCTGTGCCTATTTGTTCTAAGCTCATCTTCACTTTTTGTTCTACTAGTTCAGTGTGCCTGGTTTTATGTGAAGGTCTGTGATCCACTTGGACTTGAGCTTTGTACAAGGAGATAATAAAGGTTTGATTTGCATTCTTCCCATGCTGACTGCTAGCTGAACCAGCACTATTTGTTGAAAATGCTATTTTTTTCCATTGAATGTTTTCAGCTCCTTTGTCAAAGGTGTGTGGGTTCATTTCTGGATCTTCAATTCTATTCCATCAATCTACCTTCCTGTCTCTGTACCAATACCATGAAGGGTTTATCAAGATTGATCTGTAATACAGCTTGAGGTCGGGGTGGTGATTCCCCCAGGTCTTATATTGTTGAGAATAGTTTTTAATATCCTGTGTTTTGTTGTTGTGTTTTTGTTATTATGAATTCCAAATGAATTCATAAATTGCTCTTTCTAACTCTATGAATAATTGAGTTGGAATTTTGATGGGGATTGCATTGAATCTGTAGATTGCTTTTGGCTAAGATGGCCATTATTATTATATTAATACTACCAATCTATGAGCATGGGAGATCTTCCCATCTTCTGACATCTTCTTTAATTTCATTCCTCATAGACTTGAAGTTCTTGTCATAGAGATCAGATCATTCACTTGCTTGGTTAGGGTCACATCAAGGTATTTTATATTATTTTTGACTATTGTGAAGTGTGTTGATTCCCTAATTTCTTCTCAGCCTGTTTATCCTTTGAGTAGAGAAAAGCTACTAATTTGTTTGAGTTAATTTTATATACAGATACTTTTCTAAAGTTCTTTATCAGGGTTACAAGTTCACTGGTGAAATTTTGGGGTCACTTAAGTATACTATCATATCATCTGCAAATAGTTATATTTTGACTTCTTCCTTTCCAATTTCTATCCCTGTGACATCCTTTTGTTGTCTAATTGCTCTATCTATGATGTCTAGGACTGTACTGAATAGGTAGTAGGAGAGTTGGCAGCCAGGTCTAGTCCCAGATTTTACTGGAATTTCCTTGAGCTTTTCTCCATTTAGTTTGATGTTGGCTAATGGTTTGCTGTATATTGCTTTTACTGTGTTTAGGTATAGGCCTTGAATTGCTGATCTTTCCAAGACTTTTAACATGAAGGGGGGCTAAATTTTGTAAATTGTTTTCTCAGCATCTAATGAAATGATCATGTGGGTTTTTGTTATTTTGTGTTTGTTTATCTAGTGGATTACATTGATGGATTTCCATATATTGAACCATCCTTGCATCCCTGGGATGGGATAAAGCCTACTTGGTCATGGTGAATGATTGTTCTGATGTGTTCTTGGATTCTGTTTGCAACAATTTTATCGAATATTTTTGCATCACTATTCATGAAGAAAATTGGTTCAAAGTTATCTTTCTTTGTAGGGTCTTTGCGTGGTTTAGGTAGAGTGTAATTGTGGCCTCATAGAAGGAATTGGATAGTGTTCCTACTGTTTCTATTTTATGAAATAGTTTGGAGAGTATTAGTATTAGGTCTTCTGTGAAGGTCTGATAGAATTCTGTACTACATCCAACTGGTCGTAGGGGGGTTTTTTTGTTTGTTTGGTTTTTGTTTGTTTGTTTGTTTTATTTTATTTTTATTTTTTTTTATTTTATTTTATTTTTTTTTTATTTATTTATTTTTTTTTTTTTTTTTGGCTAGGAGAATTTTGATGACTGCTTCTATTCCTTTAAAGTTATGGGGCTGTTTAGATGGCTTATCTGATTCTGATTTAACTTTGTTACCTTGTAGCTGTTTAGGAAATTTTCCATTTCATCCAGATTTTCTAGTTTTAGTGAGTATAGGCTTTTGTAGTAGACTCTGATATTTTTTTTAATTTCCTCAATTTCTGTTGTTATGTTTCCCCTTTCATTTATTATTTTCTTCATTTGAATACTGTCTCTGTGACCTCTGGTTAGTCTGGCTAAGGATTTATCTATCTTGTTGATTTTCTCAAACAACCAGTTCCTGGTTTTGTTGTTTCTTTGTATAATTTTTTTGTTATTTTTACTTGGTTGATTTTGGCTCTGGATTTATTATTTCCTGCCATTCACTCCTCTTGGGTGTATCTGATTCTTTTGGTTCTAGAGATTTCAGCTGTGCTGTCAAGTTGTTAGTGTATGCTCTCTCCACTTTCTTTTTGGAAGAACTCAGAGATATGAGTTTTTCTCTTAGCACTGTTTTCATTGTATACCATAAGTATGAGCATGTTTGGCCTTCATTTTCATTAAATTCTAAAAAGTCTCTAATTCATTTATTTCTTGCTTGATCAAGTTATCATTTATTAGAGCACTGTTCAGCTTCCATGTATATGTGGTCTTTTTTTTTTTTTTTTTTTTTTTTGGTGTTTTTGTTATTATTGAAGACCAGTATTAATCCATGGTGATCTAATAAGATGCATTTGGATTATGTCAATCTTATATTTCTTGAGGTCTGTTTTGTGTCTCATTACATGGTCAGTTTTGGAGGAGGTACCATGAGGTTCTGAGAAGAATGAATATTCTTTTGTTTTAGGATGAAATGTTCTATAGATATCTGTTAAATCCATTTGATTCATAACTTGTTAGTTTTACTGTATCTCTGGTCAGTTTCTGTTTCTATGATCTGTCCATTGATGACAAAGGGGTGTTGAAGTCTCCCACTATTATTGTGTGTGGTGCAATGTATGTTTTGAGCTTTAGTAAAGTTTTTTTTATGAATGTGGGTGCCCTTGCATTTGGAACATAGATATTCAGAACTGAGAGTTCATCTCGATAGAGTTTTGTTTCTTTGATGAGTATGAAGTGTCCTTCCTTATTTTTTAAATAACTTTTGATTGAAAATATAATTTACTCAATATTAGAATGCCTACTCAAGCTTGTTTCTTGGAACAATTTGCTTGGGAATTTTTTTCCAGTCTTTTATTCTGAGATACTACTGTCTATCTTTGTCACTGAGATGAGTTCTCTGTTTGCAGCAACATGCTAGGTCTTCTTTACATATACAGTCAGTAAGTCTATGCCCTTTTATTGGGGAACTGAGCCCATTGATATTAAGAGATATTAAGGAATAGTGATTATTGCTTCCTGTTGTTTTTGCTGTTAGAAATAGAATTATGTTTATGTGCCTATCTTTTTCTGCATTTGTTGCAAGATTACTTTCTTGCTTTTCCTAGGGTGTAGTTTCCTCCTTGTGTTCGAGTTTTCCCTCTATTATCCTTTGCAGAGCTAAAAATGTGGAAAGATATTCTGTAAATTTTGATTTGTCATGAAATATCTTGGTTTCTCCATCTCTGGTTTTTGAGAGTTTTGCTGGATATAATAGCCTGAGCTGAATCTTGTATTCCCTTAAGGTCTGTATGACATCTGTCTAGGATCTTCTAGCTTTCATAGTCTCTGTTGAGAAATCTGGTTTAAGTCTTATAGGTCTGCCTCTATATGTTACTTGTCCTTTTTCCCTTACTACTTTTAATATTCTTTCTTTGTTTTGTACATTTGGTGTTTGAACTAGTATGTGTCGGCAGGAATTTCTTTTCTGGTCCAATGTATTTGAATTTCTGTAGGCTTCTTGTATGTTCATGATAATCTCTTTCTTTAGGTTTGAGTTTTTTTTTCTATAATTTTATTGAAGATGTTTACTGGGCCTTTAAGTTGAGACTCTTCACTCTCTTCTACACCTATTATCCTTAGGTTTGGTCTGCTCATTGTGTCCTAGATTTGCTGGATGTTTTGATTAGGTGCTTTTTGCTTTTTGCATTTTCTCTGACTATTGTGTTAATGTTTTCTATGGTATTTTCTGCACCTGAGATTCTCTCTTCTATGTCTTATATTCTATTGTTGACACTTGCATATACAACTTTTGATCTTTTTCCTAGGTATTCTATCTCCAGGTTTGGGTCTTTTTGTGATTTCTTTATTATTTATTTTCATTTTCAGATCCATTTTGTTCAATTCCTTCACCTGTTTGGTTGTGTTTTCCTGTAGCTCTTTAAGTAATTTTTGTCTTTCCTCTTGTTTACCTGTGTTCTCCTGAATTTCTTTAGGAGAGATATTAATGTTCTTCTCAAAACCCTCTATTATTATGATGAGGTATGATTTTTAAATCCAAATCTGTTTTTCTGGTGTGTTGGGATATCCAGTATGTGCCAAGTGGGAGAACTGGGTTTTTATGTTGGCAAATTGTCTTGATTTCTGCTTAGGTTCTTGTGCTTGCCTCTTGCCATCTTGTTACCTGTTATCCTAGTTAGTCTTGTTGTCTACAACTGGAGCTCATTTCTTCTGTGAAACTGTGGGCCTGCAGGCTTAGGAGTTAGCACTCATGGGTTCTTAGCACTCTGTGGGCACATTGTGTGTCCTAATGGCAGTGGGATGATCCTAGCCCAATCTCTGGGCACAGATGAAGACTGGAAGAGACTGGTCTCAGGCAGCACCTCAATTACTGCATTCTGCAAATTTCTGGTAGTATCTCTCAGGACAGTCAGTGAAGAGAGAATGGGGTCTTGCCTAGGGCTCAGGAGAAAGAGTACTCCTAGGTAAACAGCTCTCAGTGAGCAGGTCATGTGACCCAAAAACATTGAGACAACTTCAGCTCAGGGTACAGATGAAAACCAGAAGGGCACCCAGTCCTCTTACAAGCACTTATCAGTTTCCCTACAGATCAATGGTGTGAACAAATACCATGTAAGACCTTAGTTGTTCCAAAGAGTACTAAGCAATTACAACTCTCAACATAGGATGGGAAAAGGCTGGACTTACAAGAAAATGATAAAATGGCTTCCTTGGGAAATGTGTTCCTTAATTTTATAGGGTTTTCATGAGCCTCTTTCTAGAAGCCCATTAAAGCAAATGTAAGTTTACTGCATGATGCAGTTTTCTAGGCCTTTTTTAGAGAGTGACAGAATATTAGCATACCAGAGTGCATGCTGGCTCCTAGGCTTTCTCAGCAAGTGCCCATTACAGAGTCCTGTGCTGGCACCCTGACTTCTCTCAGTTCTTCTCACCCCATACCCTACCCCAAATTTCTCCAGCCCATGAGTTTCTTTTCTCCAAGCTTCTCATTTCTATATATAACCCTGACATTTTGGCCAAGCACTCTCTTGGTTGTCTTTACCATTTTGGATCTTGGCTCTCTCTTGGTCTGCTTGCCCCTCTCTCTCTTTTGTCCTCCTTTCTAGCTTCTCCTGCCCTCTTCTCATAGCCCTGTTCACTCTGATAACCTTATGCAGCACACTTCTTTCACTCCCTGCTCTGAACTCTTTCAGATGTCTTTGGCTGTTCTCCCCTTCATAACTACAATCAATCAATCAATTCTCCTCAGCCACCCCTTAGATCAGTCTTGTCCTCATTCTGTTCAAAATACAGATCCTGGTTGGCCTTTGTCAAGGACACTAGCTGACATCACAATGGAGCCACTGAAGGAACAAAAGTGCTTGCATTGCACTTGGATCTTTGTTTAGGTGACTAAACAGGAAAGACTAAGAAATAGATGTAATGGGCTGAGAGCAGTGGGAACTCTTAGAACACCAGGTGGAGGAACATACTCAGTGACCAGGAACACACCCTTTGTAAATTACAAGCCCTCCTTAGTTAAAATAAAATGGCTCTTTAGAAGGGAGGAGCAGGGGGGATGCTAGAAGCAGTGTATCTTTGAGATGCCTCTGGCATCTTACTGTAACCAGAAGGATTCTCCGGGACCCACCCTTACCACACTGTTGTATCTTCAAACCCCAGTAGCTCATTCATTTCCACCCTTGGTCTCCTACAGTGAGATGCTCTGGGGAATGTAGCAGAGCTTCACCAAAAGACTGAGGTCCTTCTCTTCCTCTGGTCCAACATTTGCTTGTTGGTTTTAACTCGAGACTAAAATCATAAGACCCTTGAATCTCAACACATCTCTTTGATCACTGAGCACTTGCAAAATTATGCCCATATCTAGGCAGTGGAGCATGGAGAAGCTATTGTCAATCAGAAGTAAGAAACCTCCATAAGTCATATACAAGGTCAGGTCGCATGTTCCTAACAGGCAACAATTACCATCCAGAGAGGCTACTTTCTTTCTTACCTTTCTCCTGCTCAGCTTCTTAAATAGAATGGATGGTTCTGGGTACCTGGAAGAACATTGCACCTGAGAAGAACAACCTGAAGAAGGCAAAAGGCCTGTACTGCAAGAGCTGCCTTCCCTCTCTATCAGGTGATCCATAACCCAGAAAGGAAGGGCAATGACTGTATCTGGGGGTGCAGCCCTGCGGCTCCACATCCCCAGTGCCAGCCCAGGATCCCTTTCTTCAGGGGAAGAGAGAGTAGTGGAGGAAGAGGAACTCCAAGGTTCAAGAGCAGGGGGATATGGAAGATGGGAATCTAGGAGAAAGAGGTCAGAGGAGAAAGGGTTTTGTAGATTTTCTTTCTTAGGCGGTGTAGGTTCCTGTAAAGCAAGGATCTGAGTTGAAGGGGAAGGCAAAAATGGCTGCACCCATGGGGGAGGGTCCACCACTAGATTCTCCCAGACTAGGATATAAGGTACCTGGTTAGGGTGGTTGCTTGCCCCTGGACCAAAAACTCTCCTCCTTACCACCAGAATCAAAGGCAAAGAGAAGGTTCCACTTGTAGGTCACTCAGAAGAGCAAAGTGTTACCTACCCATTTGGATTTTTTAATTTCTACTGAAAGATTATGACTTTTCTTTTTAACATCATTCCAATGGTCTAAAGTCAAGCTCAAAGGGATAGAGGTATTCTGTCCCATGTTCAAAAGTAATGCCAGTCCAAGTACACACACACACACACACACACACACACACACCAGAAACAGAAACAAAGATAACATCTATCTAAGTCCACACAGACACAACAGGAACAGAAACAAAAATCCTAGGTGTCCCTGACATGGACACTAGAGGCTGGTTTGAGGTTCTCACAGTCTACAGCCTCCAGTATCGACTAGTGGAGTTCCACTATTATTCCCCCCAGAGAATCTGAAGTGTCCTCCAGATTCTCCAAGGTCTCTATGTGCCTGCCACTTACTGGCCACAAACAGATCGACCAGTCACAGGATTTACAGATGTTCTCAAACAAGCCAAAAGTAAACAGAACAACACAGACAACACATAGACAGTTCACCCCGCCAAGGGTACAGAACAAGACTCAGTCAGCTCTTGTTGCTACTTATAATCAACATAGATTAAGACAATCAAACATATAGACATTGCCCTTGCCACAGGCACAGAAAACAGGTAAACAGGCTGCCCTTCCAGCAAACACTGACACAGAGTCAAACAGATGACTCCCCAGTTCCCTCTGGCCAGAGTCAAAGTTTCCAAATGGAGCCTGAAACTCGCTTTAGACTCCCCCATGGTCATGACTTACAGATGCTCTCAAGCAAACCAAGACCAAGAACAAGAGAAAGACATTCAGACAAGACAAGATAACTACAAAGTACCTGATCTTAAGGCCTGTTGAGGCCTCCTGTGTCCTCCTTTCACCTGTCTCTTGTGTCCCTTCAGGGAGTCTCATTTCTTTCTGGCCAATGCACCAAATGTAAGACACAAATTGAGTCTTATCTATTTGAGGCTCCCATAAATGAGAGGAGAGATCAGGGATCAATGCAAAAGTAAGAGGTTTATTAGTCCAGTGCACTGGGGTAGCCTACATCCAGAGGAGAGGCAACCCCAAAAGGTTGTTACAAGCAGTTTTTATACTCTTTAGGGGTACAGGTTACATCAGCAAGGTTATAATTTAAATTTATTGGCTAAGCATATTAGCCTTTGAATCTAATGGCTAGCAAGCATGTGACAGGCCATGGGATCAGAGGGTCAGGTGACTACCAGTACATTCCTTTTTTTTTTTTCAAGAATGTTTTTGTTCTTTCCAAGAACTGTGGGTGGAGAATGGAACTTGGCCTAGCCTTGACCTGAGGTGGTGAGTGTACGGCTGGCAAAAGCCCCTAGGGTCCTTCAGAGGTGTCACCAGCAAGCACTTATCGCACCTGCTCCTTCCGGCCACTAAAAAGCTACTTCCTATTGGAATCTCCAGAAAGCTCCTTACACCTCTCATCCGCTCTAATCTTGACTCTCCTCCTTTTATTTTCCCCCTTTTCTCAATGTCACATCCTACTTTCTTGTCTTTATTTTATTTATTTACTTTGCCCCACTGCTTTTAATTAGGGTTACATTCATAAACATGAGTTGGGGTAATTCACTTGAACTTAACAGATGCTATATATTACTGAGGAATAAAGCATTTTAATAACAGAGTCATCTTGTATATTTAGCTATAAAACCTCTATTTCTAAGTTTAAAATAAATTCTATGCATTCACCCAGTCTACTAGGTTGTCTATAGGTTTCACTGTGTTACAGAAACATTAAAACATAAAATTTTTGAATGAACTATATACATGTACTTACATAAATTATATATAGTTATATAACATTTTGTCATACAATATATAATATACATATTTGAAAATAATTTTTATACTATATGGTTTTCCCCTCCCAAGTTCTCCCCACATTCCCTCCATTCAACTCCATAACCTTTCTGTCTCTCTTTCTCTTTAGAAAACAATCAAGCAAACATTAAAAAAAAAAAAAACAGAATAATAAATAAATAGGAAAAGGCACAAGAAACATAAATATAACATAAACCACACACAAACACACACAAAACATAAAAACACAAAATTAGAAATCATAACACACAAGCAAAAGATCTATAAGACCCTCCCAAAAGAGGGCCCAGAAAATGTAATTTGAGGCAAAAGTCTATAAAAACACCACTGAGTTCTTTTTATGTTGGTCAACTGATGCTGAGCATAGTGTCTATTCTTGACTGTGGTTGTCTTGGGCACTGCTCTATTGCTGTGAAGGGACATCATGAGCAAGGTGACTCTTATGACAGAAAACATTTAATTGGGGAGACTGCTTATACTTTCAGAGGTTTAGTCTATTATCATCATGGTGGTAAACATGGTGGCAGGCAGACTGGAAGACACTGTTTGCTTGATGTCACCCATGTCTTCTAGTCCTTACAATCTTTTTACTTCCTCTTCCCCATTGCTCCCTGAGCCCTGAGTGAAATAATGAAGGCATCCCACTCAGGGATGAGTGTTCCAAACTTCTCATTCCCTGCACACTGGCCAGTTGCAGACCTCTGTGTTAACTCCCATCTACTTCAAGAGGAAGCCTCTGTGACGGTTGCTAAGTGACACACTACTCTACAGTTGCAGCAGAATGTGGTTAGGAGACATTTGATTGCTGTGTTACTTTAGCAGAAGAGTAGTATTTGCTTTTCTCCTGGCCTCATGGTTGCTTGGCCATCAAAGCAGAGTCAAATATTGATTTCATCTCGAAGAGCTGGCCTTAAATCTAATCACACACTGGTTAGTTACTCACACAGCTTTTGTGCCATTATTATACCAGTAAATCATAAAGGCAGCTCAACATTGTAGATCAGGAGGTTTGTGGCTAGGTTGGTGGTCACCTTTTCCCTCTGGAAGCACTGAATAAACATTTTTTTACCTACTTTGGTCCTCCAAGTAGACTGTGGGCTCCAAGTTTACACATTTCCTTAATTTTGTAGATACTGTCAAGCTACCATTCAAACGAGTGTTTTCAGTTTCCTTTGCCACAATCCCATCAGTGTTACCAATCTACGTAGGCATGAAAGGGATAATAGTTTATGGCTGAATTTAATTGTATGTTTAATTAATAATGAATATGAGTCTTTTATGTAGTTGTTGGCAGGTGTTTTCAGTGATTCATATAACACTTTTCCCTTTTCTGTTGAATGTTTTTGTGTATGAAAAGCTAGTTGTGGATCAAAGTCACTAGCATTCGAAATCAGATGGTTTTTGTTTAATTTGCTTATGATATTACTTTTCCCTTGTAAAGGTAACAAATGTGTTAGAAGCAGAAGCTGCCACTGAAGTTTTATTTCCATTCAGTTCTAGTGTCCCTCCCTGTCCTCACACTCAGGATGTCTCAGAAGCTCAGGCTGTAGTGAGTGATATGGTGGAGCTTTGCTGTGAGGCTCTAAGAGGCTCTCCCCCAATCCTGTACCAATGTTACCCTGAGGAACATCTTAGTACCCTCTAGAGAAGGAGTCTCTGTCAAAAGTTCTCTGACTGTAGAACATTCTGGAAACTTCTGTGACGCTGACAACAGCCTTAGCGTACACACTTTACATCACCAGTAAATATGATTCAACACAGAGTGCTCAGCATGGCTGACCAGGAAAGTGCTTCTCAGGAACAAGTTCCTTGAGCTGACAACTCTCTGAATCAATGTGCTCTGAAGTGATTCCTAATCGGTGCAGGAGAGTGAGGCTTTAAAGATCATCTCAGAACTTAGAAACATCAGCCAGCTGCTTCTTCTCTCTGGCCACAATCTACCTTGAGCCTCAGCCCTTCCTTAGGTACAGAGACAAGATTTCTCACAAACAAATGAGCCATCTTCTGTGCCACATCTGTCACTACTAAGCCTCAGTACTCTTGATCACAAAAATTCTTCTCCTCCTCAACACCAAAACATCAGATTCAAGACTCAGAGCCACTCAAAACTGCCTACCCCTTCTCAGGTCTATGCTTAGGTGTCTTCTGCTCTCCAGACATGACGAAGAATGGAAGTGCTCCCATGGCTGCCGGAATCACTGTGGCACTGGTCATCATGGCTGTTGGAGGATTTCTGTTATATTGCTGGTTCTCTAGAAAAGCAGGTGGGTGGCTCCCTAATCATACCCTTCCCGTCTCTGTTCTTGCATGCTCACACTGACTCTGTGACCATCCTTAGGCTCTTGAGAGCCCCTTCTCTTCCATCACATGGTCATTTGCCTTTTCTTCTGGGTCCCTCAGAGGTCCTGTTTACCAAATACAAAGTTGTTCCAACAGCCTCACGAGTGCAGCATACCTTGATGACATGTCATGTATCTAACCTCAGAAAGGGCAAAGGGTCTCCTCTGTGTGTTCATAAGATTCCCCAAGGATGGAGAAGAAGAGAAAGACTCTAAGAAATGAAAGTCAAAATAGAAACCAAATGGGATTTGGTAAATTACTTATCTTTAAAATGTATAGTATTTTTATAGAGGATCAAGTCTATTTTCCTGACTATTGAACTATCTGTAGTCACTAAAGATCACTGTCTTTGAAAATCCAGGTTTAAGGAATATGAACTGAGGTTAAGGGAGGATGGACTGAGGTTGAGGGAGGATGGATGAGGTTAAGGGAGGATGGACTGAGGTTGAAGGAGGATGAATGAGGTTAAGGGAGGATGGACTGAGGTTGAGGGAGGATGGATGAGGTTAAGGGAGGATGGACTGAGGTTGAAGGAGGATGAATGAGGTTAAGGGAGGATGGACTGAGGTTGAGGATGGACTGAGGTTGAGGGAGGATAGACTGAGGTTGAAGGAGGATGGACTGAGGTTGAAGGAGGATGGATGAGGTTGAGGAAGGATGGATGAGGTTGAGGGAGGATGGGCTGAGGTTAAGGGAGGATGGACTGAGGTTAAGGGAGGATGGACTGAGGTTGAGGGAGGATGGACTGAGGTTGAGGGAGGATGGACTGAGGTTGAGGGAGGATGGAGGAGGTTGAGGGAGGATGGGCTGAGGTTAAGGGAGGATAGATGAGGTTGAGGGAGGATGGATGAGGTTGGGGGAGGATGGATGAGGTTAAGGGAGGATAGATGAGGTTGAGGGAGGATGGATGAGGTTGAGGGAGGATGGATGAGGTTGGGGGAGGATGGATGAGGTTGAGGGAGGATGGGCTGAGGTTGAGGGAGGATGGACCAAGGAGACTCCCTTCACTTAGGGCCAAAGAAAACTTTCAGTTATTTTTATCCCTCCATGGGTGTAGAAAAAAAAAAGAACCTCAATAACAGAAGTTCCTGGCAGTCTCCATGTAAGCACCAACTAAGCTGCCTCCTAGTCCCCATAAAAGACCCCTCTTCCTGAAATCCATTGTGTTCCTTTACAGGGGGGAAGCCTGCCTCTGATGACTCCAGGTAAGAACTTGGCCATATTTCTGGAAGTAATATAAACATCCATAGGACAGAAAATTTAAATGGAATCTCAAATCTTATTATCCTATTATCACCAAGATCACAGTTTCTACACATGTTGCTGAGGTGGGTTGTTCCCAATTAATGCTGCCCCTCCCTTGGGATGCCTCAAGCCAATTCCCAGCATCTTCACCTTAGCTACAGGGAGCTAAGCCTGTCTCGTATAAAGTGGTAATTGATTTTCATTTATTCAATCACGTCACTGTAACACTGTGAGCTTGGTTGTCTAAATGACCACTTTGGCTGTTACCAAGAAAACAGGCTCCATTCGGAGATTCTTATTTTTGTTAGTAAAAGAATTTGGAAATGAGCTAGGGAGAGAGCTTAGTACAAACTTACTAGGAGTTAGTTGAAAAGTAGACAAGTTAGATGAAAACCCCGGTGACACCATCAAGGAAAGATAAAGAAGAGTCATGCCTTTGAAGTCAGGTGGCTTATGATAGAAATAGTTTATTTACAAAGGAAGCATCATCCTCAAGGATGGAGCTGGACTAGCCAGCTGAGAAAAGAGTCTCAAAATCAGACACCCCTGTGGTTCATGATCTTTATAGTACCCCCTCCCTCCCATTTGAAAGTCCTGGGCTTTGTTCACATTCTCTCTGTTAGATGATAAGAAAAGGCTTCCGGTCTTCCAACACTAACTGGCTTCCTCCATGTTAACCATGAAAGTGTTTTTTTAGTTCCTTTTGTCGTATCACATAGACATTGAATCCACCCATATCTTGAGATGACATATCTTAATTAGCCCAGAAATTTCTAGGCATGGCCCCACCTAATCAAAATCTGTTGCAATGATGACCAAAACCATGGAGCACGTGCCTCGCACACCTAGAGGAGTTGCTCTGCCCAGAAGTAAGCTCTGTGAAGAGACAGCCACCATGCCACCATCTTGTATCATAAGCACTCACATTAAGAGTCGTCCCACAGCTCACAAACTACCATGGAGCCTCTTCCCACAGTGGCTAACTCCAAACCAGGAGAGGAGTTCCTCGGGGTCTTTGTTTCTGAGACTGATGGCTCTGAAAGGGGCCTCAAGCCTGTTTTAAATCTTGGCTTTTCCCCTTTCCTAATTTAGTAGTGATGGTAAGCCACTTACCTTTGTAGAACACTCACTGCTGACACATACAGTTTGGGAACAAAGCAGAATTAAATATTTCTAAGTATTATCATGGTGCCTCTTGCATACCATGGGGACATAACGTAGAAACAGAAATAATGTTGGTTGAGAACTTCTTAGGAGAGATCACTATTCCCTTTGTCTCACTTCTGGGGACACATCAGTGTTTCCATGTCTTACAGGAGTCCTTCAGATCCAGAGCCCCAGGAGCCCACCTATTGCAACGTACCAACCTGTATAGCCCTGCAGCCAGTGTACAGCAATGGTGAGAACGAGAGCCCTCTGGTCTCTGGTTTTGGCAGAAATCACAGGATACATGCTGGAGCAGGGTCGGGAAGACGATAAAAGCTGGAGAGCTACAGCCCTTCTAGAAAACAAACTGACAGGGGCGGGGGTATCTGAGAAAAGAGGAAAGCTCCTTATCCTCCTCTGAAACTATACCTTCTTCCTAAATAGACCCTAAAGAAGAGGTGGTCTACACACAAGTACAGAGAGTTCAACCGACACAGAAACATGCAGGTAAACACTAGGGACCTCTCCGTTCCTGCTATTGCTCAGCCTCCACTTCTCAGCGGGTCTGGGCCAGCCAAGCACAGAGCCTCTCTTCACTAGGACTCTAGGATTCCTTAACTTGCATCTACATTGTTTGGAGTTAATCCAAAGCCACCATGTAGTGCTAATGACTTCTCCCGTTGTCTATGGGTAATCTGAGTTGCAAAATGATGGCAGAGTCCTCTCTGAGCTTCTGTGTCAGCACCTATAAAGTGGAATAGGGCTGCCGTTGTCCCTACTCCCCTAGTTTGAGCAGCTAAAACAGAACCCTGCAGACCAGGCAGCTGAAATAACAAACATTTGTTACAGTTCAGGAGTCTGAAAGCCCAGGATCAAGGTGTCAGACGGCTGAGAAAAACTAGGACACGTCTCCTCCAAGGTATGGTTGTGGAGAAGGTTTATGGTAGATATAAGGGAGAGAAGAGCCAGAGGCATCTGGAAGAGTCTAGACGGAATGTGGCCAACAGACTGAACTGGGCCATGGGGTAATAGGGCAAAAGGACCAAGAGAGATCTAGGAGCAGAGCAAGTGGCGGGAGGGGTGAGAAGGAGCAGGGGGTGCCAGGGAGGGGGGGATCTGGTGGCCAGAGTCTGCTTTGATATGTCAAATGGGGATCTTGGTTAACCATTTGTCCTGAGTTTGAGACTTAACATTCCAGCCTTTTTGCTTATGATAAAGGATGATGTAATCTCTCCTATAACTACTTTCTGCTGGAACTGTGGTGTCTTAGGGGCCCAAGAAGTCAGAATATTGGTCAAAGCCAGGAAGGAGGGCAGGCTGGAGAATATTTGCCGCACTTGCTGCCCAGATTCTGAGGGACGGGACCACCTAGTGCTAGGGAAGAACAGGCTGCTTTGGATCAGTCTGGAGCTTAGGCTGCAAGGAACACCTGGGGCTGCCACTTGGCTGGCAGGAACACAGCAGTCTGCAACTGTGTGGAACCTGCTGGGACAAACGGACAGGGACAGAAGGTAAAACTAAGGAGTTTAGGAGGAACTTTTTTTATTTTGGGTGTATACTTGAAACTTCCAGACCCATGGTCCTGGTAGTGGGGGTAGGGTGCAGTCCCCAAACTGAGGGTAGGCAGTAGGTGAGAAAACTTAAGTTGCTGATTGACAGAAGTAATTATCTGGAGTCCATTTGACCCGTGACAGGTGGATACAAGTCATGAGTTCCTGAAGCTTCCAAGAATGTTTTAAGCTCACACAAAGATAAGTGTGTCAGACATATTAACATCACCACTGTTTGCAATCTGTACCGAGACCCATACGGTAGAAAAAGCAGTGGCCACGTGCCTTTGAGTCAGAGTAGAAACGTGGGGACCTGAAGGTCTGATTCTGAGTTAAAAGCAATAACACCGTTCCTACATAGCCAGAGGCCTGGATATTTAGATTGGACAGAGATGTTTTAGCACGAGTGAGAAGGTTGTGAAGCCTACGCTTAGAAGACAGTTTTGAGCTTGTGACCGTAAGAGCAGCAGCGCTTTTACCAGGGCTACGTGAATAGCTTGTCGGGACTCCGCTGATCAGTGTTAAAACTGTGAACTTCAGAAGTCTTTCTATAACAGCAGAGAGATCTATCACTTTAAATCACTCTTATGTCTTTACAGTCAGCACTTGCACACCTTAAACTACTTTCCTAGACCCTCATGGCTTACATAAACATTGGACTTTGTCATTTACCATGAGACAAGTGGTTGAGTAAAGCTTTGCTCGTCTTAACAAAGATGGTGGTGAAATTACATCACATGCACTCTTTGGTTGCTATTTTCAAACATCTATTTTCTAGATTTTTTTTAAACAAGAGTTGAACCTAAGTTACACATACAGAATATTCTAAACAGGAATTGGGTCACAAATATAGAATGTTATATTAAGATTACCCATGTATAGAGTTTTTTTTTAAAAAAAAATTATAAGCCCTTCTGTTTACAAGTGTTAAGCCAAATTTTGTTACAGATTTTTAATCATATCCAATAAACTTACAAACCCTGAGGTAGTTTACAGTATAGTCTTAGAGGATTTTTTTTGAGAGGATAGAAATTATAGGGATAAAGGTTGTTTATGAGTTTATAGAAAAACTTTAGAGATAAGAGACTTTTCAAAGTGTAGAGCAAAGAAAGCTTAGATGTAAGAGATTTGGGGATTAGCTGAGGGGCAGTGGTACAAGCTGTTACCATGGGAGAAAACTGAAAAGCTAGCATGCCATCTTTAGCCGCTGATTGAGCAGTAAGTACTGAGGCCAAGCCATTTATTGTAAGGTAGTGATGCTCTAGTAAAATCTCTGAGTCTGAAGAGGAAAAGAGAAAGGGTCCTATGAGGCCTAGGAGGGCTTAAGGAAGCTGCAGGACTGACCTTCTAGGGAGAGGTAAGGAAACTCCAGAAAAGAGCTGAGAACAAATGGAACAGAGGAGGTTTAAGAATTTCAATCCTGTGTCCCCAAGTACACTGAGACACTCCTCCGAGAGAAATGTCCCAAATCACAGAGACGAGGCATTCTTTCCCACGGGAATGGAGCCCAGTAAGGCAAGAGGAGCAGCCCAGCAAACTGCCGTGGCTTTTGTAATGATAGTAGACAGCTCCAGGGTGACATTTATCCAGTTGAGGTGGAGCAGAGAAAGCAGCTGAAAAGGCAGACTGAGACAGGCTTTTGGGGAAAGGGAGACGCTGTGTCTTTAGTAGAGAGATGCCTATGTGGATGTAGCTGACCAAAGAGACAAAAAGATATACCCAGGTAGGGTATAGAAGGCACCAGGAGCCAGAGAGACACTGAGCCCATGAGGCAGGTAGTGAGAGCAAGCGGAGAGAACATGAAGAGGCAGACAACAGAATCTGGAGTCAAATCCGATGGGTGGCAGGAACCAGCAGAAGCAGATGATCCATCCGTACCTTAGGGGAGCCAAATCGGCAGCTCCGCCCAGACAGGAAAGGAACTTATACCTGCTACTCCGGCTTCAGCACCAGATGGAGGAAAACGAGGACATGTCTGCTCCAAGATGTGGCTGAAGAGGTTTATCGTAGATATGAGGGAGAGAAGAGCCAGAGGCATCTGGAAGAGTCCAGACTGAACACGGCCAGCCGACTGAACCCAGCCATAAGAGGAAAGAAGGAAGAGTGGAGTGAGAGAGGAAAACGGGACCAACGGACATCCAAGAGCAAAGCTAGCCAGAAGCCAGCCAAAATGGCTGGGTGACACCGGAGACTGGGGAAGCTGGAGGGAGGGAAGCAAAGCAATAGAGAGGTTTAGGGTAGGGGGTGGGGTATGCCAGCCAGGACTGTAGCAGGTACTGGTGAGTAAGACCCAAAGGAGACTGATGGTCAGAGGCCAGGTTTGATATGTTAAATAGGCCTCACTCAGCCATTTTCCCAGGATTCTTAAAGAACTAATAATGGCCAGGTTTTTCTTTCTTCCTTTTCTTTATTCACCTTTATTTAATTATTTGCATGTGTTTTTCTATTTTTTTACTTTTTAATTGAACAACTTTATTTTTAAAAACAGAGATAAATGTACAAATTTTAAAAGCATTTTTGCATAAAAGTATATGAATACATTTTTGTCGGTACTTGATTTTTTTAAAGGTTTGAGAGTATGCCTTAAAATATTACTAGTTACAATGAGCATAAAGTACATGTAAAACAAGATGTAACCTGGAAATAGTCAAAGTTTTCTTGGTGTGTAAAGATTAAGCATAATGATTTTTCTTTTTTTCTTTTCTTCTTTTTTTTTTGGCTTTTTTTTTTTAAATAAGGTTTGATAGTGTGCATTAAGATCTTACTAAGTACATGTACAACAGGATGTAACCTGGAATTAGTCAAAGTTTTCTTGGTGTGTAAGAAGGAAACATGGTTTTTTCTTTTCTTTTCTTTTCTTTTTTTCTTGAACTTCACACAGTCTGTGAGTTGTTTCTGGGGTGTTCAGAGCTTTCTGGGGTTAGTATCCCATTATCAGTGACTGCATATTATGTCTGTTCTTTTGTGACTGGGTTATCTCACTCAGGATGATATTCTCTAGATGCATCCATTTTCTTAAGAATTTCATAAGGTCATTTTTTCTGATAGCTGAGTAGTACTCCATTGTGTAAATATACCACAATTTTTTTATCCATTCATCTACTGAAGGACATCTGGCTTCTTTCCAGCTTCTGGCTATTATAAATAGAGTTGCTATGAACATTGTGGTGCATGTGTCTTTGTTCTATGTTGGAGCGTCTCTGGGGTAAATGCCCAGAAGTGGAATAACTGGGTCTTCAGGTAGTACTATGTCCAATTTTCTGAGGAATCACCAGACTGATTTCCAGAGTGGTTGTATCAGTTTAAAACCCCACCAACAGTGGAGAAGTGTTCCTCTTTCTCTACAACCTCTCCAGCATCTGTTGTCATCTGAGTTTTGGATCTTGGCCAATCTGACTGGTGTGAGGTGGAATCTCAGGGTTGTTTTGATTTGCATTTCCCTGATGGCTAATGATGTCGAGCATGCCCTTAGATGTTTCTCCGTCATTCGATATTCCTCAACTGAGAACTTTTTGTTTAGCTCTGTACCCCATTTTTAATAGGGTTGTTTGATTCTCTGGTGTCTAACTTCTTGAGTTCTTTGTATATCTTGGATATTAGGCCTCTATATGATGTGGGGTTGGTAAAGATCTTCTTCCACTCTGTTGGCTGCCGTTTTGTTTTCTTGACAGTGTCTTTAGCCTTACAGAAACTTTGCAATCTCATTAAGTCCCATTTGTCAATCTTTGACCTTAGAGCATGAGCCATTGGTGTTCTGTTCAGGAAATTTTCTCCTGTGCCTATGTGTTCTAGGTTTTCCCTACTTTCTCATCTAATAGTTTCAGTGTACCTGGTTTGTGTTTTTTAAATGTTGTACTAAATACATATGATACATTCAGATTAAGTTCGATTCTGTCTGCAGTCCCTCTATTTCCCACCCACCACCTTTCTCTTTCAATTTCAGGGGCTTTCTTCTTTTTTCTTACCATGTTTCTATCCATTTATTTATTTTTATTTTTATCTGCATTGGGTTTTTTTTTGCCTTAATTTGTTTTAGTGTTTTGCCTGCATGTATGACTGTGTGATCTTAGAGTTACAGTTGTGAGCTGCCATGTTGATGCTGGGAAGACAACCCTGGTTCTCTGTAAGAACAGTCAGTGTTAGCATTTTTTCTAGGCTCTGCCCACCAGTTCTCTAGCAACAACCAGATAGGAGCCTTCTCTTCTTTCCCTCTCCTCTCTCTGTCCCCCCTCTTTCTCTGCCTCTACTCTCTTCTCCACCCCCCTTCTCATGCCCCCAAATACTTTATCTTACACTGGACTCATCATATGTGTATGTCAGATACCTCAGGGAAGGGTGCCTCAGCATGGGTCCATGAAGGCATCCCCACCTGCTGCATCAAACTGAGTTTTACAAACATGTCAGTGATGCCATGACTTGAATTCTTAAGCTGGAAGGTTCATGATCTCTCTGCCACATACTTACAAAGGTTAGAGGACACACAAACTTAGATGGTGATAAACATTGGTTTAAGATACGGTTCTTCAGAAGTCTTCCCCTGACTTTGCCACTGTTACATTGAGACATCAAAGGTTCAAAATGCAGCTCTGAAAAAAATAGCCTAACTCTGATAAAACATTCCACTTTTTTAATCACAAGTTCAAATCATAAGTTTCCTTTGGTTGTCTTTTAACTATAGACTTAAAATGTTTCTCATACTAAATCTACATAATCACCTTTCATAGTCTCAAGGTCAAATTTTGGTTTCCTTTGATTGTCTTTTAAATGTAAACTTAAAAATGTTTCCCATTATGCTAAATTAATATACATCTAGACAGAAAAAAAAAAACAAAACAAAACTCCTTCTTGCCCCTTCTACTCCACAAAAGGTTTTTGTCTTTTCTAAACACCTTAAGGACTGTTTGTGCTGTTAACAAATTTATCTCTTTTATAAATTTACAACTTCCAGGAAAGCCACTCAGATCTACCTCTCATGGACCAACTAGACTCTACCTAAATGACTACACCTGCCAATCAATAGCCTAAGTTCCTAAGCTTACCTATTCTAGAGGGTGAGATTCCTCCCTGTTCCCTGGTTTTGGGTCTCCCCTCATCTCAGCCAAGGCCTAAGGGTTTCAAATGTACACCTGAGAAAAAGGTTTTCTATCAAACCTACTTAACTTTATTCTGCCTCCAGTGTGTGCGTGTGCGTGTGCGTGTGTGTGTGTGTGTGCGTGTGTGTGTGTGTGTGTGTCTTTCAGCATTTTGCCAAGTCCAGGCACTTATTCAAAATCTACATCCAGGACAACTCCAGAGAATCAACCCACAGCTACTTCAGTCTCCTCTCAGCGATGAAGCTTCTACTGGGCCTGCACTTTCCTACCCACGGATGGTCCCACAGACCATGGACAGCAATGAAACAGCCAACTCTAAGACCTAACCAACATCCCCATTTTCTTAGGTTTTCCAGAGACACATCACCCCAAAGTCAGCAGGAAGCAACTGAAGATCACAATGACCCTATTCCTGCTTCATCATCACCTCTTTCTAATTTTTCATGTTTTTAAATTAAGCCAAAATGGAGGAATGTTAGCATTTCTTCTAGGCTCCACCCAACAAGTCACCCAGCATCAGCCAGGTACGAGCCTGGCTTGCTATAAATAGACTGGTTTCTTACTCTCACCTTTGTCTCTCCCTGGTCTCTCCCTCTTCCCCCCTCCCCCATCTCTCTACCTGTTCCTGGCCACCCTCTTCTCTTCTTTCTCCTCTTTCTCTTCTCCCCTCTCTTTCTCTGCCTCTACTCCCTCCTCAATCCCCCTTCTCATGTGTCAAAATAAACCTTATTTTAAACTAGATCTGTCACGCGGATGGTATCTCAGGGGTGGTGGGGATGCCTCAGCATGGACCCACTAAAGCACTCCCTCCTGCTGTGTCATACCAAGTTTTACAAAACACATCAGCCAGTACTAAGCCATCACTCATCCCTTTGGTGCTGCCTTTGTGTCCCTGAAGAACACTGACTCTCATCCCCAGCAGCCGTCAAATGCCAATAACAGTGGGTGACGTT
The DNA here is from genome assembly GCF_963924665.1 of Micromys minutus. Taxonomy (NCBI): domain Eukaryota; kingdom Metazoa; phylum Chordata; class Mammalia; order Rodentia; family Muridae; genus Micromys; species Micromys minutus. The sequence continues at coordinate 24,320,970 of NC_137973.1, forward strand.
GTTTGGTTTTGTTTTTGTAGATTCTCTTTACATAGCCCTGGCTGGCTTAGAACTTGCTATCTAGACCAGGCTGGCCTGAAGCTCACTGATGTCCACCTGCCTCTGGCTCTTGAGAGCTGGGATTAAAGGCTACTGCACTGCCCTGGCCTGTTAGGTTTCTAATGGGAGCTCCTTGTGGCAAGCAGACAGATCAATGTCTTCTTTATGTTCTTGATGGTGACAAAATCATCACTCTCATGCCTCAGAGGAGCACTAACTACATCACAGACAGAATACCCTACAGGCCCCACTCTGAAATCACCACACTGCAAGCCGGAACTTAAAAGGGTGAGCAGACACGAGTGCTCAGTCCCTAAAACCTTCCTTTCCACAGAACTTTCTATCAGTACGGTAGCAAACCACCCCAAACAGCAGTGTTAAGCAGTACAAATGGAGAAATGGAGACTCGCGGCTCTGTAGCTCAGTGTGACTGGCAAAAATCAAGGTTCAGAAGGGCAATGTGTCTCTCTGGAGCTGAGGGGCAAATCTGCTTCCTGTCTGCTTTGGTTTTTAGAAGCCACCTGCTTTGGGGGAGTGACATCTCCCACCTCCCACTCCCTGCATCCTCATTACCGATTGCGCTACAACTCTTACCTTCATAGGCAGGCCTCATTCTGACCACAGCAAAGAAAGCGTCTGAGTTTAAGGACTCACTTGTATGAATGTAATAATTCACATGATTACACTCCCACTGTTAAGGAGTCCTTCCCCACGTGAATGATCCACAATCTAAAGACCCGTATTCTCTACCCGGGATCACTCCATCACAGGTTGCAGGGCTAGGGTGTGACACACACACCAGGCACTACACTGTCTTGTGGGGCTGTGCTGCACAGCCTGAGAACATAGGCAGGGGAACGTTGTGCAGCTGTGGCAATGACTGCGTGCTGGTAGTCTCACTGAAACCTGCATAAATCTTCAGTTAGAGGGAGTCTGGCTTTCCTCCTACCAGGACCAGAAAAGGGGAACCAAGTCCTCAAGCAGACTATTCTTTATAGAAAGTGGCGCGTAGCTCTATCCACTGTGCTTCCCAGTCTTTTTGTAACGTACATAAAGTCAAATGGTTTGCATCTCACTTTTCTTCTGTGATACATATGAGGCCCATTAGGTAAGCATTATTGTTCCTATCTTGTAGATGGTAAAACTGAAACATAGAGACCATCAGTTATTGGCCTGAGGTCAAATAAATTACCTCAGTAATTTATTAGTAATAGTAATTACCAAATAGTAATAGTAAATTACCAAAAAGAATGTTTCCAGGATCAAATTCGGTAGCTTCTGGAAGCCTTGATGCTCGGGCAACCATACAGTTTGCCCACTGAACAGCTTGCATGTACTAGGTTCATTTCTCAGTAAAAACATATTTTCTACCTTGGAAGTACACCCGAGTGTGTGTGACTGCAGCATGTATGAAGATGGTAAAAGAGAACAAAGAGATGGTCCACACTAGGAAGATGACAGGTGTTATGCAGATACAGACATATACATAGCACACCTGTGCCTGCATGTAAACGCACACATCTCCACAGTAATTCCATAAGCAGATAGTAAAATAGCTCCCATCACGCAGTTGAGAAACAGGCCAGAGACCCAGGCTCAGCCATGCTACCTCTGTATCTCTACAATGTGTAACGTGAACCTAAGACCAAACGACTAACAGAATACAAAGCAGGTGTCCTTCCCTTCACAGCCCTCAGCAGCATGGGGAAGTGAAAGGATGGAGGACAGTGGGTGACCTCACTGTACACAGAGACCTCTAAACAGTGCCCACATTTCTCCATTTCCTTCTGCGGTAGCCTCAGGGTCCCCACAGATATGGTGAGTCTTCTGACACCTGTAGCCTCCCTTGTGTGAGCCCTTACCCTCATGCTTCATCCTCTAGGAATCTTGTCATCTATGCTCAGATGAAGCTGACAAGCACCACAGACCCTAGGCTCCAGAAGTCGGCTACCTCAGCACCTCACAGACGAATCCACAGATCTTCCAACTCCTGCCTCAGCTAGGGCACCCTAGCATTTTCCTTGGGAGAGAGGTTGCTCTGCAGTGAGGCTTAAGTACACCCTGTACTCTTTGTGCCAAGTGGCCAGGTCTCATGGCCCTACTGAGCTCCCACCGATCCCTAGGGAAAGTCATATGTCCTGGCTTCCTCGGTGACCATTGTTGATGGCTATTGCTGCCCCTATACTGCTCAACTGTAGCTAGAAGTCCTGTTCCTGGGGGGCATGGTGTCACCCTGGTGGCCCTCTGTACTGCTCTACCAAACGGGGAAGCACACACACTCTTTGGACAGTGGACTCATGATGAATTCCTTATGGCACAGATGCATTTACTCTCTTCAAATTGTCTAGAAGTTAAGGTCAGCACCTGGTATGAAAGTCAAGATCAGGAGCACCCAGGACTCCATAGTGCATCTCGAGCTGTAAAGAGTACTGTGCAAATGTAAGAAAACAGTGAGTAAAGAGAGCAATGTGGGATCCTACACAACCTGCAAGAAACTCAGAAGCACCCTGCTCTTTCCCAAGCGAGAATGAGAGAAAATCTGGGTGGGGAAGACTTCACCAAGAGGCAGGGCTTTAGCTCTCCAAGTGATCATAATCACCTGAGTACTTGGACAGGCAGGTGCTGACCCTCAGCTAAGTAGAACCCGAGAGTCTGCATCTCTAATAACCTCCCAGGGATCATAATGAGAGCTGAGGCCCTAAAGGTCTTGGCAGAGACTAGTCAAGCAGATTTGGCTACCCTCTGCCAGACTCCACAGGGATGTTTACAGGGATCATACTCAGTGCTGTGAGCCATTCTTTAGCCAAAAGCACTGTGGTGGTTTAAGTAAGAATAGTCCCCATGGGCTCATATATTTGAATGCTTGGTCATCAGGGAGTGGCCATGCTTTGACTGAGTCACATTACATATCCATATCACCATCACGTTGTCTAGACAGAAGCTGATCACCTCTGCTCCCTACAAAGGGTAGAGGAGAGAAGGCAAAGAGAGACTACAGAGATAGACACAAGGCAAGATCTACAGTTCACAAACCAAAACCCTAGAAGAGCCATTTTCAGTGCTAATTTCAAGTCAGAAGGCATGCATCCAATTCAAGCCATCAACCAGAGGAGCTCCTCCCTGCCCAGGGAAGGTAAGCCCTTTTCTATTTAAGCCTTCGGCTACTGGGATGTGGACGGATGCAGTACTCTGAAAAGTCTTACATTCTAAGAGGCTAGAACTTTAGCTGGAACCCACAACCAGTTAAGAATAAACCTTGAAGTCACTTGAGACTTAACACTGATAGACTATTGTACATTCAAACAGTTTAACCTGCCTTTAAGAGAACAATCAACCTTATTCGCCATGGGTGCCCCATGCAATACACTTTACAACATAACGTAATGGATAGCTACAACCTTACGTCCTCTTCCGTAGCCCTGATCCAGAGTAATCCATGTGTATTATTTGCTAAAAGCTGAAAATACAGAAATTGACAGCAACTTCAATAAAGGTTAAATGCAATCATTTATGGATACCGATTGATAAACGATGATGTTTGTTATCTGGGTCAGTTGGGCTCAGTTGGAGCCAGTGATTTAATACCTTGTAGTGCTCTGTTCAGTTTTGTCAAGTACTCCATTCTTTCCCTGTGTGATGCTTTCTATGCTGTTAAGTAGATAAATAGTGAAGCTGTTAGGGACAGACAGGTAGCACCATGACCAGGCAACTCATAAAAGTTTAATTGAGCTTGAGGTTCCACAGAGATAAGAGTCCATCACGGTGGGAAATGGAGAGAGGCAAGCACAGCAGGAGAAGCAGGAAGGTGAGTCATTGCTGCTATATCAACCTTTGCAGTTCAACCATGAGCCCCGCCTCCACCACATCCCCTCCAGCATTCTTTGTTGGCTGTTTTGTTGATCTTTGCCATCAGTAATCTGACTGGGGTAAGATAATATCTCAAAATCATATTGATTTTCTTTTCCCTCAGTTCTATGGAAGATGAACATTTTTAAAGATATTTCTTAACCATTTTTCCCTCTTACGAGAACACTTTGTCAGTTATCATTTCTGCAATGGGTCGTTTGTTGTTATTGATTTCTAATCCTTTTTGAGTTCTTTGAATATCTTGGATATTAACTTTTCTTTCAGATATACAGCTCCCTCCTCACCAAGTTGATAATTTCATCAGCTGTGCAGAACTGTTTTACTTTTATGAAGTTCCAATTGCCAATTGTTGGTCATAATTATTGGGTAAATGGAGTCCTGTCCAGGAAATTCTTTCATACACCTATAACATGTAACATACTTTGTTTTCTTATATCAGCTTCAGTTTTTCTATCAGGTTTTATGTTTAGGCCTTTGGTGTATTTTGGAATTAGCTTTGTGCAAGGTGACAGTTATGGGTCTAATTTCATTTTTCTGCATATGGACATGCAGTTTCCACAGCAGCATCTGTTGAAGATTTTCTCCAGCTTATGTATTTGGTGTCTGGTCTGTGCCAATATCACATTGGCTTTATTGCTGTGGCTCTGTAATATAACCTAAGATCTGGAATTATGGCCACTCCCACTCTCTTCTTTTCACTCAAGACTGTTTGGCCATTGGGAGTCTCTGCTGTTTCACGCAAATTTTAGGACAATATTTTCTATTGATGTGAAATGTGGGATGGAGATTTTGATGGAGATTGTATCAAATCTGTAAATAGCTTTTGGTAAAATGGTTATTTTCACAATGTCAATTCTATCATCCCAAGAGCATGGGATATCTTCATTTTCTAGTGTCCTTCTTATTTCTTTCTTCAGGAGTTTAAAGTCTTCACTGTAAAGGTCCTTCCCTTCTTTGGTTAGGCTTATTTCTAGATATTTTATTTTTTTGGGGGGGATATTAAGAATTGAAATGAATTCATGATCTCCTTTGCTACAGATTTGTTATTGGTATATATAAAAGTTATTGGTTGGTGAAGTGGAAATTTCTACTTTCTTTGGAAGCTCAGTTATGTCATGCATGTTTTGCTAAAGCAGACACAGGTGAGAGGATGTTTTGCTGAAGCAGACACATGAAAGGGCACATGATGATTAGAAAAAATATAAACATAACCCCAAAGACAGTGTGACAAAGCCCTTGCATTGGTTCTTGCTCCTCTTTGCTAGTCTTCACTGATGAGGCTCTTGCATTGGTTCACCTTGCAGCTTGTTGCTGATCTTTGCTTGTTGTAACTTTGTTGGGATCTTTTATGCCATTTGTAAATAGAGAATGTTTGACTTCTTTTATATTTGGATCCTTTACTTTCTTTCTCTTGCTTAATTATTCCAGCTATTACTTATAACACTAGTGCTGAAAATAAATGGGGATGCTAGACATCCCTGTCTCATTCCTCATCTCTGTGAGGTTACTGCAAGCCTTTATTTCTTACAGCAGTTCTCAACCTGTGAGTTGCAACCCCTTTGGGAGTCAAACAACCCTTTCACAGGGGTCACATAAAGATATTCTGCATATCAGATATTTACATTATAATCCATAACAGCAAAATTGCAGCTGTGAAGTAGCAATGAAAATAATTTATGGGTAGGGGTCATCACAACATGAGGAACTGTATTAAAGAACCACAGCATTACAAAGGTTAAGTACCACTGATTTAAGATGATATCAACTATGGGTTTCTTATATACAACTCTTATTGTGTTGTATGTTCCAACCTGCCCTATATTCTCTACGACTTTTATTATGAAACCATGTTGAATATTGTCAAAATCTTTTTCTTTATCTATTAGGATGATCAAATGATTTTGTCTTTGAGTCTATTATATGGTTTACTACTTTTATTGACTTGCCTATGTTAAACCATCCCTATATTTATTTCATGGATAAAGCCAACCTATTCCCTAACGTATGTTTATATCCTGTTTGTGAGTATTTCGTTTAGTGTTTTTGAGTCTGTGTCTATCATCCATAATGGCCTGTACTTTTCTTTTGTCATTGTTCTTGTTGTTGCTGCTGCTGTTGTGTTCTTGTCTGGTTTGGGTATTTGAGTGATGCTGTATGTGTAGAAGTTTTCGAGTCCTCCCTCTACCTCTTTCTTTTCTCCCCCTACCCCGTGTCTCTCTCTCTCTCTCTCTCTCTCTCTCCCCCCCCTCTCTCTCTATCTATCTATCTATCTCTGTCTCTATCTCTATATCAATAGTTTGCCAAGTGATGAGTTAATTTTCATGAGGATGAGTATTCACTGGAGGTTATCTTGCTGTGAATTCTAAGTTTCATTACACTATATTTAGATAAGAAAAAAGAGTAACTTTAAAGATTTTTAATTTGTAATATTTTTGTGTGTCCCAGGTTGTGGTCTATTTTAGAAAAGTATCCATATGCTGCTGAGTAGAATGTATATTCATTGATGTTTGTGTAGAATGTTCTGTAGATATATTGTGTCCATTTGATGTATGATATCAATTAATGCTGATGTTTCTCGGGTTTTGGTTTTTGTTTGGTTTTCTTGGTTTGGTTTTCTTACTTTTTATTTTGTTTTTGTCAAGATGGCTTAACTATTGGAAAAAGTGGAATGTTGAAATCACCTACTTTTAATTGACATAGTACACCATAATAAAGCTAAACTTTCAAATTATAGGTATAGATGAGGAGAAAAATCCCAACTCTTCGCCAAGATCATAAAAGAAAAGCTTCCCCAAACCAAGGAAAGACACACCCATACAAATACAAGAAGTACATGCAACACCAAATAGACAAGACCACAAAAGAAAATCCCCACAGCATATCATAGTTAATTTGTAGCTTTAAATGCCTTAGTACTTTTTTTTTTTTTTTTTTTTTTACAAAATCGGGCTCCCCTGATTTTGATACATGTATGTTTAGAATGCTACTGTCTTCTTATATAACTTTTTCCTTGATTAAAATAATTTATCTTTTTCTGGTTAGTTTTAGTTTGAAGTTCACTGTGTCAGATATAAGGTCATTAATGCCTGATTGCTTTTCTGATCTCATTTGACTGAAATACTTTTGTCTACCCATTTTCTCCAAGGCAGTACCTATCTTTAAAACCAAGAAACGTTTCTAGGAAACAACAGATAGATGAATTTTTGTTCCTCAACTCAATCTGTTTGTCTGTATCTTTTCATTAGAAAATTAAAACATTAATATTAAAACTATTTATTTAAATATGAGTGTTAATTATGGCCATCATGTTATTTGAGTTCTTGGGGGTAGTTTTGTTTTGTTTGTTTGTGTGCTTGTTTGTTTAATTATGGGCCTTCATATGTCTTTCCACTGCCTCTTAGCTTTGTCAATTCTTCTCCTAAGCCAAAAATAATGTTCTCTGTATTTTCCTTAAGTTTGGTCTGTTGGATGTTTGTTGGATTTTTTTTTAGGCTATTTATATCATGGATTTTTTTTATCCTCCTTCAATCACAGCAGATAGTTTTGCTGGGTATAGTATTCTAGGTTAGCCATCAGGGTCTTTAAGGACTTGGAATGCATTGCTCCAGATTATTCTGATCAGTTTTTCTTTATATGTGACTTGCATTTTTCTCTTGCTACCTTTAATACATGTTCTTTATTATATGCACTTACTGTTATAACTATGATATGCTGTGGGGATTTTCTTTTGTGGTCTAGTCTATTTGGTGTTCCATGTGATTCTTGTATTTGTATGGATGTGTCTTTCCTTGGTTTGAGGAAGGTATTTCTTCTATGACTTTGTTAAAGAGCCAGCCTATGCTATTGATGTGGGATTTTTCTCCTCGTCTATGTCTATAGCTTGGAGGTTTGGCTTTTTCATGGTGTCCTCCATTTTCTGTGTAATCTTTTTCTGTTGTTCTGTTCATTTTTGTGTGTGTGTGTGTGTGTGTTCATTCACTTGGTCTAAATTCTCTACTTTGTCTTGGAGACCTGATATTCTATCTTCTGCTTGATCCATTTGACTTGTAAAGTTCTACTGTGAGTTTTATGCTTGAGCTATTATTATCTTTTTTATTTCCATCTTCACTTCAGATTGAGTCTTCCTCAACATTTCTATATCCTGATTGAATTTCGTTCTCAAGCCTTGGAGTATCTTTATCATTCCCATCAGCCTTATGTTTGTGGTTTCTTGAACATCAGTCAAACAATTATTTTTTAAGCTCATTGTTCTTAATTTCATTGAGCTGGTTCTTTGTTTTACCTTTAAACTTCCCGAGATCTTTGAGAAAGTTTATGATGGCTCTTTTAAATTCTGCATTCTAGGGTTCATCTAGGTAATTCTCATTGTCAAACATTTCTGCAAAACTGGTACATTTTAGAGAGAAGATAGTGGCTTCATTCTTTGTACTGTTATAGCAATGAGTACAGCATGTAAACCTCCTTTGTTAATTTGAATTTTTTATAGACAGAAAATGGGGTGAAAGGGAAGAGGTGGGTACAGGTTGGATCTAGATGTTGGAAATGGCCTAGTGGAATTAAAGTCAGGTGGACTGAGATTGACTACAGGATGTGCTTCCTGATTCAATCATGGAGTAACAGGTAGATCCATCTGGTTGAAAAGGTTTGATGTGGCATAAAAGAGTCCTGTGGTTTGAAGATATGTAGTGAGAGGATCCTGTCTAGGGATCCTTTACAGTGAAGGCAGGGAAAGCCAGACTATGCTGGTGTACAAATTAAGAGACTAAGGCTAAATCTTCTGGACTATGGAAAGGGTGTAAATAAGGAGGTCAATGATACTCACTAGGCTAGACCCAGGAGGAAGACATGGACAGTCTGGATATTTTTGGAAGTTTCATCTTTGAGGTTGTAGAGCTGGCCTAATAAGGAACTGGGGGTTCAGGAACTTTGGGCAAGGCAGATTCTAGCAGAACCCAAGAGCTTGGCTGTGGTATAGAAAGTTAGTCAGAGTAAGCCAAGGCACAGTATGTGAGACCCAGGCCTGGAGGAGGAAATGGGAAGTCTGGGTACCTAGTGGGGTAGCATGGAAAAGGTCCAGAATGGATCTGTCCATAGTTTCAGTTAGCACAAATCCTGACAGAAGCCTGGATGTTGGCTACAGTGCAGGTAGGAGTCTCTAGTCTTCCATTTTTCTTTTGCAATCTTCCAAGCCCAATGCCCTGGAGACAACCTTGTATGTAACTAGAGTTCTAAGACCAGAGGCCTGGCCTCTGTTCAACATGCCAGGTTCAGCCACTTACCCAAGAAAGCAAAGTAAGATGAAAGGCAAGAAGTGAGCTTATCAAAACAGCTATTCAGAGAGGCATACAACACTGCAGCCCACCCTCATGGTTCTGGTATGAGTTTTAACTTTAAGTAGAGGAAGAATTGAGACAGGGATGAGAAGCATGCATAAGTAAGCCATCTTGGTCCAAGAGTTACACATTCTCTAAGGTCTGATTTAGCCATGTGGCCCAAAGAAGTCCTTATTGCTAAGGGAGCAATCCTGTTCCCCATTAGATGATTGCTCCTATTTGGGTTATCTCATAATGGGGTGATTTGTTTGTAGGTTCTGGTGTGTCTGAAGTCTGAGATGAATACAGATTTAGAGTCTTGATGAGGGTGTGGCAGTAATCTTTGATTACTCTCATCTTTGTTCCTTTAGTCTTGAAGAGAGCTGAGAGTATCACCATTTTTGAGACAGTTACCTTCTTTCTCCAGCCTCAGTCTCCCGTGTCTAGAATTACAGCAGTGTATCACACAGCTGCTCAGACAGGCACTCCTTGGGTAATTAGCATGCCCAAGTTACCTGTCCAGTTAAGTTACCTATCCAGTCTGCCCCAGAGTTTGGAGGAAAGAACAAACCAATGAAAACTGAAGTCCAGAAAGCCAGGCTTTTCACTCTGTTCCAAGTCACCTCACAGCCCCAAGAGAGCAATTGGTGCCTTTCAGCAAGAGCAATGTCCAAGGGCCTGTTATAGATCCCATTTAATATATTTCTCCAGCTAAAGAGCATCCAGAAATGGAATGTTCTCCATTTTGACACAAAAGCTCCCTATTTTAAACGAAGCTGAAAAGCTCACTGTTCCACAATCCTATTTCACAAATGTGTTCTGACCAATCCACTGAGCTTCATGAAGCTCCCTGGACGTTCATTACTGGCTGGGGTCCTTTCTAATATAACAGTCAAAGCCTTCCCACCACTCAGTTCATGAGGTCTTACTATTTTGTTTCCTTTCTTTTGTAAAATTTTATATAAGAATGTATTGTGTGTTGAGCATTCTCCACCCCCACCCTCTGACTCGGTGCTTCTCTTTTTCACCATTTCCCTGACAGTTTCATTTCTCCTTTCACACACACACACACACACACACACACACACACACACACACACACACACACACACAGTTCATTTCAGTGACAGAGTACTTGTCAAACACCGAACATAACCAACCATATCATATTTGCATAGAACCTTTTAGTTCTGAAAACTGTCTGTCCTTTTATAAAATAAGGTTGTCGCTGAGTTTCCTGAATCTGAATGCTGAGAATCTTAGTTCACCAGGATCTGGAAACTCCTCCTTTACAACAGTCACATTTGTTTCCTTGAGCCTGCATCTTACTCCACAAGACACACTCTCCTAAACTGGCTCAACATTCCAAAGTAGTGGGCACCTCCTCCGTTTCCTAGGGTTCTCTAAGAACCATTATGAGATAAAGTTTCACTTGAGATCCCCCAGGGCCAGGCAGCATCTCAGAGAGGAGGAAGAAATAATACCCAGGAACAATAAGAAGGTTCCTCCCACACTGTTCCTCTCATCCAACTTTTTTATATTTTAAATGAAAACTGGTAATAAAACTCCATGCATAGATTTAAGACATACCCAGGACCTCAAAGGGCCTCTGTTTAGTGGCAATGAACCCGTAAAGGAGCCCCCAAGCCAGAAGAGGAACACACACTAACAATGCTCCTTGCTCAGTGGGGAAGCCCAGGCCAGTGCAGCACTCTCCAGCTCAGACTCCAGAAGTCTAGCCGGACCCCTCTTCCACAGAACAGCTTCAAGGCAGTGTAGCCTACTGCGTTCCAAGCATGAATACCACAGTGTGAAATGCTTGCTTTTCTGCTCTAGGACAAGGTCTCACATCTGTCTCCATCTCTTTCCCCTTCAGCCTCAGTTCATTCCTGTTGAGAAAACATAGGACCTGTTGGTGGATCACCCCATTTGCAGCCTAGAGTGACCTAGCTTGGATCCTCAGCCTCCTCTTCAAGCAAGCTAGTTGTCTCTCTCCCTTCGTCATGATTTTGTAAATGTTAACAGATATTAAAAGTTTTGAAGAAAGGCTGGAGAGATGGCTCAGTGGTTAAGGGCACTGACTGCTCTTCTAAAGGTCCTAAGTTCAATTCCCAGCAACCACATGGTGGCTCACAACCATATGTAATGGGATCCAATGCCCTCTTCTGGCATGCAGGCATACATGCAGATAGAGTACTCTTAGACATAAAAATGATATCAAGGGATATTCGATCTTGTCGCAGTCTTTTCTAGGTCTATCAAGTTGACCATATGATTTATGTCTATATGTCTATTTAATTCATATTTATTGATTTATTATATTCTGAACCATCCCTGGATTTCCAGGATAAATTCAACTTCACTGTGGTAATGACGTTTCTGATGTGTTCTTGAACTTAAGTTGCAAGTATTGTACTAATGTAATATGGTCTAATATTGTCTAATATTGCCTAATATTGTCAGGGAAACTGGTCTGTCTATAATTTTATTTTGGTGAATCTTTATCTTTTGGTATCAGAGTAATACCAGCTTCATTAAAAGTTTAGTAATGTTTCTTCCTTTCCTATTTCCCTCTTTAGTTGGGAGATTTTTAATTTCTGTTTATTGTAGATTATTTTCATTTGAATCTAGGAATTTTTTTTATTTCCTTCTTGATTGTTTTTTATTCATGGGCCCATTCATCATTCAATACCATGTTGCTTGATCCCCTGAGTTTGTACATGCTCCAGGGTTTCTCTTGCTGTAGATCTCTCTTGCTTATTCCCTAAATAGGATGTTAAATATTAGAGCTCTTGTATCCAGACTATTCTCACCCAAGAGAAGGAGACTAGGAGGAGTTCTTTATGAATTTGAAATTTGTATTGAGCCACACAGACCTGACAGGGGACACATACTCTTATAACTATAAATCTAGAGGCATCCCCAAGAAGAGTGAGCACAGGGTTTATAACGGTAAAGCATAAAATAAAAACACAGTGTTGGTAGCTCCCATTGATGTAGCTACAATGACTCTTGGCAAACATGATAGGATATAGACTTAACAAGAGTAGGGCACAGTTGTGTCTCTATGGTGTTTCTATTTGACCAATGAGCAGAAAGCCTTGTGGTTGCAAAAGTAGAACAATGCATGTTAGCAAACGTCCCTATAAGTACCATACATGCCTGAGAGTCAGGATGACCTCAGCTTTAGCTATTACATTTCTCTTGCTTCAGAACAACCACAGCTGTTCGCTTTTACCACCTTGGCACTGTACTATACCCAATGAGTAACTATGGCCCCTTTGGCTTCAGTAACTGTTAATTGAGCTAATAGTATGGAGTGAGATCAGATCTTAGTTAATGAGAGTAAGAGTTGGACCACCAGCCGGTAGATGTGTGGCAACGACATGTTCGCCCCGATGCCCACCATTGTGCCCGCTGCCTGGAAGGCCACTGCTGAGGTTATTTTCCCTTGCGGATTGGGAGATACTGGGCATGGATGGGCAGAAGCCTTTGCAGGTATCAAAAGTTCTCGCATCAAGTCCACATGTACCTGTTATGCAAGTCTCGTTAAATATGAATATGTCGATGTCTTCTTGATTTGATATTATTGGACTTTTACCAGATTCCCAGGAGGATGAATCTGGAATTAAACAGGCAACAGAAACTGTAAAAGCCTTGATAGATCAAGAGGTGCAGAATCACATTCCTTCTAACAGAATTATTTTGGGAGGATTTTCTCAGGGAGGCACGTTCACCACACCACTCTCACCACACAGCAGAAACTGGCTGGTGTCGCTGCACTCAGTGGCTGGCTTCCACTTCGGGCTTCGTTTTCACAGGGGCCCATCCATGGTGCTAACCGAGACACTTCTATGCTCCAGTGCCATGGAGATTGTGACCCTTTGGTTCCCTAATGTTTGGTTCTCTTACTGTTGAAAGGCTAAAGGCATTGGTAAATCCAGCCAATGTAACCTTCAAAATCTATGATGCCCAGCTCATGCCAGCAGGAAATGATAGGTGTCAAGCTCCTACCTCCCACTCAAGATTAAGAGTTGGAGGAAATAAAAAATAAATATTACACTGACATTGAAATGCAAAAAAAAAAAGTGGTGGATAATATATCTAGGAGGGAAAAGTTGGGATATTGTTAGTTAAGGTCCACAGATTTTGAGATCTTCCATATATTAGGGCCCATAGTTAGCACTATGGAAGGTTATAATTAAGAAGTAAATAGCTGGGCTGGAGAGATGGCTCAGTGGTTAAGAGCACTGACTGCTCTTAACCTGAGTTCAAATCCCAGCAACCAGAAGGTGGTTCATAACTATCTGTAATGCAATCCGATGCCCTCTTCTGGTGAGTCTGAAGACAGCTACATATATAACAAGTAAATAAATCTTTTTTAAAAAGTAAATAGCTAAGGGAATAAGAAGAAGAAAAAGAAAAGATGTGGGAATAAAAGGAGTAGTAGTTGGGGATGAAGAGATGGCTCAGTGGTTAAGAGCACTGGCTGCTTTTCCAGAGGTCCTGAGTTCAATTCCCAGTAACCGCATGGTGGCTTACAGCCATCTGTAATGGGATATGGTGCCTTCTTCAGGTGTGTCTGAAAATAGAAACAGTGTACTCATATACATGAAATAAATAAATCTGTTTTTTAAGGAGTAATAGCTAAGCTGAAGAGTAAACAATGCTTTCCAGTAAACCTTGTGGAAAGACACAAGCAACAGTTCTGAAAGTGGACTGAGCCATCTACAACAAATGTAGTACCATCGTGAGACCTGTCTGAGGAGGAGGAAGTTATAAACTGAAAGACCACAGCTGTGTGGACTTGATGGGTAAAGTGCCCCGATGTCGGACTCTCGAAGTCGCTCTGTGGTGCAAGAGGATGGTGAGTCAGGAAAAGACCCTCAGCATCTGGGGCTCCAGCGTTCTGGGGTCTCTCCCAGGTCTTTATGCTTCCACATTAATCTTAGAAATGTTCTTCTAGGTCTGTGAAGATATTATTAGAATATTTGGGGGACTATATTAGACTTACGGATAAGTAGCATGGCTACTTTTTTATATTAATTCTGCCAGTCTGTGAAGGTGGGAAGTCCTTTCATAGTCTACCCTCTTCTTCGTTTCCTTTGGTGCCTTAAGATTTTCAATGAAGAAGCCTTTCACCTCCTTATCTAGGTTTATTCCTAGGCCATTAATTTTTTTTAAGCTATTGTAAATGGGATTTCTTTTTCCTCATAGTTCCTTTCTCAGCAAGTTTGTTATTGGCATACAGAAAACCTAATGATGTTTATGTGCTGGTTTTATTACCTCCTTTTTTTTTTCCATCAAAGGCCAGTCCTGTGTAAATAGGGACGAGTTGACTTCTTGTTTTCCTGTGTGAGCTCCTTTTGTTTTTTTCTCTTTTGTTTTCTTGCTAAGACTTCAAATGCATATTGAATGAATGAGTGAATGAATGAACGAATGCATTCCATGTTTTAAAGGAAAGCCTCTGAGCTTTCTCATTTCATTCAGTGTTTAGCTCAGAAGCCACGTTAATCATGTGTATGCTTATTAGGATAACATATGGTTCTTTGTATCCCTAGTTTTTCAGGACATTTGTCAGGAGGGAATGTTGAACGTTACCAAAGACCTATCCTATGTCTATTGAAATGATCATGTGACTTCTGTCCTTTAAGTAGATTTGTACACTGAATTACTCTTACTGATTTACATGTGTGGAACCCACCATAAATCCCTACAACAAAACTTCCTTGGTCATCGTGCAAGATCCTCCTAATGTATCCTTGAATTCAATTGGCAAGAATTTTATTCAGAACTTTTGTATCTATGTTCATCAGAAAATTTGGTGGCTACTTTGAGTGTGTGTGTGTGTGTATGTGCACATGCACACTCGCTCAAATCCAGTTTGGAGCATTAGGGTAATGCTGGTTTTCTAGAATGCATTCAGTACCATCCCTCCCTTTCTTGTTTCATAGAACACATTAAGAATCATTAATGTAAGCCATCCTTAAAGGCTTAGTGTAATTCCATAGCAACTCTTCCTGGCTTTCTTTGTTAGGAGATTGTTTCTATTAATGCCTGATCCTTAGTGATTATTACAGGTCTGTTTTAGTTTTTATTACCCAATTGATTTAATTTTGACATGTTATACATGTCTATGAATTATCTACTTAGAGATTTTCGAAGCTATTTTAGTATATGTTCGAAGTTGCCTCTAAATGCTCTCTGGGTTTCACCGGAATCTGCAGTAACCTCCATTTTCCATCTCTACTCCTATTAGGTTTAGGCTCCTCACTTTTCCCTTTCATTTGCCTCATGATTTAATCAGTCATGTGTCCTCTAAGAACCATTTTTTATAGAATGCATTTGGTAGTTTTATTAATTTTGTGTACTATTTTTACTCTCTGTTTCGTTCATTTCTGTCCTGATCTTTGTTTTTTCTTGCCATCTGCTGGCTTGGGGCTTGGTTATACATGTGTTTTTAGGACTTTGAGGTACAGCATTAGACATTGTTGGACAAGCTGGACCTCAGCCTGGAAGTCGTTCTAATACATCCCTTTCTGTAAATGCTAGGTAGGTAGGTAGGTAGGTAGGTAGGTAGGTAGGTAGGTAGGTAGGTAGGTAGATAGATAGATAGATAGATAGATAGATAGATAGATAGACAGACAGACAGACAGTCAGATCTATCAGCTCTGCTGCTCTAGAGATTTCTGACTAACACAAGAATCAAGAGACTTAATGATGTTTAGATGCCCATGCAATCCAAAGAAATACATATATTCAGTGCAATACCTAACAAAATTCAGTCTTTTTTCCAGAAAAAAAAATATACTTAAAATCCATATGGAATTTCAAAAGACCATTTGTGCTGCCTCTAGAAAAATATCTATTTCTGGAAAAATTCTTGTTGTGTAGCAGTTTCCTCTGAATTGAAACATTTTTTTTTTTCCAGGAGGTGGCGAGGTGGGGAGGGGTGGATTGTGAGACTCGGGAGGTAAATAGCCTTCTTATGTCTGGGATAGCTGAAACACACAAGATTTAGAAGAGGCCCTCTGCAGAGGTACAGACAGTAAACATCTGCTGGGGAAGGAAACTGAGGGGAGGAGCTTTTGAAAGATTTCTAGAATCTGTAGAGCTGCCTGTAAGTTGTGCAGGGAACCCCTGGGTGTAGCTTTCTAAGTCACCCCCCCACTTTTGGGGTGGGATTTTAGATCATGTAGATACAAGTAACCCCTCATCAAAACCCCAATAAAAATTCACTGGACCACCAAGTTGGACGTTGATGCAATTGTTTCTTTGGCGTATTATGACTGCCTTTCTTTGGCGCATAGACTTAGGATGTTGCTCTTGTTGAATAAGACTTAAGCCCAGTTAGAATGAACAAAGGACAGGGACATTGAAAAAGTGACAGACACATGGATACAGAAAACCTAGGGTCAAGGGTCCTTGTGTACTTTAATGGAGCCATTTCTACTCCTGCCCTGATCTGAAACCTTAGAGTATTTGTTGCATATAGTACGGTGGGGGATGGTTAACTAGGGTTTAAAAAGAAATCCTGTTTTTCCTCTCAGACCCCTGCTCCCAGAATGACAACCCTGAGACTATTTATTAACAAATGCCTAGGCCACAAGCTTTGACTCATTCCCCCTACTATCTCATAACTTACTTAACCCATTTAAACCATCATGTCTTCCACATGGTTAGTTACCTCTCCTCAGCTTCGTGTGTTCAAGTCCGCAGTGAATCTCCTCTGTGTTCTAGTCTCAGCTCAGCTGCCTGCTGCTTTCCCACAGTCTCCTCCGTGTTGGGCAGATCTCTCAAGCCTCTCGCTATTTCCCAGAATCCTCTCCCTTCCATCCAGTGTCCCACCTCCCAGTTCCTGCCTCAGCTCATTGGCCATAGACTTTTATATTGACAGGTGATGCTTATAAGAGGTTCTCTTGACAAGCTAGTTTCGGTAGGGTAGGAGATCTCTGCAGACAGGCAGTCTCTGGATGTTTACCAGGAGGCTCTGAGAGGAGGAAGATAGGCTCGAGGAGGAGTTTTGCACTCAAGGCTTCCTCCGCTTCCTACAGAGAGGGGAGGAGGAAGGTGCTTAGAGAAATGAAAAGCAGAAAACTGAAAGCAAAGAGAGGAGGGACTATTGGGGGAGGGAAGGGACTAGCAAGAGAGGGAGTGGGGCAGGGAAGGGCAGTGGGTCATGAATGAGAACAAAGTGTAATAATTTAATGCATGAAAATGCCACGGTGAAACCCACTGCTTCGTACCCTGACCAAAATAAAAATGATGATGATTTGACATAAGTCCCAGCTTGAACAAATATTAACTGTTTGACGCCAGCCGCACTAGTGGGAAAACATCCATGGAATATTCATTGGCCTCTTTAACTCCAATTCCACGTTCTGATGTTGTTCGCCTAATGGCTACACTCCTCAGTAGATTTCAAACAGCCGTGTCTTCTCAACCCTGTTTAGAGTGACGCTGACTAATTTCCCACAAGTCCTTGGACCTCTCAGAGGTGGGCCAGGTCTGCCACAGGTAGCACCTCCCCTCTCATACCATGGTCTGCATGACTGTTGTAGTGTGTGGCTGCGGCTTAGCAGCTTCTGCCCCAGAGCAGTCTTTGGCCAACCACAGCCCCCTCCATTTATACTCAGAGCCAGAGGATCAGGGAGTTGTGAGGTAGTGTCTGCCAGTAATATCAGAGGCTGTAGCTACAGAATCTCACCCATGTGACTGCTCAAACACGAGCTGAACAAGGGTCAACCACAGGCAGGCCAAAGTGGACAGGAAAAACCCAAGATGCCATAGTCCTACACAAAGAACTCGGGCGTCTAAGGAATGCTGACTGTGAGAGAATTAGTCTTCTCCAGGGAAGAACACAGCAATTATTAGTCAATGCCAACGAAAACATACATACAAGTAACACTATACAGACTGAGCAGGGTATATTTAGGAAAATATATGGATTGGCATATACATACAAGCTTGTAATAGCCATGAAAAGGAGGCCATGAATTTGGAAGAAAACAAGGCAGAGCATATGGGACGGTTTGAAAAGAAGAACGATAAGAAAGAAATGTTGTAACTGTATTATGATCTCAAAATAAGAGAAATAACTTTACAATTTTTCTACTCGTAACCCAAAGGATGAGGTACGAATTGTAAAGCCATGAATGTGCAACTCTGTCCCCACCGCTCTCTCAGGTGTGGGCCTCTTGCTGCCCCATGGCAGAAGTAACTGTTTAGCAGTGGGCTCTTCGGAAGATCAAAGGCCCAGTTGTTTTGTGTTTTCCAGTTTCTCCATTATAAATATCACCACGGTGGCTGACTGCAGGTTCCCAGCATCAGAACTGAACACAGAGTTTGGAAGCGACAGCGCAGAGCTGGGTCTCACAGCCTGTTCCAGCTGGTTCTAGCACAGTGCAGCTGGCAAAAGCTAGTGTTTAAATGTGGAGAGTAGTTCTTTTCTTTGATTTTTTTTTGAGACTGTCTCACTATGTAGCCCTGGCTAGTCTGGACTGTACTATGTAGACCAGGCTGGCTTCAAACTCAAGTTCTGGGATTAAAGCTACCGGCTTATAGGGTTCATTCTTTATGTACCATGGACCCAAACTAACTGCCTCTATTGTAAAAAAAAAAAAAAAAAAAAAAAAGATGAATTTTTGAGAAATTTTCACATGGATTTAATGCATCTCCAGTATGTCCCCCTCTTTCCAGACCCACCCCCCTCATCCACCACCCCAACTTCATGTCCTCTTATCTTTTATGTCCCACTGAGTCCAGTGTGTATTGTCCATATACTCACTGATGTGAGACCATGCACTGAGGCCTGGTCATGCTACCAGGGTCCACACAGGGTGCCTTAAAGAAAGCCGACCCCCCCTCCCCGGCAGCCATCAACTATCCATAGCTCCTCAGCTAGGAGTGTATGCTTAAGATCCTCTCCTTACTCTGTGCTGGACTGCTCACTGGCTTGATCTCCTACAGGACTTGTGCAGGCCACAATAGCTGCTATGTGTTCATGGATACAGTAGTCCGGCGGGATCCAGAAGACATTGTTTTTCTTTGCTCCTCCTTGACTGCTGGCTCTTACACTCTTTCTGCTCTCTTTTCTACAATGACTCCTGAGCCTTGGGGCTGGGAGTTAAAGGCTCATTAGCTGACCACCCAACAGGCATGTATGCCCTGCTCTTCAGTTGTGAGATTCTGCATTAACCACGGGGCACTGCACAGTGAAACTTCTCTGGTGAGGTTTGAGAGCTGCACTAATCTATGGGTACAGAGCTTCTGGACTTTAGAGCCTGTTCCTGTTTTATAGGAGGAAGTGGCAATCTGCTCTAAAGCAGAAAGGGAAACATGCTGAGAGTACGCTGCTTTCCTATACAACAACACCACTGTGGAATTTACAAGAATAATTTTAACTGTGTGGTTTCTACCTGAAACTCTAACTGTTCCCCTCAATGGCCTTAGGAGAGGATTTGGCACTCAAAGAGTCCTGCAGGGTGGGGCTAAAGATATCATAAAGACCTTTCTAACACAATGTTTTCTTCTTCATTGTCCAATACTTTACCCATGTTCTCAACTGTTTATCTGCCCTGAGGAGTGTAGTCTAAAGGCACTCGGGATCCAGACCAATTAGTTCATTTCCCACTTCTACTACTAAATTGTGTAATCCTAAGCAGATCCTTGACAGCAAATGATTCTGGGCAAGAAAGACTTCCTCTGACGACCTGCTGGGTGTGTGTAAAAGCAGCAACCACTTCCAGGAACAGAGGTGCTGAGCCCGAGGCGTGCAATATTGCCACCTTGTGGCTTCTCTTAGAATTGCCCAAAAGGCAAACACTCCTTGGAAGTCCACAAGGAACTGGGGTGTGGTGAGTGCAGTTTGGAGTTCTGATGAGATTCAAAGCTATGACTTATCACAGTAAGAGACTGACCTCTACAAAACACCATAAACCGATTTGGGGAGTTGTTGTTATTGTTGTTTTGTTTGGACAATTATCAGCTCCTTGACCCCCCCAAGACAAAATTATCTAAATGTACATTTACAGTCGAAAAGTGAAGATAACAGTTCCTACAGTGTGTTTAAAACACTCCTGAAGTATCAGCTGCCCTTCATATTGTTCTTAACCCCTCTTTCCTATTCCAGATCCCCCAAAATAGCATGTGCCTGACTCCAGCCAATCACCTCAGTGTTCAGGGGAGCTGTGGAATGTGCCCCAATATACCCTCCAAAAGAAAAATCTCAGGTTTCAATCTTGTCCTCAGGCTTCAGATCCAAACCTGTAACATTTCACATTACTTAGTAACGGTTGTGGTGGCACACTCCTGACGAACTTAAGAAGCCCCGAGGAAAATGGCAGACTAGAATAGGTCTCTGTGCCATCCTCTGAACGAGAAGAGCCATAATAGGAAAAATAGACACTTCTGAAGGGAAAAAGAGACGAAGGTTTTTAAAATGCACCAAGATGGTGTTAAAATACCCAGAAACTGGGGAGGAAAAAACATGTAACACATGGGAAACAACCCACCTCGACACAGATCCAGCAGCACGGCTCTGGCGCGGACAGGGTGAACGGACGTCTCAAAAGCTAAGGGAACTGCCGTGCGACCCTCAGAGCAAATCGTCAGTCCCTACAAGCCTCAAAACCTGTGGCGGGTTTTTGTGAGACAGTGGTTCCTCCGGCACTGAAAAAGGAATCACATCCAGCTCTGTGTGACTTGGGGCAGAAGCGACCTGGTTTGAGTGAGAATGTCTCCCCTAGGCTTGTGGCTTTGAACTCTTGGTCCCCAGCAGCTGGCACATTTTGGGAAAGTTATAGAACCTGTGAGGTGTGGAGCCTTGCTGGAGAAAGCATGCCCCTGGAGATAGGCTTCGTTTCTAGTTTACCCTCAGCTTTCTGTTTGAGGTTGGGGTTTAATCGCCTCTGCTTCCTGTTCTGCCTCCCATCCCATTAAAGACTCTTCCTTTGGAACCAGAAGCCAGAATCTACGCTTTCTTTTCTAAGTTGCTGCTGGCCGTGGCACTTCCCTCAGAGTAATAGAGGGAAAACATGTCTAATCCAGAAGCTGAGCGGGTGCTGACCAAAAAAGTGAAGAACATGACCGTGTTCTTTAGAGAAATGTGGAAGAATTGGGCTAGGAAGGTGGTGAAATGCTCTAAAGAAAGTGTGACACGCCATTCTAGCTGGAGCTTGGAAGAGAAGACAGCAGTGCTGAGATCGTACACACGGTGGAGACACACTCACGAGAGGGAAGCAGCATTAACAATCGCACCAAAGGCCATTTCTATATGCTGGCAAAAAAAAAAAAAAAAAAAAAAAAAAAAAGAGTCTGTTTTCTGTCCGTGCTCCTGAGAATGCACATAAGACTGAATTTAAAGTCATTAACCAATTTTTGGCAGAGAAAATCTCAAGCAGCATAATGTTGAATCTGTGAGAAGGCCATTACTAATAACTCATGCGGGTCTACAATGAGCAAGCAGGACCACATAATACAAACTGTATAGTTATGAGAAGAACGCTAGAAACTTAATGTTGCTCCCAAGGTACGATCTGGAAACACAAGCTGTCTCTGTGAAAGGGCTCCACACCGTGCAGGAGAGGCATCCGGTTCTGAAATGAAACAGAAGTATGCCCTCGCAGCAAGACCCCACCCTGCTAAGCTCCAGCTTTGTCAAGGAGAAAGCCCAAGAGCAGCTTGATCCTGGAAAGCAACATTGTTTCAACAATTGATGACTGCTTATACTGTGGCTGAAAGGTGGGAGGGCCCATCCCAAGCTGGCAGCTAAACTTAGTTTCTGTCTGGTACCTTCATGGCAGGCAGGGGAAGGCAGGAGCCTAAATTTCCAGACACAAGACATGGAGCCGCAGAAGGGCACAGGGTAGGGGATGGAGGCTTTCCTGATTAGACCGCAATGCTGTAGTTGGCAGCCTCTCTCCTCCTGTACCACTAAGAAGCTCATCTCCAGGTTTTTAAACCGCTGCTCCCTTTACATCAGCTGCCTCTAGGAGGATCCGTAATTCTCCTAATTGCTCTCCCACTTCCAGACTAGATCACAGACCCCCACAGATTCAGGCTCATTTTGAAGGGTAATTTGTGTCAGCTCCTTTCCTGGACCAACCTAACATCCCCCAGTCATCCTTGATTCATAAGAGAGATTAGAGGTAACCCTGAAAACAGGAAGTCCTCTGAGCAACAACAGACAGATTTTTCACACTCCCCCAGGAGGAAGCCATCAAAATATCAGAAGGCTGATCTGTGTGCATATCCCATTTCCCAGAGAGCCCTCTCCCTCACGGTGTCCTTACACAGCTGAAAGGACGCTTTTCCTGGCTTTCTGTGAAAAGTCCCAGTATTTACTACTTCTTGTTGGTGAGAAATACTTCACAGAAACAACTTAAGTGTGGAAAGGCTGTATTCCTTCACAGTCCCAGCACCACTTCCTCATGGTGGAAATGGCATGGTGGCAGGAACTTAAGGAAGCTGGTCACCTTATGCCCACTGTCGGGGGTGAGGGGAGAGCAGTGAACACTAGTGTATTCAGTTCAGGACCCCCAGTCCATGAAATGGTGCCATTCACATTTAGGGTAGTTCATCTCACCTCAATGAACTGAACTTACAAAACCGCTCCCAGACACGCCCAGAGGTTTGTCTCTAAGGTGATTTTAGACCCTATTACTTGACATCAATACAAACATCCTAGCCACTAGTTCCATTCATGAGCCCCCTACCATCCCCATCCAACTGCGACCTCACACCTCAAAGGACCCACTTCCAATGGCCTCTACACTGGAGATATTTCACTTTATGAGTAGTGGGGGTAAGACAACATATGTCAATTAGCAAATTTTCAAATGCCATCACTTGTTAAATGGTTCCTCCTCTTCTTCCTCCTCCTCCTTCTTAATTCTTCAGGTACATCATGGCCCATCTGCACTCTTCTGTTCACTGTTGATTCTTGCAAAAGCTCTAGAGGTATTATGGAAATTAGCTATCTGTCTGCCCTATATGCTAGATATGTAAATAGAGTTTCCGGGCAAAAGACTCCGTTCCTGGAGCTGTAGCCACCGAACCCCATATACTTACTACAGAGCCACATACCGATAAAGACTGAAAAACAAGATTTAATCTGTGTTCACCTTGGAGAAAGGAAGGGGTAAAGGAGTCAGGTGACCCCAAGTCACCCCTGAGTAGTGATGTGAGCTTTAAGTTAAAGGAAGAACTGGGGAGAGACAAGCCATGGTGCACCCAGCAGCCCTGGTCAAGTGCAGTCTGCTCCATGACTGTTTCCGGTCTTGTCCTGCAGTGTGCTCCTGGGAAGGCTCTGTTGCTTGGGAAGACACCTGGTTCTCAGAAGAACCAGAACAGCCTCACCATCATAGATCACTGGCCCCACCCAAGGGCTTGTCTGCCCTGTGAGGCTCTACTGTTCCTAGAATCCTAGGTTGTTAAGGAAGGACAATAACCGGAGACGTTTAGATGCCTCTTGGATGTCTACAAGAGTACTGTGAAGAGCAGGCGGTCAGGTGTCTGAACCTTGAGTGAGAGCTGGTTTAAGTACCACCAGCTTGTGGACAGATGCTCCTTAAGTGATCCACAGGCCTACATGCAGAGGTGAGTGAGTAACCCAAAGTACAGGAAGCAGGTGTAAAATGCAAGCCAGACTTTTTATTCCTTCTTTAGTTACCTTGTGAGCCCGAGTGCAAAGCAGAGCCTTTCAACAAAAGCAGCTTCTAAGGACCGTTGTTAATATATGAACACTCTGCCCAATTTTTCTTTTTCTGTGATTCGTGCTTGCTCTTCCCTGCCCCCAGGGCCTTAATGTGCTCTTACTGGCCATCTCTGACATAGGGCAGGGACAGGTGGTAAATATTTGTGGGTAGGTAATCAGGTAGGACAGCATCCGGGTTGTAAGCCTCTATTGTTCCTCAGGGGAATACCAGCCTCTTATTGTAACCATCCTGACAGGAATTAAGACATTCTAAAGATACCCTTGTGGAACTCTCATTGCCTGTCGAAACACTGAAACCCAAACAATTGGAATCCCCCCCCCCCAAGAATTTCGTAATGAAAGGAAGAAGAAGGTAGAACTCTAGACAATCCGTCTCCCAGCAAAGATTCCCCACAGTTAACCTAAAGCTAGGACAACAGGGGTGACAAGGAGGACCACACCTTGGCTGGGACTCAATTATGACTGCCTCTTGCCTTCTACTTAAACCTAAACCTCGTGTTGGGACCCCCAAATGTGGATTTAGGAAGTCAGTAGAACTCTGTCTCTCTCCCCAGTGTGGCCACATTGAATAAACCTCTTTTTTCCAGTATTCCTTTGTCTCTTTAGTTAGCCTGTTGAGGACATGGGGCCTGCCCTAGTTTGTTAGGGCCGCTCTGTTCTTCATAGTTCCAACACTGTTGTCTCTGAAACACGTGGTCATGTGAGAAAATGCAGGAGGGATCTTTGTTTCTGGTGAGCTGCTGCATTTTGTGGAGCTGAGGCAGGAGTCTGGTGGTCACCAAGAAAGGGAAAAGTAAGCTTAGAGAGGAGGTGCTTCTGAAGTGTCTCAATCGAGAACCAACCACAGATACAGGGATCCTACTACTCCCTGACTGAGCACAGCCTCAGCCCCTCCCCAAATGCAGGTTCCCTTGAACACTGAACACCAAAAGGGCAGCCCCCAGCTTAGTAACTGTAGCACAAAGGCCTGTACACGGGGCAGCCCTGTTGCAAAGAAGCCAGGGCTCCTTTTTAAAGCGCTGTGAGCTTCCTTGATACAAGAAGAAGTTCCCTGAGAGGCTAATGGATGAAGAGGAACCCGTGGACCAACTCTACCTCCAAGTACAGAAGAAATTATGGCTAATCATTCTGGGATCTGCCTCCCCTCCCCAGCTTCTCGGGATCTGACCAGTTGTGCTGTTGTCTTCCCTAAGATCATTCTGGAAGAGAGCAGAGACCCTGTCCCTCCTCCGGAGCCACAGCAACGCCCGCCCGCCACGCTCTCTCTCAGCTGCCATCAGCACTACTGCCAGGACCTGGGCGCATTCGCCATCTGGTGGCTGAAAACCAAATTACCAGTAGTGATTCCATAAAAGGAGCGGGTCAGCACTGGACAAACCTATAACAAGTGTCTGCTTTGTGCCAGCCTCTCTGGGCACAGTGGCAGATCATTGCATTAAGAATCCTTCAAGCCAGTGGGAGGCGGAAGTAGAGTCCATTCCAGGCAGGCGGTGAGCTCCAAAGTAAAGGTCCCTGGAGGCATTAGTCACAGGGAGACGGAGCAGGCCAGACCATGTGATTCTGAAATGATGCAGGAAAGTGTCCTAGAGGGTAGCAGGTGACTGCGAAGAGCAGGTGCAGCCCACACTGTGCGGGAAGAGTGTAAATGTAGCCGTGAGGCCAGATCTCTGCTCCGGATCTGGCCAGGTAGCCAGGGACGGAAGGAGCTGGCCTCGTTTGGGTGGGTCAAGAGCTCCTGAGGGCTGGGGCAGATTGGCCAAAGCAATAGTCTTAAAACTAACCAAGCAGAAAAGGCAAAACAGATCTTCCCCAAAAAAAGCTGTAAAAATTAAGACAGATGTCCTCTAAAGGCCAGGTCCCCAAAAGGGATTGAGACAAGGAGCCCCGCTCCCACAGGTGACAGTTTGAGCACTCTTCTCCCAGAAAGATTATTCGGGTCTCTTCATAGATGTGCCGTCTGCTGGGAACTCTGCAGTTTGACCTCCCAGCACCAAGGTCCCAAAACCTCTAACCCCGACCCTGACTTCTGCTCAGCCTAAGCCTTAGAGTGGAGATGCCTCCCACCCTCCACAGCCTCTTACTGACTTCTGCCAAGCTTGAGGCTGAGGGGGGAGGGGAGCTGGGACTGGGCCTGCTGATGTGGGGTTTTGGAACCCCAAAGTCAATTTTCAGAGACATACCTACAATTCCTCCAACAAGGATGCATCTCTCAACCCTTTCCAAAGAGTTTACCCGGGGCCTAAGCATGCAAAATATGAGACAGCATGGGGAGGAGGACATTTTCATTCAAACCACCACCGGAAACTTGTTCAACCATACCCCAAGCCTCCCTGGAAGCCAAGAGCAGAGCTAGCTACAAATAGCCCTGGGACTTAGCCTGTGGTCTCTAAGCACACCCCAACAGGTACTGGTTCAATTTCCTTCTAGGACAGTCTCCATCCATACTGTACCCCACAATTCTATTAGTGGTATTCTCCAAGTCAGAGGATTACAAATTCCCTTCGAGTCCCTATGCCCTTCATTTCTAGACCTAGACAACTACTCTCCCATCTTATAAGTTTGGACATATGGATCCAGTAATCTACTTATCTCCTTGCTGTCCGGGCTTCTCCTATGGGAAAGGACAAGACATAGGAGTAGATCTTCTCTTCTGGATATAGCAAATCACCCCAACCCAGCCTTGCCTCTCCACAGGTTGATGATGGGGGCAGGAGTCACAATGTTTATTTCCCCTTGTCAATATGTCCCTGGGAATTATCCCCAACTACACCCTGACCACCGTAAGTCCACATGAAATTTCATATGAATGGCCATCACAAAAAGACTCATTTTACAAAACCATGCAAGAACCTGAAACTCAGCACCGGGAATACAAAAGTGACTTTTAAAGAGCAAAGTGTAACAGTCTTACCCATTAGTAGAGCCTGCATCTTACAATACCATCCTGTCAGGTGAGACTTGGCCTCTAGTACAACAGTGGCACAATTGTTAAGACTGTAACCAACTACTCTCTGCTTGTATCTTCGACCCATTGTACTGGAAATTCTTTCAGGCCCTGAGCACCTGGTCAAAGACCTGTGTTTCCAGAGTCTTAGGCTTTGGAGTAAACCTACTTTTGTTTTGCTACATGGGAGCTTTATCAAACAGCCTCCTATTTGTGTTTATAGCCCGCAGCATGCTCTCAACCCTGATTCGATGAGTTATTTTTAACAGGGAAGAGTGGTTAACACAAAAACTCATGGCTTCTTAAAGTGCTAAGAATTAGTGACTATTGAGTGCTCATCCTTGAATAGAGGCACATAACAAGGGAGGATGCAGAGAGAATATAAGAGCCAGGAGAGGGGGAGGGGCCTGTGAAACACTGTCTTCTGGACCTGACACGGCTGTTGCAATCACAAACTCTCAGCAGATGAGATTGTCTGCATTGGGTCTGTACAACACCCAGCGAAACATGGGGAAGGACTCATGGAGCCCTGCCCCTCCCCCCAGGACATCATTGGCTGCTGTGGGAAGGAGACATCATTGTAGTTAGTGGTCTAGTAAGTAGCTACATGTATGTTCACTGGGGCAGCCCTCACTGAACAAAACAAAACAACAACAAAAAAAAAAAAAACAAAAAACAAAAAAAAAACAAACCATGAAAGTCAGAAAAGAAATTTTTGGCAGAAAGGCAAAGTTGGTGGGGTGGAAGGGATGTAAGAGAGGATGGGTCAAGAATAATCAGATTGTGTTATACACGTGTATAAAACTCAAATAATAAATTTAATTTAAAAGGACGAGCAGATCATAAAATTAGGAAAGATTGTTTCTTCAAACCCCATGATACCCATAGGGAGAGTGGAGAAAGAAATGAGGGAGAGAAGAGGGGTGTTAATACCTTAAGATGGGACCTCAGTGAGAAATGAGGGGTGATAGAGAGGGGGTTGTCTTGTTCCTGACAGGGAAGGAAGTCTTAAGTAGACCCCACTGGTAAGGCAAACTGTGAGCAGGAGAGAAAATGATCCAGTACGACTGGGCTCTGTCTTCGAGGTTCCTAGGAGTGGAAAGGCTGGTGGGAGGAGTGCTTGGGAGCAGGAAGAGAGGTGACTTCATGGAACAGGGAGGGTTCTGCGGGAGCTGTCCAGTGTGATGACACAGAGGAAAGAAGGAGCCCTGTGCTCCTGCCGACAGCTCCCCGAATATGTGCCTCACATGACCAGTCACTCCGCTACCCGCTCTGCAGCCACAGGACTGGTGGGATCAAACCTGGGGCCCAAACCTAAGGCAGGTCCAGCCACCCTCCTCAAGCCGCCAGTTAAAAGAGCAGACAGGGGATTTATCCACTGTGGCTACACTGGAAAGAAAGACAAAGAGATCCAAGGAACCCTCTCAGATCTGTCTTATGGGTCCTGAAATAAACTTAACGTTTAAGCAGAAGGGCAAAAATATGAACATCAGAACAGGCATGGTCAAGGGGGACCTGCCCATCTCTGATCCATACGGTCCAGGTTTCAGTCTCAGCTTAAGAGAGTCTGACACATTTGTTAGAACTGTGTGAAATCTCTTTCTAGAGGGGACAAGTTCGCCCCACAGAGAAGAGGCTTTTACTTGTCCCAGCATGAGATGCCTGGGGAAACTCTCATTTCTCTAGAGTCCCTCATTCTGATAGGATAGTCAGAGACACAAGTATCCTTTCAGAAAACCTTCCTCTCTGCCAGGCCTAGTACAGTGAGACAGTTCTACAGTACTGAGTGAAGAGAGAGAGAGAAGAAGGAGGAGGAGGAGGAAGGGAGGGAGGGAGGGAGAGAGGAAGGGAGGAAGGAAGGAAGGAAGGAAGGAAGGAAGGAAGGAAGGAAGGAAGGAAGGAAGATTGTCCATGGTGCAGACCCACTCAGACCAAGCTAAGCTGTCATGGTTGCATTCTGAGGGGTCAAACTCTGGAAAAGGTGGTTACTGGGGTGAGGTTTACAGGACACACACATACCCTGTGGAGGTGGCCTGTCTTGACTGTGGTCCATGAGTCTACCTTTAGTTTTCGTGCACTGTGTTCTTTTTCACAACACAGGAGGTCTTTAAGATGGACTGTGGATAAGTAGAGTGTTTCTGAGATTCCAATCTCCCTCCTTAGGGTTATTTCTAGGTATGTCCCCAGGTGTCCACTGAGGCACTTGGTGCGACTGCTTTGAGTCCTCTTGCTAGATAGAGAACAACATATCTCACTGCTTAGTCACTTCGATGACTGCCAGTAAGCCGGGACATTCTCCGGCCACATCTTCTGTTTGTAAGTTACCTACACACATCACTGGATGGCTCCACCCTCCCCCACCGGCTGTACTGAGTCCAGGAAGGGCGTCTACTTCCCGATCGCAGCTGCTGGGGACCTAGCATGCAGACTTCTCCACTAGGGGGCGGTAGTGGCTCGAGGATATGCATTCCTTCTATAAACAACGCTCTGCTTTTTTCTGGATATCCAGACTCCGGGCCACCCAGGGTTTCCCTCATATCCATCCTCCTGCTTTGCATCATCCCTCTGCTCCGGAACAGTCGCTGGAAGAGCCTACCGTCTAAGAAGAGATTTAGAGAGTGGACCGCCTAGAGGCTGGCACAGCTAGCTGGTGGGACAGGGAATGTGCTCTGTCACTGGTGTTTTCTGCTCAGTCTTCCCCAAGGGCTAAAAGCTGGCTCTTGCTCGTCCCCTGCTACATTTGCTACCAGAGATCCCCAGGGGCTCATTTGGAGCCAGAGAACTAAGTGAGGCATGGGTAAGAACAGAGGAGACTGAGAGATTAAGTAAGAGTCCTGGAAGAAGAGGCTCTTCCTCTACAGCCCTATTAATAGGGTCATATCTTCCAATGCAGCCCCAACAAGGAGAAACCAGAAAATACCAGTTTCCAGACACCCTTCTTCCTGCCCCTATGTCAGAATTGGACTACTGTGGATTGTGCCCACAAACCTAGTTTCTCTAGGACCACAGCTGGAACTTCTGTAAGCATGAAGGATAAAACGCTTGTATCTCCTTACCAACCCTAGGATCCCGGTTGACACAGATGTTCAGCTCAGGAAAGTCAACTAGCCTGTATCATGGCATGGACAGGGAGCAGGACCAGCAAAAGCAAAGCCTGGGAGACAGAAAGTGGATCAGTCTCTCCTGTCACCCTCTAGTTCCATTTTTCTCTATTTCCTTCCCCTGAACTTGGCCTTGCCCTCCAACCTCAGGGACTCAAGTCCCCGAGTCCAGATAAGTAGAGGTCAGCGTGTGTCCCCAGCTGACCAGGGAAAGCAGGCCTCTCCCCTGAACTTTGGTCTTGCTTAGTAACCGGCCAGCAGCCAAGAGTCGGGCTTTTCCTCTCCCAACTCAGACTTCCTGCTATCGCAGGCTGGGGAAATCCCAGAAACTAAACTGCGCTCCCCACCCAGAGCCCAGGTCCTGGAGGCAGGGAGGGTTGGTGCAAAAGGGTTGGCAGGGAAGGACACTAGGAGATATGGGTTCTAGGAATTACAGGAACTAAGGGAAAGGAAGCTCAAAATGAAGAGAGTTGGCCTCCTTCACGCCCGATTCTTATCAGGGTTTTATCACTGCCAACCACCTCAGGGGAGACCATGAGAGCAGCTATGGGCCAACAGAGGTAGAGGAAGATACTGGGGAACACAGGGAGTCTGGTGTGGCTCTGAAGGAAGAGTGATGCCTATTGAGAAAAATAACCCAGATTGGCTGAGATGGGGGACCAGAAAGGCTGGCAGCTCCCTGGCTCCTCTCACCCAGAGCTGATCCCTCCTGGAGCAGGAAAGAGAGGAAGAGTCATTCACATTGAAGCCTCCAAGCAGAGGGCCTGGGCCGTGGAACGGCCCTGGGTATGTGAAGGGTTATTCTCCATTCTCTTTCCGACAGACTTTGGTCTGGGGCAGTCACAGCAGGTGTGATAGGCTTTCTCCCATGCTCCTGAGATGCATTTGTGGACTGTGAGCCCAAGTAAGGGCAGCAGCCTCCTGCCCCACTGCCCCATGGCTTTGCAGTTACTGCCCTTCCTGGCCAAAGCCTAGCTACCATCTCTTCCAGGAATGGCTTGACGCCCTCCCCACATCCTCACCCTCACCAACACAACCAACTTTATCGTTGCTTGGCATCCCCAGGGAGCTGTGCGAGTGTTCTCTGAACTGTAGCTTCCTGGGTGTTACAGGCCTCTCCCAAGTGAGTTCAGGACAGGGACCTGGACCTTGAGTCACAAGCCATTCCATGGGTAAGAAACTGAGGAACTTGCTTTCACAGTGTGGAATCCTAGCTCCATCTTCCCCCTGAACCCATCTGAAACCTACCTCCTCATCCTCCCTTTCCCTCTTCCTGGCAAAACCCTGTCTCGAACCCTCAGTATCACCTGTGACACCCAGTACAGGCTGACAGCAAGCCCCTCTGGCCCCCATGGCCTCACCACTAGTCACTCCTTCCCACACCTCTCCCAGGGGTCAGCTGGTGTCAGGTGCCAGTTCTGGAGAGGTGAGTAAGACACCAGCCTTGCCCTTGGAGGGAGTTACCACAGCACAGCAGAAAGTGCTTTGCCAGGAGCACAAAGGGCTTCAGCAGTAAGAATGGCAGCTCTAATTTGGGGCCAAGCAGTCGGTCTCCACTGTTTTTGTCTGTCCTTCCTGAAGGGAATGCAGGGCGCTGGCACTCTGGCTGCTGGCTAAGTGGTCTTGCACAAATCCTCCCAACCCCTGTCCTGCAGGATTATGGAAGATTTGCTATCTTTGCTAGCACTATTAGCTCTCATTACATACCAAGCCCTGCCCTGGGTGCTTCATATGGATTTTACATTTAATCCTTGCAATCCCAACCCCCTACCAGGGAGATGACATTATCATCTCTATTTTCAGAAGAAACTGAGGCTTGGGAGGGTAAATAAGTTGTCTAAATTGGCCCAGCTGTAAGGACTGGAGACAGAGTTGATTCAGATCCTCAGCCAGGCAACTCCATCTTCAGAACAAGCGCAGTAGTAGCTAACTCTAGCTGTTTTACTTCCTGGGTGTTTTGCCTGTTCGGATGTCTGTGTGCATGTGCATGCTTGGTGCCCACGGAGGCTGGAAGAGGGTATTGGATCCCCTGGGGCTGAGGTTGCAGATGGTTGTAAGTGATCACATGGATGCTGGGAATTAAACCTGGATCCTCTGAAAGCACGGACAATGCTCTTAACTGGTGAGTCATCTTTCTAGCCCCTATTTTGTTCTTTGAGACAAGGTTTTAGGGTCTCAGGTAGCCCAGATTGGCCTGGAACTCAACACTATACCTGGCTCGTCTATGCCTGATTTTGTTTGCTTATATCTAAGCCTTAAAACAATCTTGAAAGGCAGCTACAAACATCACGAGGAAGAATGAGACCCTGAAAGGTTAAGCAGTGAGCAGGGTCCTGAAGGTTCCCTGTGGTGCCCAAGCTTGGGGGTACCTAACTTCAGAGTTCCCGTGTCTGTGATCAGCTAGCCAAGCCATACTCAGCCAGGCCAGTCACCTTTCGGGCTCACGGCCATTCTTCATATCCCCCTCTTGGTTTGTTGACACACCTCCCCCTTCCAATTCCTAGCTGCTACTCCACACCCCACCAAAGTACACCAAATACACCATCTAGTGAGCCACTGCATGTGGACTTGTTCAATTCATCCCTGCGTTCTCCTGACAATATATAGCCAGACAACATTAATCACATCTGTTTTGATACTATTTGCTTTTCCTTCATATTTTTTTAAATTATTTCTTTATCCCTTATTAGAATGCAGAATTCCTTAAGGGGCAAGAATCTTGAAGCGGATCGCTACTGTCAGATAGTGGAGTGACATCACGTCATGCTCTGTAGGAAAAGAGAGAAAAAGGCATTTCTCCAAAAGAGCCAAGAAGCTGCAGTCACTCCACCTGTCCACACCTCCTGTCTGTGCATGCTCTGATTCCAACATAACCTCGGTCCCATCTGGAGTCAACTTGCAAGCCGAAGCCCTCAGAGGAGATCAATTCAAGGATGGCTTTACTCTCCCCTCCACAAAGCCTAAATGGGGGAGGGAGAGCAGTAACTGACAGAAAGGAAAGGAGAAAGCATGCATGTGGAACTGCCAATAGCCCCGAAGCCCTTGTATCTGACCCGAGCTGTTCCTGAAGTAGCCAAGCGTCGGACCTACCCTCCTAGGCTGGTCACCTGCATGCCACGTCTTGAAGGTCTTAGCTTTTGAACAAGCTCACCTTTTCACTCAGTATTTCCCCCCCGGCAGGCAAAAAGGAAAGTGCACATTAAGGGCGCTGTGGTTATGTGGTGCCTTGGCTGTTGGGAACACCAGGATGATTAGTGCCGAGACCACTTTGCACTGAGGAGTTGCAGAGGCAGATCGGGCTGGAGGATGCTGGGAAGGCTGCTTGTTACCAGAGGGTAACCCAGTGCTGCAGTGTTCCAGAGATGCAGAGAAGGAAAGGGTGCTGAGAGTGTGTTTCCTCCATATTAACCACCCTCCCTCTCCTGCCTACTCAGTAAGAGCCAGGACTCTGTCCCAGGCTCCTCTTCTCATCCTGTCTTATCTTTTCTTATCTCCTCCTCTCCCCACGCCTGTCACCTCTTCTCAGAGGCCTTCCTTGACCGGTGGCACTTTTTCCTCAGCTCCTCTTTATGAAGCAGTACCACGCTGAAGTTGCTCAGGACCCTGCTTAGTCATGGCTTGCTGACTTTCCCTACCCACTTAGAGGAAGGAAGCAGAATTCTACATGAATCTAAGTGCTGAAGGCCAGACACCTGACCCATTGGAAGTCTCCCCACCACATCAGAAAACCTTCTGAGCTGTGAGCTGTTTGCCACCTCCCTCTGGATGCCGACTATCCACCTTTGCCAAAGACAGTGGAAGAGTGTAACTCTCCTTTCTTCAAAGAATGTGATAGAAGGTGATGAGTCAGATTCAAAGCCTGAGCTGCTAGAGACCGGGCTTCCAGAGAACTCCAAAATGATCTAACTTCCACGTGTTCTGTCCTCCAGAAGGCCGGGAGAGATTCTGTGTCATTCAGAGTCAGCGTCTGAACTACAAGCTCCACAGCTGATGATATAAGTAGCCCTTGTGAGGGAACTGTGACTCAGTTTCCCTGGTGTGCCCTGACCCAGTCATATATAGAGTTAGATAGAGAGATAGAGAGAGATAGATAGGTAGATAGATAGATAGATAGATAGATAGATAGATAGATAGATAGATAGATAGATAGATAGATGATAGATAGATAGATGGGTGGGTGGGTGGGTGGGTGGGTGGATGGATGGATTGATGAATGGATGGATGGATGGATATGGTTTGCTTTTATTACGATTTCACTTGTGTCCACATTGGGTTGGGCTTTTAAAATATTTTTAAATTACATGTTTGAGAAGAGGTATTGGAGACATGA
This sequence comes from Micromys minutus, assembly GCF_963924665.1. Classification (NCBI taxonomy): domain Eukaryota; kingdom Metazoa; phylum Chordata; class Mammalia; order Rodentia; family Muridae; genus Micromys; species Micromys minutus. Next base: position 24,355,279 of record NC_137973.1, read on the forward strand.
GTACAGATGTCATCAGAGGCCAGAGACATCAGATCCCCTGGAATTGGAATTACAGGCAGTTATAGTCGGGGTGCTAGAAACTGAACTCAGTGTGTGCTCTTAACCACCGAGCCACCTCTCCAGGCCTAGCTGTGTTGTTTTATGACTGCATACATGTGCACAATGTATTTTGATCAAACTGATGTCCCATCACGATATCTTTCATTTGTCTATTTACCACTGAACGTTGAGCCAGCCCGGTGCAAACTGACACATTTTGGAGCTCTTCCGTCTCCACGTGCAGCCATTTCACCTCAGGTCCTGCGCAAGCTCATTCATATTCAGGGAAAGACGAGCAGAGGGTCTCTTCTCCTCAGTGTTGCCATGAACTGTTTCCCGTGTAATGATAATCTAAGCAGTGACATCTACTGCTATGGGAATTAAATGAGTTGTTACTTGTCTCTCTCCAGTCAGTTGAACTTTGGGCCTTTAATCAGTAGCATTGTGATATCCCTACTCCAGTAACTGCCTGAGATTATTTTGATAGGGAATCAGAGGAAGCCCTCCTTGTTCTAAAGTTCCCTGTACACACACACACACACACACACACACACATACACACACACACACACACACACAAATACTGTGAGAATCTGGTTTTTTCCACATTCTGTTCTGTTGCCTACTGGGTTATAATAGGGTACCCCCAGATTTAGGGGACTTAAAACAATAATAGTTGATGATATATTATGACTTGTAAGTCTGGCATTGGATCAGGCTCAGCTAAGTGATCTTTCTGCCCCATACATACAGCACTGGCTGAAGTTTCCCAGTGAGGCCCAGCTTGTGACCCAAGTAGGATGGGCAACACAGAATGACCTTAATGTGCCTACATTTCACCTGAGATGAAAGACTGGGGTCATCTGGGTCACTCTCCCTTTCCATGTGGTAGTCTTGAGGTCTTAAGATGTGTTTTCTCTAATAGGGATTCTGGGCTTCTTAAAGGTCAGCTCAGATGGAGGCTGAAAATTATCCCAAAGGCAAAGCCTGGGCCTCACCCTTGACTTCTGTGGCATTCATTTGTCATCACAATCACCCGCCAGCCAAAATCAAAAAGAGAGCAGATTCCTCCTATCAGAAGAGATAAGTCTAAAGCCTCCTATGTAGTTCTCTTAGCTATGAGAACAAAAGGGAGGGTGTGTCCCTGGGATAAAGAAACCCAGGGAGAGTTTCCTGAAGTGAAGAATGAGGTTTTGAACCTGTCTAAAGTTCTTCACAAAGGAACCAAACGTCTCACTCCTCCCCCAGACGCCTCTGTCCATCCCAAACCTAGCTCGGCCTGGACAGATCTCAGGTATTATCCTCACGGAATAATTCAAAATCTAGCCAGTGGTCTAGAACACACTCTGCACAACATCTGACCATCTGGGAGACCCCTCTGCTAGCCCCTTGATCATCCTTACCTGTCAGGACTGCCTGTCACACTCTATCAGTGTGGTCACTGTCTACTTCATAGGCAGCAGGAGCTATCCTGTCTTCTAGGTGAGGAAACTGTGACCTGTAGGACTTGAGCAACCACACAAGCTCCCGAGGCCCAACTCAAAAGGTCCTGTACTTGACAGCTCATGTAAGCAAGTTACCCATAGTAGATCCGTAGACCTTAAAGGCACCATGGGGAGAGGGAAGAGTAGAAACCCTCAAAATGCTGTCAAGAACTCCCTCAGAAAGTAGGAAAGAGGAGAAGGAAACCAGTAACCCTAAATCCACACAGGAAGAAAAGCCAGAAATCTTTGTTTAAACGTGATAGAGCCAGGCTGTAATCCCAGCCACCCGTAAGACTTAGGCAGGAGAATTACAAAGTCAAGGCTAGCCTGGACAACTTAGGAAGACCTTTCCTCCCATTTTTTACGAATTTAAAGGGCTGGAGACATAGACTGGTGGTAAGAAGCCAGCATCAGTCCCCAGGATCACCAAAGAACAGAGTCACAGTCGGGGTTTTATTTCATCTTTTCCATCATAGTATTATGCAGGTTAGCTTAGTGGTGAGGGTAAGTCAGAACATATGACCGAACACTGCCTGCAGAGAGACACAAAGACCTAAGCAGAGGAGTGAAAACTTGCCCAGTCCTCCCGACAATGTGAGAGCACCGTCGCCACACCCCCGCTTAACTGGAAGTTAGACTCTTGACAATTTCGGTTCTGTGGAATGCAGCAGCAAATCCGGAAGTGAAAAGGACCTTTGAAAACCAAAAATAGCTGACGAAGACTGAACCAAAGCCAGGTTCCCCCGGCCTCTGCAAGGAGCCTGGCTGGACCGCGTTGAACAGAACACTTCAGAGGCTTGACCTGTGGTCTAGTCAAGGGCCTCGAGAGCAAGGTGGGACAAGTGAGACTTTGCTGGAGAGAAAGGCAAACAGCCTAGCAGTGGAGACTAGCGAGATCAGATAGACGCTGTCACTCCTCTGCGAGGAAGTATTAAAATACCTCAGCATACAGTGACTAGTGCTTTGTCAAGCCCACGCACACATTACGTCATATCTCCACAGGACGCTGGGAAGTAGGTACCCAAGCACAAAACAAACACTCAAAGGCTTCATGGTTTTGCCACACGGAGGAGTTAGCCTGGAGTTGGGAGCAACCCTACTCTTAGGATGTCCAGCAAAGTGTTTCATGATGTGCCCCATACTGAATCTTGACCTTTTACTCCATGGTATCTCCCCCTTTCATAGTGGTAGCCGTGACTCAAGAGAAGGCGGGTCTCTGTCTGGCAAACTGTTAAAAAAAAAAAAAAAGATAGGGAAGTAGTTAGTACTTTTTATATTAAGAATAGAAAGCCAAGTTTGACATTTGGGATAAAGTTCAGCTTTCTGGTAGCACGCGTTTTATAAATTTCCAACCTTTACCGATTACCCCTAACCCACAGAGCTGGCGGGGTGCCGATGTGTGGCGGCAGCGTGGGGCCTGCATGGGGCCTGCCGATCTCTGCCAGCACTTCCGTGTCCGGTGTACTGCCCGGATTCTCCTCTGGTCTCTCCACCTCCCCATGCTCATCACACTCTCAGCAGGTCTCTCTGCCTTCGGTTTTGACCTTAAAAGTATCTTCTGTTCACACCATTGTGACTAATCCTGTGGGTACCAAGGCCCCGTTCCTCACTCCAGCACCCAACCCCTGACCCCTTCCTCGGCCAGTCTGTCTTGCCATTCCCTGATCCATACAGGGGCTTCTGCAATGCCGAGGCTCATACGCTTCTCCCCTGAGTCTAGCGGCCTCTGGTTAAAACACTCTTTATCTAGCCTTTGCTTTCAGCACGTCTCTAAATCCCTGAGTATATTTTTTTAATCCGGGCACGCCTTCTTGATGTCTTCATAGTAATGCCGTGCCCTTGGGCTTGCTCTGTATCAACTAGGACATTCATGTTGTAACTCCCAGAGCAGAGCAGCTGAGCACAGGGGTAGGGGTGGGTTCTCCTCACAAGAAGCTTAGAGGGAGATGGATCCAGGGTTGGTGTGGTGATGTCACAGTTCTAGGTTATAGCACCTCTAAAATCCTACTGGCCCTCTGCAAGATGTCTGTAGTACAGGATGTTGGCAGGGCAGGGTTGGTTTCTTCTGAAGCTTCCCTCCCTGCCTGATAGGTGCTTGCCCCCCGCCTTACCCCTCTCTCTCCCTCCTCTCTCTCTCTCCCTCTCTCTGTAATGTCTAAATGCCCTGTTCTTGTACGAATCCAGTTACATTGGATCAGAGCCTAGCCTAATGGCCTCACTTTAACCTAATTACCTCCTTGCACATCTTACTAGTCACATTCTGAAGTGCTGTGACTTGGGACTTAAATATATGAACTTGGGGGCCACACAATTCAGCCATGACAAAGATTCCCTAATAGGGGTCTTCTCTGGGATGTCTTTTCAGGTAGAAGGTCTTTCCTAGAACCTTCCAGTAGACTGGCAGAACGGGATCTAATCGCCTGCCCTTTCCTTTGAAAGCTTGTCCACACTGGGGAATGGGGATCAGGGATCGGTGGGAAGGGTCACAGGGTGAGCTACCCGTCGGTCTTGCCAGACAGTGCTCCTGTGCTGGTGGAGCTGTCTGCTTAGTGTTACTCCAGTGTTAGCAGGTCACATGCACCTCTCCCACTTGCTCTCTGAAGCAGAGTGCTCCAGCCATCTGAGTACCCCTCCTGGCCAGCACAGTGCCTGGTTCAAAGTCAGTGTTCAACCACTTTACCCACAGAAGGAATAAACAAATAGAATTTAACGAACTAGATGAACCTGTTTGCGTTATATTTGATCGCAGCATTAAATGTTGTTGGTATGTTTGGCTTGCACAGTCTGTGGATCATACCTTTGAGTAATTGTGGGGTGCACTGCTGACGAAACTGCTATTACAATCGAGTTCTGTGAGCTCAGTCTCCCCTGAACCTGCATCGCTGTATGAATCTTTGTAAACTGATTGTGGGTGAATGAGTTAAGGTGTAAAAATGTGTTAAGTAATATGACCTAAGAAGTTAGGGTTTCTAGAAAACCCTGTCCCCTAGTCTTGCTAGTGCTCACAGAGGTGGGTGCTAGACAGTATCCGTTTCTATTTGTAATAAAGAATGATCCGGATGACCGGCTAATAGTCTTAAGGCTGTCGTGCTGAGAGCAAATCAACATGAAGTGAATCTACCTGACTTGGTACTTGAGTTTGGCTCAGAAGCGTGACAGGACATTCCAGATACTCAGAGAACTGCTGGCTTCCACCTAGCATGCGCTGCGTTTGCTCCACAAAACCACACATAGTTCATCTTTGGTAATTCTACAGAACAGAGGAGAATAAAAGCACCTAATTAATGAACAGCATTAGTTGTGGGGGTGACTGATCTGATGGTGGTTCCCTAAATTCTGACCACCTAACCCCAGTGTTAGAGAGGCTGGTGATTTCCAGAAAAGTCACGCTTCTCTTTGCATCAGAGGGACAGGACTCAGACAGCTGAGGCATAAATCACACAGATAAATGAGAAGCCAAGGAGGCAGAAACTCAGAGTCACTATAAGTAACCAGGTTCCCAGAGGCAGTGTATTTTGGCACCATGAGACAAGCTTTGCAACTGAGAGTTCAGTCTCCTCTCACCCTATTTCAGACCCAAAGGACTCTTCCTCCCTCGCACAGTTGAAATAATGAGGTTCAATTAAAACATTCAGGTTCAATTAGTGTGTGAGGGCCTCAGAGGCTGTCTCAGGGCAAAACATTTTCTGTGAGTAACTTAAGAGAAAACTAGTAGCATTCTGGACCAGTATGGCAGCATGCAGGGGCAGGAGACAACTTGGTCTGTAACCAATGTTTGTATCACAGAGCTGACAAGATGGTACTTGTACGTATTCATGCTCTAGCCCTGCCTGTTCCCTGGGCCCCAAGGGTTTTCCTAACAGCCAGGAGAAGGAATTGCATGCTAGGGTGTTTTCCTAACAAGTTGTGACTTTTTCCTTCTTTCTTTAAGGCATTGGTAGCTCAGAATTTTGCTGGAAAAAAAAATATGTAACCTGGTACTATAATGATGTTTTTTTTTTTTTTAACTATACCAATAAACTAGGTTTCAACTCATTAATGCAAGCACATTAGCCAACCCCATTATAATAAACTATTGTTGAGGGGAAAATATCCTGGCAATACCTGTATCTAGAAATTCTGTTGTTGGGATTATTGCCAAAGCATGATAGTTTCCCAGTTTCTTATGATGCCCCACTGCTGTGCATGAACTTGCTCCCCTCTGTTCAATGCCAACATAATCACTAGTTTTACTTTGATGTTCTCTGCCCCTCCCTCTCCTCATCCCCTCCCTTCCCCCTCCGCTTCCCTTCAAGATCTTATGTAGCCCAGGCTGGTTTCAAACTCTATGCTGTCAAGAATGACTTTGAACTCCTAATCCTTGCCTCCTCCCAAGTGCTGGGGGTGCAGGTATGTGCTACTCTATATAGTCTGTTCTCTGATTTTGTGGCTTTGATTCTCTCGCACACTAAGCGCATTGCTATCTGCAACCCCATTACCTGGAATGCTGCTAATTGACATCACACAGATCAAAGGCACAGTGACTTTTGAGTCATTTAGAAAATATTTGAGTGCATTCAGAATAGTGTAATGTTGGTATCTGAATAGATTCTGTAGAAGTTGTTTTCATGTTACTGCAAGTGTATTAGTAAATTGCAAAATAATACATTCTAATAATCAAGATGAAGGGGATAATCTGGAATAAATAGCAGAACGAAATCAACAAGATAAACAGGTGGGAATTCATGTAATTAATACATAATCTGTTGTCTGGGGCTGGAGGCTACTTAACAGAAGAACTCTGAATTAGCAGTCCGTCTATGGAAGCCAGGGGGATATGGCTAGCAACTCAGCAACGTTTGGTGCCTCCGAAACAGTTATTCTTATCCAACAGCACCTGTTTATAATTTTTTAAGTGTCCAAATCAAAAGGGGAACAGCTTCGCTCTGTAACTAGCTGGTCAGTCCAGGTCTATGGAGGGCTGTGTTTTGTTATGGAGGTGTCTTAGTTGGGGTTTCTATTCCTTCACAAACAACATGACCAAGAAGCAAGTTGGGGAGGAAAGGGTTTATTCAGCTTACACTTCCACATTGCTGTTCATCACCAAAGGAAGTCAGGACTGAAACTCAAGCAGGTCAGGAAGCAGGAGCTGATGCAGAGGCCATGGAGGGATGTTGCTTACTGCCTTGCTCCCCTAGTTTGCTCGGCCTGCTTTCTTATAGAACCCAGGTCTACCAGCCCAGGGATGGCACCACCCACAATGGGCTGGGCCAGGGATGGCACCACCCACAATGGGCTGGGCCCTCCCCATTGATCACTAGTTGAGAAAATGCCTCACAGCTGGATCTCATGGAGGCATTTCCTCAACCTTCTCTATGATAACTCCAGCTTGTGTCAAGTTGACACAAAACCAGCCAGTCCAGGAGGCCGCATCTGAAAGGGAAGGCAACTAAGGATGTTTCTTTTGGCAACTCCAATATAATAGCTGTCTGCAAATAGCTGAGGGATATCAAATGAGAGAAGCAATACATTTAACCATGCAGTGCCGGAGCCCAGAACTGAATGTCATGATTAAAAATGACACGTGTCAGCTCATATGAGATAAGACTTTCTACGATGTTTATGGTGATCAGCTCTTCAGTGAACTTTAGAGATCTGGGCTGGAGAGTTCTAAGGCAAAGTAACGCCTATTCTTTGGCTTGTGGTAGGAGTTGAAATCTTTCATTGTACTATGGTTTTCCCATGGCCCACCATGCATTTTTATGCTTTCTTTTGTAGGTATGACACATTTTACAGTGGAAAACCGTGGACTAAGTTGTCAGTTAAGTGATGGACTTCACATTATTGTGAGGGTTTGAAAAGGAGATGGTGGCACTGGATGAGAGAGGCTAAAGAGATGGTGTTGAGGTTCACTCATCTCCAAGACCCTGGGACATACACAGGCAATTCTTACAACAAAGTATCTACAGTATGAGGGCGACAGACTTTGAGTAACTTCCTGGGAGGCATCACTTGTGGCAGTTGCTGGTGTTTACTAGACTATGACCTCATGTTTCTACTGCAGCGCCTATTGTTTTATAGGCTATTATACCAGAGAAAGAGATAAACAAAATCCCTGTCCTTCCCAGATGGCAAGTGACCCCGAGAGTTATAAAAAGAAGAGAATGAGGTCCAGCTATGAACAGTGAATAAATATTAAAATCTCAAACGTTTGTGTAGTGAGCAGGTCAGGGCTTGGAAAACAAATGCCAGGTCTTGGAAAACCCAATCTAGATCAGTTCCGACCACAAGGTAGCCCTTTGCTCTCACTAACTTCCATGGGCTTCCAGGAAGAAGCTAGCCCCTGGAAACATGTTAGACTGACAACCAAAGGTTCCGGCGGGGGAATCTTTCTCCTGAGCTGCCAGGAATAAAGCAAAGCCAAAATAGCCTGAGCGGTCATTTCCTTGTGTAGATCCTGTTCTCCCATCCTGCTCCTCATGATTTCTCTCTCACTACCCTCTGCACTGTGCTGATCCGAAGGGGAACTAAGATGTAAAAAGGGGAAATGAGAGGCCAGGGTATTTGTGGACTATGATGGATGTAGAATCCCGGAGAGTCCTTGAGTCCCCAAGTCATTGCAAATAAACAGCCGAGCTCTCCACTCCTTCTGGCTTGGCTGTAACCTGGAGCAAAGGTTACTTCTGCTTTGGACCCACTTAACCTTTTAACTGGGGATCCCCAATCATGTTATCGACATTAATTCCTCTATCCTCACAATGACCTTAAGTTGATGGGGGAAGAAAACAAAACAAAACAACACAAAACTCATCTTACAAGCTACTCTAGATGCAAATAACATCTAGTCCAAGTTTATTCTATAATTTATCTTCCCTTTACTGAGGAGCATACCAAGGTATTACAGGTGTAAACACACCAATTTCATATCAGCCTTTCTGTCTTTGATTTCATCCATGTCAATAATGTTTTAGTAATTTTTTTTCTTCCTGGAATTTATTCATTTGCTCAGGGCTTTGTGTACACCAGGCTAATTTCAAATTCAGTATGTAGAGGAAGAAGATCTTCAACTCTTGATCTTCTATCTCCCAAGTGCTGGGATTAGTGCGAGCCAGCACACTCATTATGCAGTGCTGGGGAGCTAACCTGAGTTTTGTGTTTAACAGACAAGCACTCTACCAACTGAGTATATCCCATTCCCCTGCCCCCAGAACAACTTAGCATAATCATTTGATGGAGAAACCGAAACAGAGAGTAACTAACATGTGTCATCCGAGGATAGGCATCGGAAAATAAGAAATGCACAAGCCTGAATTCTGGGAACAAACATTTTTCTCACTGGATGATAAACCAAGTTTAAAACACTGAAACTACTCAAAACTTGTAAAGCTATGTGATAACTGCTGTCAAATTCGAGCTCTTGATATCAAGAATAGTGTGGTATCAGAGATGGCAGTAAAAGTAATCATGATTCAGAGTTTAGGAATGCTATTACACTGTCCTTGCCAAGAACTCAAGAGTGTCCCCTCTTAGGCAGGAGGAGGTGGAAACTCAGGGGAAGTTAATAATGTGTAGTCAGAGAACAGTGAGCAAACACAGAACAGGGACAGAAGCCTGGGTCTTAGAAATCCAAGTTCAGGGAGGATACACCTTGTGGAGGGGATAGACTTTCAAGAAGTGGGTGAAGGCACATTCACCAGCACCTCCACCTGGCAGCAAAGAAGAAGTGGCATCATTGGGTGCTCATAGTGAAGGGATGGACCCTATGTGGTGGCCTGCAATCTAGGACAAACACTTTAGGAAGAAGTGTGTGCATTATACAAGTCCTTGGAATATGTAGCCTTCTGCAAGAGTAGACAGGAGAGAATTTTATTATATACATTTTCAGGTAGGGTCAGGATATGGAAACCTATAGGGGAAAAAAATGGGAACAGATAAGTAATGCAAGCTGGAAGTAGGAAAAGGGTTCCAGTCCAGGAGGGGTTGCTAGAAGAAAAATATAGTTGGAGAATTTCCTCTTTGTTTCGTTTCACTTTGTTTTATTTTATTTTATTTTTGAGACAAGGTCTCATGTCGCTCAGACCATCCACAAACAAACTTCCTGTATGGATGCTGGCCTTGAACTTCTGATCCTCCGCTACCTCCCAAAGTGGTTGGAATTACAGTCATGTGCCACTATACCCTGCTCTTCCCCTTTACGATTAGAAATCAGAGAATAGCTGTATTTTAGTAAGAATGGAATTTTGGGAATGCAGTGGCTTAGAACTGAACCTTATCCTAGATGTGGGACAATTACAAATATGGGGTGGGGAGGGGGAGGAAGGCAGTGGCAAAGTTGCTTTGAGCAACTGGAAATTCAAGAGTGATTACAAGATAACTTGACTACTAGGCTATATCTGAGTGTTTCCACGCCCATACTTGTAGAAGGTACATGTTCTCCTCATTTCAAGAGCACAAAGAATCTTCAACTTGTAAAAGCCTGTTTGAAACAGATGCTGACAGCAGCCATGCCGTGGTGAATATGGTAGATAGGGACCTTGGTAAACTAAGCAGGAAGTCCCCAAACCATTCCAATCTCGCCCCCCACATCCCTCCCAGGTTCTGCCACACTGTTAAGATTCCTAGTGAACAACTGGTTTACACAAACCTTCATATTGTCCAATTTGCTTTATCAAAGCTAAAGCTAAATTCACCTGTTACGTTTCAGGCGATTGACTAAGTTCTCAGAATAAAAACTCTTGAAATCTGCTGTGATATAAACATTTCTCAAGATACCAATTCAGACTCCAGCCAAACACTGAGACCAGTTCATCTGGGTCAAGTGCATTTATCCATCCCCCGTGACCCTCATTAGAGAAATAGCCACAGGAAAAGCCCTACCGTAGAGGAGTGGGTAAGAACATATACAGAAAGCGTCCCCATGCTCTGGCTACTAGTCCTTGATTATATCTGGCACTAGCCACGCCCACCCAAACCATTATCTGAAGGTTGGGAACCTCAGTTTCTGAAGAAACCACTCATTCTGATCCCCTTGGTTTCGAAGTTGACAATGACTAAGATTTGCATGAATGGTGTGAGACTTTGAGGATTCTTATCAGACTTAAGATCATTCTGTCTGTCACCATCTAACCATGTAATGTATTTATACTGTGCCATCCTAAGTCATCCATATTGTGTTCACACCTTAAATGTATCAGTGAAATACCTATAGTATCTCCTACGTAATAAGATACCACTAAACATCTATAAGTGTCCCCAGGTATACTCCATAGGGTGCTGCGTTCAAACCGAAGAGGGATTGGCCACTTAACCAAGGTAACAAAGTCAACCAATAGTTGAAGGCAAGAGGACTGAAATATATTGTTCATTTAGATCAGTGGTTCTTGGCCTTCCTACGGCTGCAACTCCTTTAATAACAGTTCCTCATGTTGCGGTGACCCCAACCATAAATTTTTTCCGTTCCTATTTCATAATTGTAATTTTGCTACTGATATGAACAATAATGTAAATAGGTTTAAAGATTGGGGGGGAGGGTACTTAAGGGGTCGCGACCCACAGGTTGAGAACCACTGGTTCAGCTACACTCTGGCATTTTGTAGAACCAAACATAGAAAAAGACTGCACAGAAGATGGAAAGCATTATAAAGCATTTCTACACTCAAAGTGCTCATGTTTCTAATCCTCTCAGTGGCATTTAAATTTTGTTCATTTTATTGACTTTCAAACTAGAAGGGGTGGAGGGGGAAGCTTGATCTCACCAACACAATTATTTCTTCCTTTTTAAACAGGTAAGGCAACCTTGGGCCATATTGAGTACTGAATTTATCAATGACTCAAGAACGATCAACTGTTAGTCTTGCATAGTGGCACATATCTAGGATCCCAGCAAGTGCAAGACAAGAGGCAAGCAGATCTCTGTGAGTTCGAGGACAACCAGGGTCTACACAGTGCTTTTTAGGACAGTCAGAGATGCATAGTTAAGACCTGTCTCAAAACAAACAAAACTGAGTAGTAGAAACCAGAAGGCCGGTTGTGGTGGTTATATGCCTACAATCCTAATACAGCACAGGATGATTACAAATTCATCGGCCAGCCTGCGAAGATGCTAACACGCATATCCAAAACTAGAAACCAACCTTTGAAAACAGGTAATACTCCCAAGTTCTGTGTCATTCACAGGAGGAAAAGGTGATTGCACAAAGCAGTTGCTACGCAATTGATAAAGACTTCAATTCCGCCTCTCATCTTCGCCTCCCCAACTCTTCCCCCACTTTTTACTCTCATTCACTTAACCTTTACTGAACCCAACTCTTGCCTCTGGAGTGAAAACTAGAGCTGGGAACCATTTGGAATTATGGAAGCCGATTTCACATCCCTATCACTAACTCTTGAACAAACTCTGTTTCGGACAAAAATGGTAATTGCTTAATCGGGAAGAGGGGGTGGGGGTGATGTCTGAATGGCAAAGTCGTGCACGCTGTAACACTTGGACGAGGCAGATCGGGACTAAAATGAAGCCGTGCAAGGAAACATCACATTCTCCAGGGCTGCGCAGGGAGGAAAGGCCAACGTCGCGCGTGCCTCTGAAGCTTCGGTGCTCCCGGCGGTGCCGAAGAGCCCTCCTCCCTCGGCATAAGGGTCCAGCCCCGCGGCCTCCGAGCCGCAGAGGGGCACCGGTACCCTCCGGGCGGAAGCGGTGCGGCTCACGACACCGCCCCCTCCCACCCTGGCCCAGAGTGGAAGTGACGAAAGCCGCCGCGGAGTCACTTCCTTCTGGGTGGATGAGGAGGAGCCCGAGCTGCCGCGGAGGAGCCCGAGTGGAGACGGACGGCGCCGGAGAGGTGAGGCTGGCGTCGGCGGCCGCGGCCCGCGCGGTCAGGACGGAAGGGACGCGGATGAGGGCGGCCGCGGGAGCCGCTGCGGACGGGCGGGAGCGGCGAGCGTCGCCGGAGGCCGGGAGGGTGACCGAGCGCCCTCGGGGAGTCACGAACACCTGCAGACGCGCCTGCGGGCTCCGAGGGGCTTGATGGGCATGTCGGGGGCCGGGGGATCGAGATGAGGGTGTCCGGCTCGGGCGTCGCCCAGCGCGAGCCCGCAGCCACCAGGCTGAAGGGTGTTCTGGAGCAGGGAAAAGGCCCTGCGATCCGACAGCGCAGTGTAGGAGTTAGTCCCGGACAGTTTCCCGGAGCCTTGGAGAAATCGGTGTTTTTCTTCAACCCCATCATCACGGAAATGGGAGAGGAAGCTCTGCCCAGCCCTGGTGCCTTCTTACATGTGTATATCCTGTGTGTGCCACTGTCTTGTCTGTTGCCTTTTTCCTTAAGCCATTTATCAGCTCCTTGATCCCTAGGGTTGTCACGGGCTGAAACTTACTGTTCTGCTTGATGGTTTTGTCGGGAAAGAAAATGCAGAACACCTAGAGGAATTCTAGATTAAATGAAATTTCCAAGATTAGGAATTTGTCCCACCCCACCCCGGGGCCTCTGAAGCACCTGCGATTGCTCCAGACCTGCTCTTGTCAGTGCCGAGGGCTGTCCACCCTGCAGAGTAATGAGAGTCAGTCAGGTCTCTGCTCCTCCGTCATGCTCGGCCTGTTTCCTCCTCTTCGCCGAAGGACTGACACAAAGCTGTCTGCTGCTAGGAACAGGAAATTTATTGAGGAACGATAAATCTGCATGGAATGAGTTCAGATCCTAGCAAGATGCCTTCCTCCACTGGCCAGGCGATCCGGAGTACCTGCTTTATCCTCTTTATTTCCCTGTAAATAGATGGCCTTTCCCACGAAATTTTAAGAAAGTGACACGTTTCTTGTATAGAGTGGCTGTACGCAGGACATGTTTACTTTCTGAATCTCAGAATATTGTTGGAAGGTGAGCCCCGTTTCTGACTGGAAGATGCTGTCCTTCTCCTTCTCCATAATTCGGGAAATACTGAAAATCAGATAGGGGATTTGGATCTTCCCCTCACTCTTTAAGTTGGTGTATCTGGGTGAACTCAGGCTTGTGTATCTTGGCATCTGGGCTCGTCTACTAACAGAAAACAAACTGTGCCTTGATTTTTGCTGCCTTTTTGGACTTGTTTCACTGTTCCCTTTCCTCTTATGTCGGAGGGTTGGTTGGTCACAAGGAAGAAAGCAAATATTAAGGACAGTGTTTATACTTTGTGGCTAAAGTCAGGTGAGAGATAATTACAGCTTTTGAGGCTAATGGCCTGAGGACCATCATTTGAGGACATGAGGATTACTACTTTAGAGGTGACATGTTTGAAAGGCAAAAGAACGCTTTGAAAAGACGTAAAGGCAGAAAGAAGGATGTTGGGGGGGTAGAAGTGTACCCCCCACCAAAAGCCATAATTAGATAATTCATAACATCTCAAAATAATAGTGTGACTTGTCTCTCTCAGCAGGAGGGCGAAAATGAAAGCAGGCTGTAGCATCGTGGAAAAGCCAGAAGGAGGTGGAGGTGAGCCGAAGTTCATCTGATAGATCTGGAATGTCCCTTAGTGGTTCCTGTTCTCCCCACTTGGGCTTAGTTAACAAATGCTAGACCGGGACTGAAGGCCTCATGGTCTAATATGTAGCTTGTGCAGCCCACACACATTTATTGCACGTTTTAGTGTTGGGAGGGATAAGGTGCTTTCTGTCATATGTTCCTAAAACATTAGTTTATCTTTGGGTCCTTTTAGTATTGTCTTGTAGAGGAGGTAACTTATGGGAAGGTAATGAATTAGGGTATCTAGGTACTGCTGCCCAACTTGTATTAGATTTCAGTGACTGCCCCAAGCAGGGGTGCTTTCTCCATCCTTTCCTGTCCTCTCTTCATGGTGAGCCTGGCTGACTGGAAAGGTGTGTTTGCAAAGTACTCTAGAGATTGTGAGCCTTGGAATGTGAAGGTGGGGGTACTGGCATGTTTGTACCTAGCTCCCAGCTACTTTGATCTCGCCCTTTTCACACATAAGGGTATCAGTTTCCGGATTGGGCCTACAAAGCCGAGTCGTCACCAGGCTCCCGGCAGATCCAGCTGTGGCACTTCATCCTGGAGCTGCTGCAGAAGGAAGAGTTCCGCCATGTCATCGCCTGGCAGCAGGGAGAGTACGGGGAGTTTGTCATCAAGGATCCAGATGAAGTGGCTCGCCTCTGGGGCCGCAGGAAGTGCAAACCACAGATGAACTATGACAAGCTGAGCCGGGCCCTCAGGTGAGAGGGACGAGCCCCCAGATGTGTGGCATTAACAAAGTTGGGACTGTTATCTGAAAAGGTATCAGGTGATGAAGGGCTGCACTTCGAGAGTGATGTGTGACTTGAAAGTGTGAGCAGAGAGGTGTCGGGTCTGAGTGGCACAAGAGGTGAAGGGCGTGGGCGGGAGTTCCAGTGTGTCTGGCACTGGCTCCTGACAGCTGGTTCTGCCTTGTAGTGGGGAAGAATACATGGCGAAACGTGGACTCGGACTCACTGATAATCCAGAGGATTAGTGTAGACTTCCCTGTTGGGAAATTCCTACCATTTCTTTGCTGTAGGCTCTGCTATAGAAGAAGTGAGAAGGGAAAAACCAAGTTCGACAGGAGGCTTGCTGAGTGGCTCTGAACCCAGCTGCTCCCGCACCAGAGCCGCAGCCTCCGTGGTCAGGCTGGGTTGCTCCAGCAGGTCCAAAGAATGAACACACTGAGTTCTCTCATTCTCTCTTCTCTGTCAGCTTTTCAGTTTTACAACTCTTTAGTCCTCAAGGGTCCGGCAGGTAGTTTATGATGTCTGCCGATTAACAGAAGCCAGGTCAAAGAGTCCAGGGAGGTGGCTGTTCCCTGTCTCTCTCCATCCTCAGTAGTGTAAAATCTGTGCAGTCAAATCTTTGCTGGAGCCTCCTGCATCCTACGTGTGCCACAGTAAAGGTGCAGCAGGCCAGGGTGGCGGTGCTTTCCAGATCATGTCATGTCCCGCTCGCTCCCATAAAACAGGTTTACGGTGCTTTGTTTCTTCCTTTTCCTTGGGCTCCTGACTGACCCCATGAGGTTTCCCAGAAGACTTGTCTGACCCAACCTGGGCAAGACATAGAAACTTCACAGTGGGGCAGGAAGGAGGGAAGCGAACTGTAGATTGAAGCTGTAGAGAAATGAGGTGAGTGGTTAAGACCAAGGAAGGTGTTTGGGATTGTAAAGCAGGGATGTCAGTCTCTAGCCAGACTGGATGAGAAAACTGAGCTCTTTGGTCCCCAAAGCCTAACTCCAGGGCCAGGCTACCAAGGGATAGTGGAGGTTTTTGTAAGCAATGCTTAGAGCCAGAATTGATCTTAGTAACTACTCATGCGTAGCAAATGTTGAATTGTGTGTTCTTCCTTTGCAGATACTATTACAACAAGAGGATCCTTCATAAAACAAAAGGGAAAAGGTTTACTTACAAGTTTAACTTCAACAAGCTGGTGATGCCCAACTACCCTTTCATCAACATTCGCTCAAGTGGTAAGGCACAGCACCTGGGATGGAGAAGAGATTTCTGAAATCTAAAAGAAAAATTTTAAAACCTAAATCTGAGACGTTCTCCATGTAAGGAGATTTTTAGAAACAGTACAATTAAGCGATCCCTTAGACTACCTCAGGTCCCCCTTTACTCGTCTAAAGGGGAGAATAGGCTGTGCAGGACTCTTAATAGGCTTGTTTAGTTTACTTGCTTTCCTTTTATATGAACTATTTTCAGTCTCCTGGATAGCACTAAACTCCCTTTGGGGAATGAGTCCATACGTTTATGTTGAATTTTAAGTTCAAGGCTCTGTTTTAACACCTTGCCCAATGGCTGCTTCATAGCTGTGAACCTGTTTCTACAAATGTTTCCGATTTTCTATGAAACTACATGCTCTCCCTTATCATGTGAATGTCATCAAAACCACAGCATCCTTGATCGGAGAAGGGGAAGTTCACGTGTTCGCGGTGATGTGCAGCAGTGCTCAGCCCCGTTCCTCAGTGCAGGGCTCTCCTGGCACACTGCCTGTGTCACAGATCACAGCCTCTCCATCTGCCCCTCCATAAGGACACATCCACTTACAAAAGTGTCCGGTGTGGTGGTTTGTGAGATGAGTGTTTTCTTTTTGCTTTGGGGTTTTTTTTTTTTTTTGTTTGGTTCAGGGGCAGCATTAAAAGATGATAAATTAATTATCCCCCTGCTCGGGAGTCACTTTTTTAACATTTGAGACAGGTCTCACTGTGTAATCAGCTGGTCTTGAACTTTGCTCTGTTGTCAACCTGGCCTAGAGCAGTCATCTTCTGCCTCATCATCCAAGTGCTAGGACCACGGGTGTCTGATCGGCCTTATCATTGTTCTTTTGTGGCATTCTATGCAAAGAAAACATGATGATTTTGAAAAGTCCTCAGTGGTGGGCAGAAACTTAAAAAGTAGAGGAGGGTGTGGCTAGGAGAATCTAATACTCAGATCGTCTGTAGATGTGTAATTACTACACATAACAGGTTAGGGCAGCTTTAGCTTTACTCTCTGTGCAGTTCCATCTCTCCAGTAACTGCTCCTCCTGTCCCTGGGGCATGCATTTGGGGGTGGGGGTTGGAATGCACCTCTAATTACAACCTGTTTTCTTTCCCTGTGCCTAAGGGGGCTGCATTAGGAAATCAACGCTGCCCGGGCCCCCGGAATCTTGTTTCCTCTGTTTCTCACTCTGGCTTCTTCCCTAGAAGAGCCTCTAGAAAGTAGGACTCCAGATGGACAGCCATCAGTCCTGAATGTGTGGGTCCTCAAACCCTGGCACTCCAGCTCCTGACATGTTGGTCTTACTCTTTGGTCCATTTTCATTCTTCAGTTGAAAGCCCAGAAGTTCGGCCACTTAGACAACTTGAATAAAATGTCCATCTACCCTGGAAGTAATCTGACTTTCTAAGGCAAGGAGTTGTGGACTCTGCCGGTCTGCAGACTTAACAGTAGTTAGTGGTCTGGCACACCTTTTATACCGAAAGCTGTTAAACCACCAGTGACCATAAACGGTGATCAGGTCCCGGGGTGGCTGTAGCGCAGAGCAGCACCGGCTGGCATGTGTAAAGCTGTGGGTTCAGCTCTAAATACAAAAACAGAAAAAGCCGAATAATCCCAGGCAAAGCAAAGCAGTGAGTCATCCCTTTAGGATGTTGGTTTCTTGGTATAGGTAACACCAAAGAACCGAATCCTTTGTTACAGAGAATTTTTGCCCATGTAGACCAAGTGTTTAAGATGAGCATAATGTTGAGGAAGGAAAATGACATTATTAAACCTCTATTTAGTAGAGGTACTTTGGTTGACTGAATTCCTCTATGCCTAGTAAAATATATTGTGCTACTATACAAAGGATTAAGAATGAAGACAGCAGAGCCAAAGACAGACACAGGTTCAGTTCTTCATCTCACTGTTAAAGTCATGATTAGGATTCACCCATGCATGAACCACTGTGCTAATCCCTGAGGACGGGGAACTTCTTCCTCCAGGAATTTAGGAGTTCAGCTGAGAGATAAAGTCTAGGTCTGTGTGGAAGTAGAGAGTGTGTTGGAAAGTGAGTCCTGTGACTTAGACCATGCAGGCCAGAGCCCCTCTCTGTCGGTGGGCCAAGGTACCAAACTGTTCTGGTATTTCTGTTTTCAAGTACAAATATGTGGCCAAATACAAAACCAAATAATACTTTCATGAGTATGGACAATGCTTTTC
Source organism: Micromys minutus (assembly GCF_963924665.1). Taxonomy (NCBI): domain Eukaryota; kingdom Metazoa; phylum Chordata; class Mammalia; order Rodentia; family Muridae; genus Micromys; species Micromys minutus. The sequence continues at coordinate 24,373,444 of NC_137973.1, forward strand.
CCTGCACGTCTGTTCTATTCGTTGTTAATAGTTTAAGGTAGAATTGACCATGGCTAGAGCAAGCGTCATTATTGGCACTGGGAAAGTATAAGGTTCAAGGGTCTGGAGCTCAAACCCTTGGCTGTTTGTCAATTGACATAAACCATAACCTGGGCTACTCTGAGACCATGTCTCCAGGCTCCCCAAAAGACACTTTAGGGTAGAGTGTTCAGTATTTGAGTGGTGTTGTGGTACTTCTAGAGACTAAACATCGTGGTACACACCTACAGCACTTAGCTGGCTGAGGCAGGTGGATCAAGAGTTTGAGGTCAGCATTGGCTATATGAAGAGTTTCTGTCTCAAGAAGGTACACCTATGTGTAGTATCTTACTATTTATAACTTATATACATATTATATGTGTATCGTATATATTATGGCCCAAATGTAAACAGGTATTTACAATTTTTTTAATTATTGAATTTAGATTTTTTTTTCCCTTCGAGCCATTAAAAATTAAGCCAGGCATAGTGGTTTATGCTGCTAATCCAAACGTTTTGCAAAACATTGGAAAGATAGAGAAGATACTAGCTTAAAATGGTTAACTCTCAGTAGGTGGGGACAGGGCAAGCTAAACCTGTCTCTCAAATTTGCCTCTCCACCACCCTGATTTTTGATACTGACTTTGGAGAACTGGAAACCTAACAAAGAGCTGAATGGGGAACAGAACAGTGGCATACCCTCCACCTGACGCCTGGCGGTTAACATCATCGCCACGTGTGCTTTATCTCTGTTTGCAGATACTTTTTGTATCTAGAGATTAACGTGCAGGTGCCATGGCTTTCCTCCCAGAAACAAGGATGTTCTTTTCCATAACTGCAATACCACTGCCACACCCAGGAAACTTAGTGTTACTCTAATAGAATATATAACATGGCCCATATGTAAACAGTACTTAAATTTCCTAGGTTTAAAACTTTGTGGTTTTTTTTTTTTTTTTTTTTTTTTTTTTTTTTTTGAACTATTAAAATTAAGCTAGGCATAGTGGCTCCTGCTGATAGTAAAAGCACTTGGAAGACAGGCAGGTGGATCTCTGTTAGCAGCAAGTTCTAGGCCAGCCAAGACTGTGTAATGAAATATTGCCCCCTGGACCAACTTTGTTTCCACCTCCCCCCTTTCCTTTTTATCTTCGTGTATGAAGAGCTCTTTGGCCGTCATCATGTTAGCAGCTACTGGTTCCTCCCAGGAACTTTTAGGGCACCTGAAGGTTCAGGTTTCTTACACCTTAATTTAGGGCCTTTAGGGGAAGTTAAGAATTTATGCGCTTTTCAAGTTAATATGATATGGTGGTAGTTTCGTCTTAGAGTTTGAAATTTAGCGGTTGAACCTGCCTTTTTGATCCATCCTAACCTCAAATCACAGTGATTTCCTGCCTAAGCCTCCTGAGTACTGGGATTATAAGCATGATATTATAAGCCAGCACTCAGGCACGGGGGGAAGCAGTGGGTCATGAATTTTCTCCCAGCTTCCTTCTCAGTGCTTGGGAACAGAAGGAAATGGCATTACTAAGGGCTTGTTGGACTGTAGCTACAGAAAGTCTGGGATCTCAGATCATGGTCGTTTATCACCATTTTTATTAAGGTAAAGGTAAAACCTTAATAGAAAGTGTCTTTTCATACATCTATGTCTCACCAAAATGGGACCTTGTCCCTGTCCTACTTTGTCACCATTTATGTGAGGTAGAGTCTGGGTTTCCAGTGCGACTACATGCATGTGTTTTGTTTGGCTGTGCTGCTGCTAGGTGCACTTGCTTTATAAACACAGCCAGCATTCCGGTGGTGAGAAAGCCTTACTCGTGAAGGTAAAGACAGAAGTAGGTGCTATATACACAGGATAGAGTTGCCAGGCAGAGGCTCTCAGACCTGTTCCCTCATCCAGCTAATGTCTGGTGGGCACCTGCTTAAACCCTGAAATGTTGGGTATGGTCCTGAGCACTGCTCACAGATGGATGACGTGGCACATGGGGAGGAGGGCCACATGGATAGTAAGGTGAGAAGCCAGAGGAACATGAACGCTAGGCTGAATGGAAAAGCCAAGCTACTGCCCTTACAGGCTCAGTCTTCCCACCTTAGCCCCTGAGTGCTGGGATTGCAAGCCTGAGCCACCACACCCAGCCTGAGCAGTTATGTGTTTCCTGTTGTCACTTAACATGTACATAACTAGTGTAAGTAAAGCTGATGATAGTGAGTGACCAGGTGGCCAGTGCTGACGACTTTTCTTTTCTCCGTCGCAGGTGTGGTTCCTCAGAGTGCGCCACCAGTGCCAACAGCCTCTTCCCGGTTCCATTTCCCACCTCTAGACACCCACTCTCCTACTGGTGATGTTCAGCCAGGGCGCTTCTCTGCCAGCTCCCTGAGTGCTTCTCGCCCTGAGTCGGGTGGCAGCACTGATAGAAAGGTGGAGCCCTCGGACCTGGAGGATGGCTCGGCCTCTGACTGGCACAGGGGCATGGATTTCATGCCCTCTCGAAACACGCTTGGTGGAGGAGCGCTCGGCCACCAGAAACGCAAGCCGGACATCATGCTTCCTCTCTTCAGTCGGCCAGCAATGTACCCTGACCCCCACAGTCCCTTCGCTCTCTCTCCGGTCCCTGGCCGCGGAGGTGTCCTCAATGTCCCCATCTCACCAGCCCTGTCCCTGACGCCCACCATGTTCTCCTATAGTCCCTCGCCAGGTCTGAGCCCCTTCCCCAGCAGCAGCTGCTTCTCCTTCAACCCAGAGGAAATGAAACACTACCTTCACTCTCAAGCCTGTTCTGTGTTCAACTACCATCTGAGCCCTCGGACATTTCCCCGTTACCCGGGGCTCATGGTCCCACCGCTGCAGTGCCAAATGCATCCTGAGGAGCCTTCCCCGTTCTCTATCAAGCTGCAGCCTCCTCCTGCTGGACGGAAGAACCGCGAGAGGGTAGAGAGCAGTGAGGAGGCCACACCTAGCTCTGTGCCTGCCGGCGCTCCTGTTCCTTCTCGGATTAAGATAGAGCCGGCCACTGAGAAGGATCCCGACAGCCTCGGGCAGTCATCCCAAGAAAAGGAGGAGCAGGCCCAGGAAGAGGACACCGTGCAGACCAGGACCATAGAGGAGGGGAAAGGCACAATGTTTGCCCACCCCTCTGTATCCATTAGCGCCCCCAGTGACGAACCCCTAGAGGTGACTGAAGACAGTGAGGACAGGTCGGCCAGGGAGCCCGGCGTACCTGAGAAGAAAGAAGACGCCCTGATGCCCCCTAAGCTTCGGCTGAAGAGGCGGTGGAACGATGACCCTGAAGCCCGGGAGCTCAGCAAGACGGGCAAGTTCCTCTGGAATGGGGCAGGACCCCAGAGCCTGGCTACAGCAGCCACTGCTGCCGCTGATGCTTAACACCACAGTGGAAGGGAAGCTGTTCATATTACAATCAAAATATATATTTATGTAGCAAGATTCTGGGGTGGGAGGTGGGGTTATGCTGGTTTGATAATTCTGGGGCGTGGACTTGTACTTTTCTGTTGGGGATGGGACAAGTATCTTGTGTTGTATATTAAGTGGGGTATGAACACACTTTCTTTTTCTTGGTGTGTAGGGCATAGGGAGGCTATTGAACTTTGGGGGAAGGAGCCCATTTTGTGTTCCCTCATGCTGCCTGACAGGCTCCGTAAGGGCCCACATACTTTGTAGTCCCAGTTCAGCTTCTATAGTCTTTTCTATTGTATTTATACATATAGAAAGCCCATAATGGGATATTTTGCTTTGAGAGAGAGATAAAAGGAAAAGGCTGGAAGGTGAGAAAAATGCTAAGCATGTTACCTGAGTATTTCAGGAGAGAAAAAGTTAATTGCAGTCTTACTGAAGTGGGGACATATAGATGGTGTTCTCTACTATCCCCTCCCCCTTCTCCCTCACTGGAGTGTGTGTACACGCTCCCTCCCACGCATGCACTCTCTTTATCTCTCTCCCCAGGGAGGGGGGAGGGTGACACACGCACATTTGGCTCCCCCCCCCCTTTTGTAGAAAACGTTTTCAAGACACATGAGTGTACTGCCAGTTACAATGGGCAGGGAGGGCACAGGAGACTCCCAGCCCCTGGCCCCTCAGCTTCAGAGTTGAGGTGGGAAGGCAGCCTGGCTTCGAGGCTCTCGGACTTTCACCTTCTTCACCTATCAAAAAGCCATGCGGAGTTGTAAACTCTTGATCAGGGAAGAAAGAAGAGGGCAGGAGGAAGTAACCCAATGCCTTTAAAAACAAAACAAAGGACAGAAATGGTCTTCATTTTTCTTTTCCCGTTGTTGGTTTGGCTTCCCAAACCACTCGTGACCGAGCACGTTTTATGAGGAGCAGGATAGCGCCGTTGAAGATGTTTTTCTGTTGTGTCTGGTTGTCTTACTGTTTTCTTAAGTCGAGCCTTAACTATGAACATGCTTTAAGATGATACGGGTCTGTCAACATAAACCTGTGAAGGGCATGGACACTGTTCAGATAACCCAGGAATGTTGAGGCAAAGTGGAATTCCTAACTGATAGTTACTCCCTCTGATGTTGCAAACGGTGGTAACAGAGCAGGGTCTGTGAGAATGAAAGGCAGATGATAACCTGTAAACACAAGTACTGCTTGTTGAAACTGAGGTAAGAAGGTAGTGACCAGATGCCTAAAGGTCTGGTGTGAGGGAAAGAGCTGGTATCTGCCCTGTGGTGTGTTGCCGGCCTTGTAGTCCCCAGATTGTTCTGATCGGTTGACTATTACCAAAAGACAGTTCGCCGACAGGAGTCGTTTCTTCTTGGGAAATTCCCTTACAGCAACTTCAAAGGAATGGGAAGATACTGATCTTGCGTGAAACAAAACACTAGCACTAGGGTAGAGAGAAAGCAGCGACAGCCAATCGCCTCTGTGCACACGTGTGCTCTGAGCTGCTCAGAGCAGCAAGAAGAAACCGTTCCATATCTGCCTAGGCAAGGGATGGCATTCAGGCAGCAAAGTGAAAACTCACTCCACCACCTGAGCCTGGCCGAGAATTCTGTACCAAGTGACATTTGAGTGTTGTCTTTTGATGGAGTGTTTGGGTTTGATTTCGTTTGGTTTTCTTTAACTGAAGTGCACGTACAAGAGGAGCTCAGGAGACATTAGAACTGGTGAAGGAGATGTTAGCTGACTTGGATGACTTGAGCCTACCAATTGCTATTTCTTGATGAATGTCCTATAACTTGGTCCGAATTCCATGCATGTGTGAAAGGCCAGGAAAGGGACCGAGTGGTCTCTGGTGACCAAGGCTTTGGTCGGGCCACGAAGGACTCCGCACTCCTGCTGCCTTTGGTGGTTTGTGTGTTGATCAGCTTCCTTCTCTGCACCTTGATGGACCTCTGGATCAGAAAGCAAGCCCAGCAGGTAGAGGAGGGCTCTCTGGTTGGTGTTGCCCATCAAACCAGGGAGGCCAGCTGGCCACCGGTTGTCTGCTAGTGGGGATGGCTAGTGAGTATCAGTGTGAACTCAGGAATAGAAACATAGGGCCTTTAAAATGAGAAGAGGAAAATCCATGATGCATACCTGTAACCCCTAGAACCCAAGTGCCGGAATTCATTCTAGATGCTGCTTCCATTTGAATAAAGCCACTGCTTTTACACTTGAAATTGAACTCCATGAAAAAATGCTTTTGGACGTTTATGAAACTATTTACTGTTTGTTTCCTTTGATTGCCATTCCACCAGTGACGTCTTGGTTGGTTGGAACTGCACACAGTGGGAGTTTGGATCTGGGGAAGGTTCTGTCTGCAGAGCAGAACTTGGGCTTGCTCAGGAAGTGGAGCAGGAAATGGAGTGTCACTGATACTTCCTGGGGCAAAGGAATGAGAATGTTCTTCTCTCCCAGCCCCATCCTGGCAGTTCCTGCCTCCAGCTTGGTGTGAAACAAGGCCTTGCCTTCTGTGACTATGCCATTGTCCAGCAGCCAGGTGAAGGGGGACAAAGCTGGACCTACTTCCTCTCCCTGGGTTTTTTTTTTCCCCCTCTAAATTTTGTTGTGCCAAATGTGTAAAACTTTGTAGGTGTGAATCTATTGAAATTTCACTAATCAAGAGCTTGTTTATTTAAACAGTTTGCTTTTTTTAGCTGTAAAGAGCAGCAAACTCTCGGGGCGTCAGCGTTGCTGAGCTCTCCTTTTTTATTTCTGAAATAAAATAGAGACATGTAGAGTCTTCCCTAGATGTCAAGCTGCACTTCATGAACCCCAGCTCAGTAATGCAGGGAACCCTAGTGACCCATAGGCCAAGAAACTTCCAGAAGCATTAAAAAAAAAAAAAGTTATACTCCACTGCTAAGTGGAGAGTCGTTTAGCTGTTCGTCCCTTGCTTTTTATTTATTTCATAATTATGTTTGTGCTTTATCTTGTGTGAGCAGTAGTAAGGCGTTCGTTCTTATGTGGCTTCAAAGAACTGTTCCAATTAGTTCCTTCTTAGAAAAAGTTCTGCGTTAATTTGTTTCAAAATATTTAGGCATTCTTTGAATTATAAACTTGTGATGCAGGGATTTGTGAATGAGACATTCACATGTGAAGATGACTTCACTAAGCATCTGTGTAAGCAGACTAAGATGTGTATATGTACATAAAATATAAGGAATCTGAACACCATTGTGCAGTGCCTTTTAGATGTTCTGCTTTCTAAAGTCTTCAAATTTTTCGCATATATATTATATATATGATGTAATGTTATAGAAATATATGTATAATATACATATTTTTTTCCAGGGGTATCTGATAGCTCTGTATTTTGTTATGGAAGTCGAAAGAAAAAAAAAGTATTTTACCTCAAAAATTAAAGTTAAATTTAAAAACAAAGGGTACGTAAATGTTTGCTGAGTATTGATTGATGTTGTTCCTCGAACACTGAGCCAAAGTCTGCAGGCCTGCAGGGGCCAGCAGAGTGGAGGGTGGGTCTCTTGACATTTCTGTGTACGTTTCTATGAGTGAACGAAGGGTACCGAGCCCAGGAACAGGAGTAGGGAGAAATACCCGAAAGCTGATTGTAGCAAGGATTCTTTAAGCCATGTGTTTGCCTGTGTGAAAATGTCAGCCAGACAGATCTGTAGACTGAACATGGGAGTCCTCGCCAGAGGAGAAGAGCACACGGCTGCTAATGGCTCACAGTTTCCAGTAAGGTGGTGGGAATGATCCGGGCTTAAGGAGTAAATGGCAGTTGGAACAAACCATTGGCTTAAGTCATTCCAAAAGTGATGGGCATGATAGTGTGGGAATTATAGATACTGGTCTGTGATCGGTTTCTTAGGATTTGTTCTTAAGTGCGTGGCAAGCCAGAACTAGGAAAACTTAGTAATCCCTAACAGGGACAAGAATTGGAGAAGGGAATTTTGATTACTGAATGCCATTTAGCCTGTCAAGGAAAAAGATACAGATGAGTAACCTCATCTCGCCCTTTGGAGTTTTACTTGAAGAGGTTTTACTTGAAGAGTTCTGCAGCCAGGTTGTGGTGTAAGCCTCTAATCCCAGGGGAGGCAGGCAAATCTCTTAGTGTGCGGCCAGCCTGGTCTATGAAGTGAGTTCCAGGACAGCCAGGGCTACACAAAGAAACCCTGTCTCAAAAAAGGAAAAGAAAAACCAGAAGGTGATGGGGAGTGGCAATGAAGTGTCTGTGAAAAGGCAAGCAGGTGGTCTGAGAGGGTCCTCAAGAGGAGCTGGGTTCTGCTGGCAGGGCTGAGCGTTACTGTTTACTGTGTGAGTCAGCCAGAGAGGGTCACAAGGCATTGGGCCTGAGGCGCTGCCCTGCCAATGTGATATGCTCGAGAAGGTAGTCCATTAGGCAGGGCTGGGGAGGAGTGGAGAACTGCTCTCTTAAGCTCCCCTGCTGCTGAAAGGTGTGCACAGAGATCTGAGACCCTGGCAGCAGGCTCTGTCAGCCGAAGCTGACCATTCAGTGGTGACTGCTGGCCGGGATTCTGAATGAAGAGGCAGGGAGGGATGGTGAACCGGAGGGAAGAGAATGAGAGACTCCACCCCTCCTGGAAGTCCAGCCAGCAAAAAGCCTTAGGTGTGGTCCCTCGTAGTCTTCAGGATAGTTTAGAAGCTCTGAACCTGGCCTCTCTCTCTAAGCAGCTTATTCTTTGCCACAGACACACAGACCCAGTGCTTAAGCACGAGAACCAGAGAAGCACTGAGCGCATGTTAACCTTTCTCTAAGGGCTGCCTGTGCTGACTCTTGTGACAGCCTGGTTAGAAGCTGAATTCATCCCTGTGCTACAGAAGGGAGTCCCGGGCTTCAGGAAAGCTGGATGCCAGCCTCACTGCACAGGCCCACCCTGCCTGAGCACCTTCTTGCCCTACTTTCGGCCAGTCACAGGCACGTGAGGATAGTGCACCATCTGACTCCCTTTCTCCGACACCCAGTGCTCGGACCTAAAGATGCTTGGTGGTAAATGTTTGATGGACTGATGTTTTTCACTCTTGGGATGGGAGACACCAGCGTAAATAGGACTCAGAAAGGTAAATGGATGAGGTAGGGAAGGTACAGGTGTGTCCTGTTTGTGCTAAGGCACAGCCTTGTGACCTCCTTTCTAGAAGAGCCTCCCACCGCTAGGCCCCGCCCCTCACTGGCTTCTCTGCCTGGTTTCAGGCTTCCCCCGCACCCCCCCAATCATCTGAAATCATTTCCCATCTCTCCATTTATCAGGCCAGCAACTCTTGTCTCCACCTCCCCAGTACTGGGTTGCAGGCACTTTCATACGGGTCTGGAGATCCAAACCCAGGTCCTCCTGCCACAGCATACACTTGATTGACTGAGACAACCTCTCACCCCTGTGTTTTCATTTATTCTGAAATACCGTGGAGCAAGAAAAAAAAAATGTGAGTGTGCTCCCTGCCTAGAGGTCTTTGTTCTGCACTGGCCATTTGCTTTGTCTTCCTCTGTGGTCTTCTGGCCCACACCCATGTACCTAACTCACCTTCGTGTGCCTGGCCCACCTTCACAGACCTGCCTTTTGACCTACAGAGAAAAGTGGGCAGGTATGGGACCTTACCCCGCCTCCTGGGGTCCTCCAACCCTCTGCTCTGGCTTCCCTCCCCTCCCAGGAGCAGGAGCTCTCCTAACTTAGCCCTACCCCTACCATTCCAACAGCTCAGACACCTCGGGTAGTGTGGAGCTCTGTGACTCTGTTTCCCTGTGTTCATCCTGGTACCTGGATGGTAAATGATGCTCAAGGGAGCACTTAGCATTCAAACAGCAGGTCCCACCCTCACCCTTTCTTCCTCTGTGGGGCTTGGTGCTTTCAACTTAACATTGCTCAAGAGGAGGTGGATCCCACCAGCCTTTTTATAGACAGAAGTAAAGTGCACTGTGATACACGCACAGTGAAGAGTGCGCTCTCTTGGTGAAGTTTGGAGCCAGTGTTGCTTGGAGCCCGAGCCGTTCTTGGCTTCAGAAATCATACTATCACATTTTACCCACTGAAGATGCTTCCTCCCTCTCATCCGCCAAGAATAAGACAACGTGCTGGGCAAGCTAACCTTGAGTTTGCCTCATGTGTCAGTCCAGGATGTTCCAGTCAAGTTGGGCCCTGAGCAAGAATGCTGCTGGAATGGCCAGCACCTGTGGGGTCTCCCTCGCTCAGACAGGCTCCCCAGGCTGGGAAGAAAAGAAAGCAGATCCAAGCATCCCCAGAATGCAGAGGAGCAGTCAGTCCCCCTACACCACCGCTGCTACCCCAGGGGAACAGTGATGGTCCCGTGTTGAAAAGAGACAGAAGCCCCACCCAAACTTTCTCACCCAGCTCCAGTCTCTAGGGATTAGGTCAGCAGGCAATGGGGTGCACACCATAAACCCAGGGGATGCCACCCAAACCACAGAGGTAAAGGACAAACAGCAGCAGGTGTCTGTCCCTGTCCACTAAGCCTACTTACTCCATCTCCAGAGACAGCCACTGGACACGGCCAAGCCTCACAGCTTGGGTCCTGAAAACTGAAGGCCAGCGAGGCAGGAACTCACTGGCCTCTCTCCCAGGAGGGAGATGGAGAGGGTCAGGGCAGAGGTTAATCTGGAATCGCTGGCTGCTGGAGTGAGCTATTGTCCCTACTGTGTTGAAGAAAACAAAGGGCAGGAAAGCTACAGGAACTGCCCAAGGTCAACAGCTGAGTACCTAGTAGCCTGAACTTCAAGTCCAGGCACTGCCTTTCTGTAGTGACACAGTGGCTTGGACGGATGGGCTGTTGTACTACCTTGAAGAGATCTCACGTCTCTCTATGGGGAATCTGTTCACATTTGCCTGTACCAACGTTGGGACCAGAGAGTGTCAACCAGCCAGCAAGCCAACTTTGGCTGTTGTCTGCTGGCCACTGGTGAGCTGATGCTGGCTAAGGGCTCACACTGGGAGGCTGGGGGTGGGGGTGCAGCGCAGACAGCCAACAGAATGTACAAGTAACAGTGGTCCTCCATGTATTCCACCAGCTCGGGCACCTCCAGTCTAGCAGTAGAGGCAGGCAGGCAAATGTGGAGGGGCAGAGGCTCTGGCTCCTATTCCAGGCCTGCCTACTTCCACAGCTCCATAGCCTCTCTTTGTACTATTACACACCCTATGGCCTTCAGTGGTGGCACCAGCACTACAACCCAGGGCCTCCTCCCAGCTCCCTGCCTGCCCTCAGAGTCCAGTTCAGTCAGCACAGCGTGTGGGCGGAGCTTTGCACATGAAGGACTGTGCTCGGAGGACAGACTCAGAGGTGTGGCAGAACTCGATCTCACCACCCAGGAAACCCAGGCCGGAGCCACTGGTATAACAAGGTGAGGGACATGGAGGAGAAGGGAAGGCATCAGCCCAGGAGATGGTTGAGAACCGGGCCCACTGGGAGGGGAGGGAGTTAGTGAAGAGCTACAGGGTAGCAGCTGACACAGGAGGCAGTGTAAAGGCTGGGATGGAAGGTGAACTGACAGATGAATTTCTAAGAGGGAAGGGAGAAGATGGAGGCGGGCTGAGAGCAGGAGCGCCCGAGCCTATGGTATTGATCGGCTGGATTACTCAATTTCACCGGTATTGATCATGTAATTGCTTTATCTCACATCTCATTTGGGCTCCACCTTCTCTGGTTCCCTCTTCTCTCTTGTTTTTCCTTGTCACCCTGACACAGGGTTCCTTACCACAGACATAGGAGCCTGGTTTGCCTTTGGGTTAGTGTTTGGGCAGAAGCAGGGACTGAGGTAGAGAGAGAGATGGGTCGGCTGTACTTGGAGCCTCTGATTTCTCTTGCAGGAAATTTCCCTAGCTCTGGGCAGTAGAAATGCCTAACCAGGACCCACATCAGGTTCTTGAGGGTCCAGAAAAGATAGCCCTCAAGTGACCCCCAAATTTCAGAGGCCTAGGGCCTCAGCTGACCTCTTTCTACCCCATTATGCTGCTCCCATAACTGCCATCCCTGGAGTATCCCAATTATGGCCTACCACAGGCTCTGGACACCCTGCCTCTCAAGCATAATCTTGCCTTCGCCCGTCTTACTGCTCTTTCAGGACATCTTAAGTCAAATGTGACATAGACCCCCCCCCCATGCCCCTGTGTGTGTCCTTCCTCCCCAACCTCATTCTCTTCTCCTTGCCTCCCCTCACAGACCCCAGCAGCGCAATCTCCCAGACCTCAAATCCTCAGCACCGTATTCCCAGACTAAGATCCCAGGTCTGAGGAAGGAGTCACAGTTTTCCAGGGAGCTCTTGAGAACAACAGCCCTTCCCTCTCTCAAACTTCTCCCTCCCCTTCCCGCTCTGAGGAAAGAGCCTGGAGCTTTCTTTAGGCAGAAGTCTACACACACACACACACACACACACACACAGGGCCCAAAAGGAGTGGTATCCTGCAAGAGTCAGTTCTCCACCATCTTCAAAGCATAACCGTGTTGGCAATGGTCAAGGAGAAGCTGACGCAATATGTCACATGCACCTGGAAGAAGGCAGGAGGGACCAAGGGAAGCCTGTCCCACCAGCCAGCCCACTCTGTGTCTTGGCATCCAAGCCTTCCTGCCTAAAACACAAGGCAGGGCCACAGGAATAGCTGCCACCGTGTGCTCTCAAAAGTGGCCCAGGGGACCAAGACACCCTTAAAGTCCCACTCAAACTCCACCTGAGAACTCAGTTTAGGAAGTGGATGCTGGTGCTGCCTGGATCTTAGAGGTTCTGCCGAGGCCTCTGGTTCTGATAAACACTCCAGTGGGCACTACGATAGGATGGACAGAAAAGGCTGGAAGCTCCTGTTTGAGCAGGTAGGTCATCTAGCCTTCTAAAGACTTCTGCAGTCTCTTTGTGCTCCCCTGGGGTGCTCCCTTGTGATGCTCCCCTGGGGTGCTCCCTTGTGATGCTCCCCTGTGAGGCCCAGTGCAGCAAACTTCTAGAGCAGACAGGAGAAAGGAGGAGTAGAGAGAGCTAAGGCCTCTTTCCTGCCCTCACCCCAGAGAGCGTCCAAAGCTGGCAAAGCAGGCCACAGGGTTGCAAGCTTACAGTCTCTCAGGAGGCAAGGAATGCAAATTCAAGGTTAGCCTGGTTTTATATGCTGAGATCTGATGCCCCTTCCACACCCCCCAAAAATCAAAGTACTGGAGAGCAACACAAGCCCTGGCTCTATTCCTGAAGACCCTCATCAGCACGCGAGGTACTGGAGGAGCTGGAATTCTGTGGGGAGCACAGTGCATTTGCCCAGACCCTCCTAGATCATGAACCAGCACTGCCATTCCCTCAGAACCTCTGCTCCACCTGCCCCCCTTCCCCTGTTCCTCGCTCAGGACCTCCAGGCCCTGACCTGTTTCCTTTGAGGAAGGGAACCACCAGGCAGAGATAGGGAAGGGCTAGAAGGCAAGCACCAGGAAGTGAACTGATGGACCGGACCTCCACCCCTTCACCCTGGCCAGCACAGGATCAGGTGAGATGTGCAGGAGGGACGGGGGAATCCTGACCAGGCCCTGTATCTGCAGACTACCAGGTAAGCATCTTCACCATCTGAAACTGTCCCCCAAAGGACCCAGCACAGCTTTCCTCTACAGTGTCCCAGAGTAGGGACAACCCACCCCACTTTCCTTAGCTTCCTCCATCTGTGCCAGAGGGAAACTCCTACTACTGTCCTGGTGGCCTCTCTAGTTCTTCCTCTGTCCAAACACCTTGACCTTTCTGCTGCCCCTCTTCTTGGCCTCTCCTGTCCTTCCTTCTCGGATACCTACACTTCCGTTCACCAGCTTCCCTGAGTCCAGGCCTGGAAGTTGCAAGATCAGCTACCTGAGTTTTTCTGAGACCATCTGACTGATTTTTGAAAATCTTGCATCTGGTCAGCTCTTGGTCTTGGGAAAGCAGGGTGGTTGAGCGCCCCTCAGGATGCTGCCTGACTGACCAGACTGGGGCAGGGTTTCCCTGTGAGTGCTGGGATTCCAGCAGCAGCGTTTCCGCAGTGCCGGAGAGACAAAGACAGGCCAGATACAGATACACAGACACCCACAGTCTCCGAGACAAAGCATGCTGCAGACAGCCACCGAAACCCAGACCTCACGCTCAAAGCTTATGTGGGGCTCACACACCCACGTGTGACAGGCATTCATGGACACATAGGCACATACACACTGGAAATACAAAAGCTGACACAGACACCCACATGCACAAATACAGCCCCAGGCAGACGGCCACGGAGGAATGCATACTCTTCACTACGGCTTGTGACATTCAGACTACATAGACCTACTGAGGCAGACAGCTGAATTCAGACGCCCACACTGGACCCAGCCCTCCTACTGTCACAGGAACACAAAGAGGCTTCCACCTGTGCCCCGGGGGAGCCAGACAGCATACTCCAAGTTGGTCCCTGTTCCCACTGGGAAGGCAGGGGCCTGGGCGGGCACACAGAATTCTCCAACAGCCCACAGGGCTGGGCCACGGCAGCAGGAGCCCCCCTCTCTCGGCAGCAGTGGGGGTGAGAAGTGCGAATGAAATAGGTTTATTACTGGGAGTCTGTAGCCTCGATTGGAATCGATCCCACATGTCACCTTCTATTGCTGCTAATGGGACTTGAAGGGTCTCCAGTCCCCAGGACACCACTGGCCAGCAGCACCAGCTCCCCTCACCCTCTCGCCCACCTCCCTGCTCTAACAGCCTCAGCATCTCCCTCTCCTCTGTACCTCCTCCCTTCCCTTGGCCGTCTCTGGCCACCTAGTCTTCATTCTTCATCAAGAGCCCATCTTCCTTTCTGAATCCATTGAGGCCACATCCTTGTCTTATCCTTGTCCCCTGACTTAGACACAGGGAAGGAGGCACTGGGCCAGGCCCTTCTTTCTCCAACAGCTGTCCAGATGTGCTTCTAAGTGTGTCTGCTATGATGACTAAACTGGCCAGACAAGCGCCCCCCCCCCCAGCCCCCTAGGAATCCCAATGGGTCCTCAGAGCTTCACTGCACCAGACTGGGGAGAGAAGTCTTGCCTCCTTCCTGTTGCTCCAGGGAGGAAAAGGTGGCCTGCATTCTCATTCCCAAGCCCTGGAGACACTTTGCCCAAGGTCTGAGCCATGCAGGGCTTACCTCCATGGAGTGGTTTTACCAACCCTACATCAAAGCAAAGGTGAGAAAGTCCTGGAGCCCCATCGAGGTGAAAGGACTGTCCCTCCAGTGTACCTGCATTTCATGAATCCCAAGCCTTGGGGCCCAGCGTGGCTGAAAGGAAGCGCCCCTCCTATCTACTTTATCCCCCTGTGCCCAGCCCAGCCCAGCCCCATCTTACCTCTAGCAGAGGCAGGCTTCTACACCACCCCACAATCAGCACAGGCCTGGCATTGTACCACCAAGCCAGGCAGCTGAGAGGAGAGAGCAGACGGGTTAGAAGAGCCGTTGGCACGGAGATCCCTTGGAGATGAATTTGACATTTTGGTTAGTTGGTTCATTGGTTTTTGTTTTGTTCTGTTTTGTTTGCAGACAGGTTCTCATGTAGCATCAGCTAGCCTCAAACTCAATATGTATTCTAGGCTAGCTAGCCTTAAACTCAATATATAAACCTGGCTGACCTTGAACTCCTGATCTTCTTACCATTAAGGCTGGGATAACAGGTGTAGGCCACCAGACCTAGCTCACTTTGTTTGGAGGTTTTTATTTTTCCCTATGGTTCTAGGGATTGAACCCAGGGCTTTCCAGATGCTAGGCAAACCCTCTCCCACACAGCTCCTCCCCAACCTTATTTTTACTATTTATTTTAAGACAGGATCTTGATAGGTGTACAGGCTAGACTCAAAACTCACTCTGTAGGCCAACTTGGTCTTGAACTTGTGATCTTTCTGCCTCAGTTTTCCACAGTGCTAGAGGCATAAATCATCACACTCAACGTATTTTTAAACCATCTTAAAAACCCCAACCAAGCTGGAATGATGGTGCACACTTGAAATCTTGAATGGATGCTGAGGCAGGAGCATTGCCATGAATTCAAAGCCAGCAAGGGTAGAATGAAGTCTTGTCTCTGGAACTTAAAATAACAAATGAGTTAACTGTATGTGGAGGCCATGTGAGGAGCTGGGTAGGTGAGTGGGTAGAGGAGGGTATGGGTGCCTCTGAGTGTCCTCAAACACCAGAGCCCGTGACCCCGGGGCTCCACTCACTTTGCTTCTGTCTTGTGGGGGAAACAGCAGGCCAGCTGAGGAGCCGACCTTCCAGCCCAGTGCCTGGCTGCTGGCTCTGTTCCCCGACTAGTCCACATGCAGTGACTTCATGGGTGCGTCAGGAAGACAGAGACGCTGGAGGTTGGCAGCAAGGAGGACTGCCCTGTCCGCTGTCGGGGAAGAAGAGATGGAAGCTAGACGTAGCCGGTCTTTCCAGCTCTTCCCCTGGCCTTGGCTTGTGTCTTGTAAGGGACTTTGTGCGATAGTAACAGTAACCTGAAGAGGACCCTCCCATCTGTGGGTATTCAAGATGGACAGGAGGCACTGTGCCCAGTCTTCAAACTCTTAAGTGAGAGAGCGTGGGTGGGCGATGGTGAGCAGGGGCAGGCCAGCTTCCTGAAGTGAGGACCCAGCGCCTAAGGCAGACGTGTGTCTCCCCAGGACGCTGTGTCTCCCCTTGCCCATCTCTGTGTGCTGGTACCCTTCCTGCATGGCTCTGGCCTACGGAGTTCTGCCTCCACTAAGGCCCTCCCTCCCTCCCTCCCTCCCTCCCTCTCTCCTTCCCTCCCTCCCTCCCTGAGGCCCAAACTCTTGTCTTCCGTCAATCAGCCCCTCTCTCCCACCTGTCCATCATGTTAGCTCCGGTTGATTTAACCAGAAAACAAGCCCAGAATGTAATTCCATGCCCTCCATCCCATCCCCCAGCTGCTCGGGGAGGCAGTATGCTGAGGGGTGGGGGCACGGCCTCCCAGAGTCGGTGAAGACAGGAAAATCATACTGACCCCCAACAGCATCCATCAGCTTTCTACCTGCTTAAGGCTGGAAAGCTGGACACAGTCCGGACAGGCTTCATGGTGGCTTGGTCCCCAGTTATCAACCTGAGATCCTGTTCCTTAGGCATCTATCTCAGCTAAGTTCTCATCTCCTCCCCCAGGGTGTCCTAGGAATTCTAGACCTTATCTTGTTCCTAGTTGGACTGTCCAATGCCCCTGTAGTCACAGTCTCCTAGCTGGCTTAATCCTTAGTTGGA
This sequence comes from Micromys minutus, assembly GCF_963924665.1. Taxonomy (NCBI): domain Eukaryota; kingdom Metazoa; phylum Chordata; class Mammalia; order Rodentia; family Muridae; genus Micromys; species Micromys minutus. The sequence goes on from NC_137973.1 coordinate 24,390,073, forward strand.
AGTTCTTCCTGTTGTCTAACTTCGAGTCAAATTAATAAAATCTAAAACACCTTTTTAAAAAAATGCTTAGAACCATAAGAGAATAGGAGATATTAAGTGATTTTAAATTTTTAGAAAAATGACCTTGAGTAACTTGAGTAACTATCACGTGAGAGATGGGATTCAGTGGTATATATATATATATATATATATATATATATATAATTTTATTTGAGCCAAAGAAAGAAAGTTACAGATTGCGACAGTCTGGCATTAGTGAGGGAGAGCACAGTTCGGCAAAGGTGGGGGTCGGGTGAAGCCTGGGAGGCATGAGGTCAGTTTTCAGATCTGAACTCCGATCTCCACAGAAAGCTATACAGGAGACCAGGAGACGGGCTGAAAGAATGCATGGCTAGACAACTCGCAGGACGCCCCAGCGGGTCTCCCTTTAGGAGACTTGACAAAGAGGAAGTCTCCCTAGCAGGTGCTTCGGGAGCCAAACACCCCACTGGAAGAGGCCCTACTCTGCTGCAAGGTGTACAAGTGCCCGGTGCCTGGATAAGGCATCGGGCCACGCCACTGGCCCTCCAAGGGTTAATGGTACTGTCTGCAAACCACATCGACTCCCCCTGGGAGCTTGGAGATCCCGCTCTCATTTTAAGTAACCCTAACGCATGATGAGCAAGGGCAGAAAGCGAGCCAGAAGGAACCGGACTGCGGGCAGAATTGATGGTCCAATCCGGTAAGACGCCGTGGCAGGTCTGAGACGGGGCTCCTCTGTGCACCCGGATACGGAGACAGTTATGGGACGGTTGGGAAGGGGGTGCAAGGAGCTGAAGCCCACAGGTGTGACGAGGCTTTTCTCTCTCCGGAGGAATGGCACAGAGCTGGACCTGTGCGCTCGGGGCAGAGAGCACCCCTGGCATCTGTGAGAGGATGTCACAGAGACATCCAGTGTCGTAGGGGGCTCTTTCTCTGAAGGTGGGGACCAGTGTCTACTCTCTGGAACAGACCAGACTCTGGGGTGAATGGTGAGCAAACAACGGAGATCTCAGCCAACTTCTCATCCAGCTAGGCTTGTGGGTCCTTAGGAGCCATGCCCCTGCCCAGGGTGGGGAGAGAGTCTGCGGGGGAGGGGACTAGCGGTGGTAAAAGGACGGTTGTTGAGGCAGAGAGAGGCAGCTGAGTTGGGGAGCATCACAGAGCGGTAGCGATGGGGACAGAGAAGCTGTGCTCCTGAGCCTGGCTGGAAGAACTGAAGGGATGCTTACCTCTGGTGAGGCAGGAGGATTCTGCTCCATCCACCTGCCCCTCTTCCTTCCTCAGACCCCTGGATCCCTTTCCCAAAGAACATGGGCCAAGAATCCTGGAGTGTGAGGGCCCTTATGGTATTGAGCAGAAATGCAGGTAAAGCTAGGCAGGCAAGATGCCAAGAGAAAGTCCCAAGCTCTCCCCAAGCCCTGGGGGCGGGGGCTGGGGTGCTTGATCTCTCTGGCTTTGCCCAAGGGTAGTGGGGCCTCCTGGGCATAGAGACTCAAGCACAGAATCAGCTGAAACAGCTTAGACTTGATGAGATGTGAAGGGCTCGGGTCTAGCCCGGAGGTCTGGGCTGAATGTACACGTGAGGTTGGTTTATAGGGACTGAGGCCTCAGATGCGGGGATGCAGCTGCTCTAATGCTCCGCCCTGGGGCAGAAGTGAACTCACCAGCTCAACTGTTTGCTGAAACTTCCCTCCCCTTCTGGCCTTGCCCTGCTACCCCCTTAGTGCCTGGCGCACGGGATTTCCTGTGCCTGGTGGAACAAGGGCCAGAGTGGGGGTGTTCAGGAGGATTCCTTAAGGAACATTAGATAAGAACATGGTAAATTAGACCATCGCTGAGGGAAGAGAGTAGGTGCTGGCAACAGTTGTGGAAAGGGAGCAAGCCCAGGGTAGGGGAGACGGAAAAGGACAAGGGGCAAAAGTAGCAAGGCCAGCCAGCACCGAACAGGGCTGGGTGACAGCTGGTTAGACTGAGACCCAGAGAGGCCAGCCACCCAGGCAGGGAGAAGGGGTGACCAGAGACCACACAGAGAGCTGAGTGGGGAGGCATAGGAAACAGCCCAGCAAGAGGAGGCCACAGGTGGGAAGGAAAGCTGGGTGAAAGAGAACAGGGGTGGGTACGGAGGTGGGGT